>NW_023339751.1:22742739-22756486 GCF_004916995.1 Morone saxatilis | reverse complement strand
TATTTGTATAGCGCAATTTCCATTAACAGAAGTTACTCAGGAACACCTTTTTCCAAATAAGAGAGGTCTAGACCGACTCCTTATAAAATTGAATTAAATTGAATTGAAATAAAAAATCTGAAAGATGGTGAAAATACAGAGAACTAAAATGTAAATGCATGTTACCAGCCTTGTGTCCTTTAGCTAATTCTTTTTGCTGCTCTAATGTCGCCCTCCCATTTACTGCCCACTCCTCCCCACCCGTAGGTCTCTGCTGCCCGAGAGGAAGTGCCCGGCCGTCGAGGCTTCCCCGGCTACATGTACACAGATCTGGCCACCATCTACGAACGTGCCGGCCGAGTGGAGGGCAGGAACGGCTCCATCACCCAGATTCCCATTCTCACTATGCCCAATGACGGTGAGAGCAGCAGCAACAGAACAA
Organism: Morone saxatilis; assembly: GCF_004916995.1. NCBI lineage: Eukaryota > Metazoa > Chordata > Actinopteri > Moronidae > Morone > Morone saxatilis. The sequence continues at coordinate 22,756,065 of NW_023339751.1, read as the reverse complement.
AAGCTTTAAGCTGGACCAGTATGACATCTGCACCACTGTCTGCTTTGTAGGGAACAGTGATATGAATTATCAACATATGTATTTTATGCATTCAAAGCAATTTTTTGCCCATTTTTGATGCCTGCAGTTACCATAGCAACACGTATGAAGAGCCTACTCCTATCTAGTCGAACAGGAGTCCCCCATTACAGCATCACAGGGAGGTGATTGTGTCAGCTTTTACTAAACACTGCTGGTGTTCCCGAGGGCACTTGATTTAGAGTAAAGGTCTTTAAAATGAAAGCTGACAAAAATTTTGTCTATTTCTGTCCCATTATTTGAATGCCTGCAAATCAGTGAGTGATTTGAATAATGTCTCACTGGTAGATGATCTGCACCCTGAATGTAAAGTCAACTGAGCCATTCTATAAACTATTTACATTAACAAATACAAGATCATTTGTTGGATGTGTTGCAATTGAATTCATTTTTGTGCCTCTAACAGACATCACCCATCCAATTCCTGATCTGACTGGATACATCACAGAGGGTCAGGTCTACGTTGACAGGCAGCTGCACAACAGACAGGTATTCATCAGCTTTTTCTTAAAACAACGTTTGTTCAACTTAAAGAGCTGGTACTCATTCTTGGGCTAGATGGCCCAAGCTTTGATTCAAAATATCACATTGTACTGGTCATTCACATTTCACAATATACATGGAGCGATTACTGTCACATACTGACACCTATGGTTTTGGTATTTTAACCAGGTGAGAACGGTGTATTCAAACTTAGCTTCACCAAATAACCCAATCAAATTCAAGTATTTCTCATCTTCAAAATGACAAAATTAAGCAAGAATTAACTACTGGCCAGCTTGATGCTCATGTTTCGGGGGAAAAAAGTATTAAATCCCATATGAGGATCAGTTCTACTCAAACGCTTTCGACTGGAGTTGAACAGTATGAGATTTTCAAGTACCAGATGTAAACAAGTCACCATTACTTTTTCTATTTTTACTATCTATATAACGCTACTTTTGCAAAGATGTCTAGGAAATGGGGAAGAAACTGCAGTTAGCGGCTGCTCCAACAGTAGTGGCAAATTTCAACTGTAAATTTTTTCAAATGTAAAAAAACCTTTACATTTTTCATAAAGAGTGGCCCTACACTGTACATATATTCCCTGTATGTGCAAAGGACCAAGACGTTCACATGCCAGGCAATTAGTTAATCTTGAATACCCATGGAAAAACAAGAATTGGTATTTACTAAGTTTTTACTAATATATCTTATCTGTTATGATTAAAAGCAACTCTTGACTGATTATGCTAGCTAGCTAGTAGCAGAAGCAGTAATATTATACAGTACATCACTTGTAATGTGGTGATAGTCACTCCATTACACAGTACATCACTTGAATTGTGGTGATTTGGCTATTGTGGCTATTTTTGTGGCTATTGTCGTAATAAATGTCTCACTAATATATCAAATTTGAATATTGCTAAGATCAGCACCCATATAAGGAACCTTCATCAGTAACTGGGGACCACAACCTAACGTCAGTCCAACTACCCATGCTGCTGTCACAGAGTCACCAGATGGTTTGTCATCATTGGAAAATGCTAATCTCCAAACAGTCACTTCTCACACACGTCGTCACACACCTGGCGTTAAACCACACCCCTAGCTCATGCTGTAGCTGCCAGTAGTTCTTCAGGATGCTGGTTGGTCCAAACCACTGTGGGTCAACACAAGTGCATAGCTTGAAGCCGAAGCCTAAGCTATAGCTAACATAAAGCTTGTTAGCTAAGTCATTGTCTTATCACAATTGTTCTTCATTGAAAATACCAAGAGAAGTGAATGCAATACACTGGCAGGGCTTATCTCATCAACGTTAAATTGACCTCTCCACGATTCTCTCCTCCAAGATTTTGACTGTTGCTGTCATTACATTGTTTGTTTTAGTAACATCTATAGTTACAATAAAATAGCTTTGCATTAACAATATCTGTAATCAGACAATCTCCTTTTTCAGATCTACCCACCCATCAATGTGTTGCCCTCACTGTCCCGTCTGATGAAGTCGGCCATTGGTGAGGGGATGACCAGGAAGGACCATGCAGATGTTTCTAACCAGCTGGTAAGAAATCTCTACTCAAAATCCTTATTATTGTTCCAAGCAGACTATTTATTTGTAGAGACTATGTTGTAATACTTGAGCATCCTAAAAGCATGACATGTTTTTCCTTCTGAATCAAAGTCAGATGAATAACTGCATACTGCACAATACTGAACCCCGAATTGCTCCAGATGCTGTGCATCGGTGTGTGAATGTGTATGAATGCGTTAGTTTCTGTTTGATGGACTTTGCCATCACTGAGTGAATGTGTGTGAAAGGGTGAATGTGGCACGTAGTGTAAAAGCGCTTTGAGTGGTCAGAAGGACTAAAGGGCCCGTCCACACGAGTACGTTTTGTCGAATCGTATAAATACTTTATCGTATCGGCCTCGCGTCCAGAGGATACAGCGTTTTCGAGGTGTGAAAACGGGATTTTTTGGAGAACGGGTCCCAGAGTGGGAAAACCCTAAAACGCCGGATTGCCGGAGTCGTCTGGACGGCGGAATACGATGACGTATAAGGCCCGCCTCTCTAACCTTTAACCTCAGCGCGCCGCTAGACGCGTCATAACAACACAAACAATGGCGGACTACAGCCTTGTGCACAGCGCGTGACCTTTTATACGCATGCTCCATGGCTTCTTTCGGTTTTAGTGTATTGTGTGGTTGCGTCACAGCGCCACTACAGGCCTGGCATATGTACTACAGCGTTTTGGGTCGTTTCCAGTGAATCCGTGTGGACGCAGATATTTCTGGAAACGATGCTGCGTTTACGGAGATTTTATTTTGTATAGTGTTTTTTTTACTTAAGCAAGATACTGAAGCCCAAATTGCTTCTGATGCACAGTGCATTGGTGTATGAATGTGAATGAATGTTAGTTGCTGTTTGTGATGACCTTTGCCATTCACTGTATGAATGTGTGTGAATGGGTGAATGTGGCATGTCATGTAAAAGCACTTTGAGAGGTCGGAAGACTACAGAAGGATACAAGTACATTCCATTCCAGTCTATTTACTATTTTACTATCATCATTGTTAATATGAATGTCCCTCCTTGTCTCCAGTATGCCTGTTATGCCATTGGTAAGGATGTCCAGGCCATGAAGGCTGTGGTGGGAGAAGAGGCCCTCACCTCTGATGATCTGCTCTACCTTGAGTTCCTGCAGAAGTTTGAGAAAAACTTTATTGCTCAGGGTAAGGAGACACTAAAGGAACAATTATGTATTATTTACAGAGGTATTATAAGCAAATAAATGATAATAGTGTATAATAGGATGTTTATTATTTCATCTGCCTTTTCATTAAGGCAGCCAATCCTCGCTCCCTGTGTATTAGGTGATAAAAACGATTGACAGAAATGTAATGACCAACAATTTTTAGAACTGATTAATCATTCAAGGAATCCATCAAACAAAAATATCTAACTTTTTCTGGTTTTCTGGTGGAATTTGGTCAGTTGGTCAGACAAAGCATGCGATCCGAATAAAGATATCACCTTCTGGCTGAACTGATGTAAATTTAGCCTGGACATGCCCTTTAATACAGAATTTTAACACTAAGTGTTGCACGTGACTGCCGCTGCCAAGTGCAACAAAATGAGAGTGGAGTGGCAAGTCAGTACGTTTTCCCAATTTATCACAATAAAAGCCCTGTTAAGAAATCAGGTTCCTGTCCACTAGAACTCTGTTCAGGCTTTTTATTTAAACAACACTACACTACAGGGTTGACATGGCTGAGAGCTGCTTCTTGTCTCTTTTTAATTAGCCAGAATGTTTTGTAGTGACGACGATTCCATAGACTAAATGATATAAATGAATAGCTGAAAATTGTTAGTTAGGTATTGCAATTGAATAACTTTTATGCAGGATGTAAAAATGTGTGCAGACGCCAGCTCTCCTGCACATGCTCAAGCTGTGAGGTCACCACAGAGAACCTTATGCTAAAGTTCTGCTGTTTTATTTAGACAGTGTGATACAGTGACTAACCACTAAATTAGATTCCCCCTGCTCCCACAGATTGGACTCTTCATTGCAATCACATAATTCATTTAAATACCCAGGATGAACAGTTCAGCGTGGGGGAAAATGAATGAATGAATGAATAAATAAAACCACATCCTTTAATCCATAGTAATTACAAAGGAAAGTCAGAATTGGGAATGGGGTCGATTTAATTATATGCCCAGGAGGATGCAGAATTTAGTAAGTAAATGAATGTGGGCTTGAAGAGGTATGTGGCAGTAGCTGTCTCCTGTCTATGTTTCTAACAGTGACACTTAGTGGCTTTGAAGTGTGTGTGATTCAGTTTTCTTTCATAGTCTATCAACCTTACTGAAAATGTATTTGCACTACAGCATTATTACTATTACCGCCCAGGGTCATTGATTTTGGTGCAGATAGCATATATAGTGATACGTGCTCTTGTTACTGTTTAAAGTAGTACTAGTAAAGTGAGAGTATACTGACCAACAGAAGGAACAGTGTTTTTGGTTATTGTGTATTTTTGCTAATCTATTATGGTGTATTACTTTAAAAAACGGTAGTTGAAGTGGCATTTACACATTGTATTTCTGATTTTACGTTTTTCCCTGGAAAATATCGATCTGTGTAGGTTCCCTCTTTGTTGCTGAAGCATACCTGACCCTTTTCTTCTATCTCTTTTTTTTTCTTAAAAATGACTCAATTCTCAGTGCTGAGATGCTTTAGTCTCCTTGGTAGATACTGTACACACAGCTGTTTTTTCCTCTTTTGGACACTGATGGATTTCACAGAAGAATAGCCATCATGGCAAGAAGAGATGGGGAAATGGAGAAATATTTTCCTTATATTTTCTTATACAGAGCTAGGCTAACTGCTTCCCTCTGCTTCCATAGTATAGCCCCTTTCCAACACAGGTCATTTAAAGTGCATTTTATGAAGCAAACAATGCATTAGAACATTACAACATCAAAAAAGTTGCATTTACAGAAATGCAGTTAAAGTGCAGTTACACTGCAGCATAGCTAAGCTAAGCACATCCTTACTCCAGATCCAAATACTATATACTATATAAAAGTAAAATCACAGCATTTTTTGGGCTCATACCACTGTAGTGAGCCAGATTAATGAGCGAATGTTTCGCGCACATGAAGACACAAATGATCTCATGAGTAAGGCGCGGTGAAAAATGCTTTGCCTTTGGTGTGAACACACCATAATATTCACTCTATTTTGGTCTCCACCAACTCCCGAGAATAAATATCTGGTTCTTTAACTGCTAAAACTTCTCTATCAATATTAGTTGCTACCTTTGTCTGCTGTATGGTGCAGGGCAATTTGAGTACAATAGATTCATTTAATGCTGGAAATTAGGTTAATAAGGGCAGAGTCTGCAGGCTGTACAACCAAAACAATGAGCCTAAAAAATGCTAAAAAAGTTCCTATGGGTAAGTGCAGAGTTGGTGATAATTCTCTGTGGATAAATTGCGATAAGTGATCAGTTTTACATTACACATAGTTGCAAGGCCTTCTTAAGTAATTCCCAAAACACCCCAGAATAGGCCCGCAAGTGGTTAGAATACTGTCTGATAAGAGGTTACCATGTGCTATTTTTTTCTTTTGTGCAAGTTTAGTGATTCACAGCAGACAGGTTGATAAGAGTGAAGATAAATCCACTTTTTAATCCCAAAAGTTTAAAAAATAAACTCAGAGCTCTCCCCTTGCCAGCAAACTTCTTCAGATCAGAGCAGAATCCAGTGTGACTATGGGTGTTTAGTCCTCCAGAAGCTGCGGCTTTGCCCACAGCTCATTTCTGCAGAAGCTCCTGGGCTCAAGCAGCTGTCTGTGGACCAGCAGCAGCTCTTTCTCACACAACACTGCAAAAGTAAAGTCATAGAAACTGCAATACTTGCACATTTTTTGCTTGTTGTACGCTTGTTGGCATATTTGATATGGGATCTATCAAATATGCGAATTGGGCGAATTTCGTCTTTCATCTTTGCATCGACTTTGTATGTAATCTCATCACATATACACTGTCTCCCTCAGGCCCGTACGACAACAGGACAGTGTATGAAACACTGGACATTGGCTGGCAGCTGCTGCGAATCTTCCCCAAGGAGATGCTCAAGAGGATTCCTCAGAGCACCCTTGCAGAGTTCTACCCTAGGGAGTCTGCCGCCCGTCACTGAGGGGTGCTCCATTCTAGCCCCATTCACCTTTCTACCCACAGATCTCACATCTCACATCTCACCCCACAGCCCTGCACTTCAAGGTGCTCGGATACCATCGTCATCAAGCCTTCACCCATCTCAAACTTGGCCTCCTTTCTCCACTGTTCTTATTACCTCCAGTTCATTTTCTCATTGTGAATCCCCCCGCCCCCCACCGCCACCACCACCACCCTGAATGAGAACAGGGCAATAATGTCCCCCTTCTGTAGATGTACTGTAGCGTATCAGTTGTGTATGGAAAGTGTCTGTGCTTGTAATGTCTTTCCTTGAGTGCAAAAACGTGAACATATCCTTGAAATGATAGATCGGTCCTTTATTTATTGGGATGTTTTACTGCTGGATCCACCTCCTTGTTTTTTTTTATAAATGAATGTCAAAATCGCCAATCTCCCTGGCTTGACAAACAAGGAGGTTTTCAACTGTGTGTGTGTCTGTGTGCCTATATAGATACTGCAGCCAGTAGCAGTAGGTGAGGCTCATAAAGTTGGGTTTTAATTGATTCAACTTGATTGTCATTTTCTAAACTGAGAACTGAGTATTTGCTGAACAACACAGTCACAGCTTCACAAACTGAACATCATAAACATCACCACATTGGTATTAACCTGTCTGGGTGATTTTAAAAGTGTTTCTCTTATACACTGTCTATGTATTGTTTAATAATTAGCAACTGCTGTAGTTTTTTTTCATCCAAACTTGGGTCACAAGCGAAGTTGAGATGTTGACTGTATGTTGCCCCCAGTACTTTGACTCACCTCTTTTGGACCATCTTGCTTCCTCTACCTACTCTGGAAAGAATACAGTGGATGTTTACATTATTTGTGTTTTGCTTTTTGTTTTGTGTTGCGAAAAAAAACGAATATATAAGAGTATATTAAACATTCCCATGTGTCTGCAGAAACTAATTGTTTGTTGTGCTACAATAATGGTTTTGTGAGTTTATGTCCATGAATAAATTAAATGAAGTATGCTGTTGTCTCATCTCTGTACTCCTATCATTCTTCACAGATGTTCTTCATAAGCTTGTCAGCCCCCCTGAGGCCGGGCTGTATGATGACAGTCCCAGCTAACCATATGTGAAATGTCTACAGTAATGATAACGGAATCAAATACAGGTTTAGATATTCAATCAAGTTTTTAATGGACAGATTTGGACAGTGGGTGTTTTTCTATGTTACCCTCATGTTACCAACTACCATGGTCACCAATGGACGTGCATCTCACAGTAATCCTTCTGGTCTCTCCGCCCACTCAACAGTGCTTTACTTTACATCACATTCACCATTCACACACAGGCTGTTTATACACCATCATATCAGGTACCTTGATATCTAATATCCCTTTCCCTGACAATAGAATCTCCTGAAATATTAAAAATGTATATTCGTCCAATCCTCAGGCTTTTCATTTATTCGCAGCTCTAGTCAAATCCAACATCAAATTTTTCGTAGCGCAGACTGAACAAGTTAGCATGATGGACGTTTTTAGCATCCTAAGAAATCAATTTAGGGTAACAGGACCCTGGCGTTACACGGATTGCATTCATGATCAAGACTCTACACCATATCCATGACAAAAATACAGCACAATAGGAGTGGAGAGAGTTACCTTTTGGTCTCATCCTTCAGAAGACCTAACTAGTACGTACTGCGTCCGTTCCCGCCATCTCGTGCACTGCTGACCAAGCGCCTGTCCCAAATTTTAAACAGAGACAGTAGTGTGGTAGGGTGGGTTTGTTGTGATGAAAGTTTTACCTGATTTGATGCTTGCAGATTGGCACGTGAGGCAGCCAAAGTTTATTATCCCTTAACTAATCAGGTCCGGAATCCTGGTTTTCACACAACAAGGCAATTGTTTTAGGTAAGTCTAGATGCAAAACAGAGATCCCTACAACATCAGAAGAAATCCATAAATGCGAACGATTACTAACAAGAACGCCACAAATACTATACACAATAATGAAAGAGAGACACATATGCTACAATCATGGCCGAAAATACTTACAGGCAGTGTGCAAAAAAAAATGGTCCGGCGATAAAACAACCTCCGTCTTTCCCCTGAGCGCCTCTAGCGGAAGCATAATAAAGCCAGATAGTCGACAACAAATGCATAAATTTCTGCCCCACAGCTGATACACAAAGCGTCTGTAAAATGAAGCCCAAAATAAACAACACAGCAAAGACAATATAAAGCTGATTCCTGTTCGCAAGCCATGTCTCATGCTCCTTATATCAGGGCATATATGGCGACCAATACTCAAGCATTCCGACATCCGCACACACTGCCCTCCAGCATGGAGCGAATCACCTTATTCTGATGGGGCACCTCCATCTTCTAAAACCAAGTTTGGTCTTAACTTGCTCAGGAACCTGTCGTTACAACTAGGCCCACTAACACATAAGTTACAGATACACACAACGTCAACTGTGGTGGCTGGTTTCGTGTTTTCCTGCTAATAATTCCAGAACTTATAGGACTTAATACTCGTATAGTGAACTTTGTGTGCTCACTCTCTTGCTTCTCTATATAGGTTTCTACACTCAACAGGGCATAGATGGCGTGTGTAAGTGCTGAGCCTTCATATCTATCATACACCTTCTGAACGTAGAGGGGGGAACCAACTAACGGTAGCAAACCGAGGACTGTGAGTACTGATTTTAGTAGTTTAAATGGTTCCTGCATACAGGGGTTCTTATCTAGTTCAGCCTGTCACTGTCCGGTATCGCAACTAAATTCCTACTTATCGGTGTATTTCCCAAAATTGGCATACGACCCTGAGTAAATTTTCAAGTCTAGGTCAATAGAAACACAACTAATCTAAGAGCGTCACACTCTTGCGGGGTAAATGCCTGTCAGTGCATACTTAAAGATAACTAATTATCTTTTCTCCTCTCTCTCCCCAGGTACATGCCAAATCAATCGTATCAGTGATACCACAGAATACTTCCTAGGCTTAAACAAAACTTTACTCCTATCCCATTGTGTATGTTATATCTCAATTTTATCATGAGTGACGATCTAGACTCCTCCATCAAAACTCTACCAAAGATTGTCCTATTTGAATTTTAGATATGGGACCTTCTTTGGCACGGCCCATCCTTCGATAATCAGCACATAGTGCGATGGAGATAAATTCCAAACGACCATGTGTGGGAAAGTCTTCGATTCTCGTGAGCTTACTTAGTTAGATACCGCATCTGTCTGCGCGGTTGTGCTTTTGCGATCACAGAATAAGGACCAATGGCGAGAAACTCCAAAGTGTACAGTGCAGACCGTGACTTGAACACGCGGTGCACCTCTGCGTGAGCATCTAACAACAAACGTGCTTCAGTTGTACAGCGGGGAAGCAACTTCCTCGGTGAATTCTTAGGATCCAAAGCATATTCTATATATATACTCAGCTAGAATGCTACGTATGGCTGGGCGAATATTAATAGAAGATGGCAGTCGTCAATTATGCCTAAATACCTACAGACTGTAGATAACAAATACCAACGAATGACAACTTCAGGTACAATGTTTAGCGACTTGAGCCGCTGTTCATACTAAGTCGTATATCTTTTAACCCTGGTCTAAAGTGTATGACACGACTAAATGAACCGTTTAGTACACGCATCAATTCTCCACCAGATCGTTTAATGACACACGCTGTAAAGGCTATGCAGGCTACATGCTAATCCGGTTGCCAAAGGTCCTACCATAAATCCCGCTGAATCTCATATAGAAAGATCAATGAAGAACTGAACATCGCGCCTACCCTTCTATGTACTCTAATCGAATCAGTTATAGCCTTCTAGTCCGTAAGAATACTTCCCAACAGGACAGTCTGCTGGACAGATTATAGCTGGTTCATGTCGCAATACATTGTTCTGCTCTAGCTTAACTGATAAATTATGCCAAAGTCAGACATTCATACATCAAGCAGTGAGTCCTGTCATAATGGCATACATGTACTTTATCTCATTTTCATGGAGGTCAGTTGCATCACTTCTTTCACTCTGAATTGCGCAGGCACTCACCTAACTATGTAATTTGCTCTGTTTCAAACTCAATTAACTTCAGAGATCTATCTCCAAAAATGTCCCTTACTTCAAGAAATTATTAGAATGGCCAAAAGTTCCCTCTAAACCGTGCAGCCCAAGGACAAAAAGTATGCAAGCGACAACTCCAGTCCAGCACGAGGATTAACCTCCTTAATTATAGGCTACTACGATAGCTGTATCAGTGAGCGCAATCATATTATTTAAAACGCTCTAATAATGCTGTTGCTCGCAGTAAAAATTAAGCGCTAAATCACAAAAGTCCAACATGGCTGCTTGCTGCTATTACCATACTGCAGGCCAGTTCATTCCTTTCCCCAACGCCCCCTTGATCAGAAACGGTACCCCCATGAAAAAGAAAAAAAGGGAACTCCCTGTGGACTAACAGTTATCTCTTGCCTTCATGAAATTCCTGTCTTATAAAATGAATCAAATCATGTCAGCACCCGCGCCACTTCTCCTGGACCCATGCTATGAAGCTAAAACAATTTTATGAAGGTGCTGTCATTACCTTAACGCGACAGTCTGTTCTGTATACCGCATTAGCGGTAAAAAAACATCCATGTTCTACAACTGCATCCTTTACCATTACTGTCAAATATTAATAAAACCAAAGTACACATTCAACACATGCAACACACGACCCACTTATCTGAACCAACTATTCTACACCGTTGAGCCTATAGTTTGGTCGCACTTGTCCTACAGTCACTCCTTCTCTCTTAGGAAAGGGTAAAAGGCCTATAAAAATGAAGTTTAATTATATTTGTAAGTAAGCATAAGATCCTTCTATCATGAACAAATAACGATCTCTCTATGAGGAATGGGTCCAACTCTCTTCTGAATAAAATTGCTATCTTTCTATGTCTCCAAGTGGTAATTTCCATACCATCTCGACCCCATCAAAAACTATCTCTTCTCTCAACAGCAATATTATCCGATAATTAATGATAAAATTACACTCCTAATAACTTTTTATACTTGGAAGAGCTAATATATACTAGAACACCTACTACTTCTCTCCTGTCTCTAACAATATCTTAACATTTCCAGTTCTATATCAGATACAAACACACACACATACCCACAAACATACTTATCGTATCAATCCACACGACAAAACAAGGAACTTGCATGCTCCCACCCCAGTCACACTCTACATGTCTATACCTATTCCAATCAATCACTCTATATATGGTCTAGTTAAACTACATTATCCCAGATCGTTAGAGGTCATACCACTCATTCCAGCAATGTGACAGCCCGAGCATTCAAGCCAATTCATGTGAAAGCGGGTCTTTCGGTTGGCATTAAACGTTGGTGCAAAACCATAAATACTTAGAGGGGACGAATCTTTAAAGACCCTACCACTACTAGTAATGTATATAAGCATCGTAAGTTTTAGACAAGGCCTGTTATTCCAAGTCACGTAAAGGGAATATCTATCTCAGCTCGGTCCCATCTTAGTACCCTAGACAGAAAAGTCCTGTAATAATCATAACTAGATTATCCCACTCATTGAATAGTGTATTACTGGAATCACTTTTAGACCAACTCATATGTGATCTTGTAATATTTCGCGTTAGTCTTCTACAATAGACACTCCCAGCTTTAAATGAATCCACTATTATCAGCGCACAAAGAACGCCAACTTGCTATACCTCTAATATTAACGTTCTATATAGATAGATAATACCCAGGATGTATATTCTCTCCCCTGTTAGTATTGATCTCCAATCAACTAACTTCCTTTGACTAATTTACGGTTTTACGAATAATAATAGAATCATATATTTATTAAATGCTGCTTCCTCTAATGCACTAATACTTATTCTTTTTCTATAATTATACATCAAACAAGATGCATTTTTTTATAGCTGATGACGCTGCTTTTATTGTTCTGTAGCTGATCATACCTCCTTTAACCAAGTCTCTTCGCTGCAGCTCTTCGTGAGCTGAGCATATACACTGCTGACAACAGACCGGTCGCGTCGGCCTACTCTACACCCTCACCGCTCGCTACATACTACATCCATTATTTGGAAAGCCACGCTTTCCCATACCTATCACACCTCTCACCCACAGCAACTATTGTTCGCATACACTGGAACCATTCCCTGCTATTAACAGTCACCGGTGACACAAGAACACAAGCTGCAATACGCTCACCTGACACTGGCGAAGTTACCACTCCACATGCTGCGAAAACCCTGTCCCCTTTCTCAACAATAGCATGATGTTCAGTTCCTGTGTTCTCACTGACATTTGCCTTTTGTGATTAACTGGATAACAGCCATCGGCTTCACTCGGCCACCCCTTGCTTCCTACACGCCCATAGAGGAGTTACTCGAGGCCTGCAGACGGAACCATCGCCACCCCAGCAACCATGGAGTCAACGTTATCTAATATATACTTCGTATCGTCTGACAATGTAAGGAGTTGCACAACCCAGGGCCAGACTGATATAGATGACCTTCGTAATGCACAAAAACCCTCGCACACACATTCTTTCCCACCACACATAAACACGGTATTTTATTAACAAAACAAGGACTGTGTGTGTGTGGCACAAGTGTTCCTGCACACTCTGACTTCGCTTCAGCGAAGCCGTACACGAGGGCAGTTTGTTCGACACTCCGCAACCGACATAGCACCATTTAACCAGCATGTTCACACCTCATGAGGTGGACATTAAGACTATAAACTTGAGGAGATGGACCTGTGTTATTCCTTCATTAGCAGTCTACGCACTCTTACCATTCCGCTCGTCGTTTTCCAGTCAACAAGAACCATTTTACTTGTGCATCTGACCCAGCTATCGCATTCCAGAAAAAGGTTGCCCAGCAACTTTCTTCCAAAGCTCATCTTTTTGAGAACAGACGCCTTCGGTTGTTGTATTACAGTACTCTACTCCACACGTCAAGCGTACATCACCTCACCAGTACTCAGTGTCAGCAATGCCCTAGTCAACCCTTTT
>NW_023339751.1:22737505-22742714 GCF_004916995.1 Morone saxatilis | reverse complement strand
TGAATTTGCAGCGTTTCTCTCTTGTTTTGTGGGTTTGTAAGTTTTGCTTCTGCTTTTTTAAAAACTTTACTATATTATCAGTACAATATCCATTGCATTTAGGCCTACAATTATGATATTCCGATTGACCTGTTAATAACGTACTGTACGTCCTACACAGGAATTTCCCTCTTTTCCCTCTCTCCTTTTCCTTCCCTTTCCCTTCTTTTCAAACTGCAGTCATGTCACTCATGTTGAACAGCTGGAGCCGCTCAATCTATTTTGAATGTTTGTGTCAAAAGGGATTTTTTTTCCAATTTTGTTCGACTGTGTGAACGACTGTGTACAGCCTCCCACTTTCGTTTGTGCATTGTAACATTTATTCATGTCCAGAAACCTGTTGATTTTTACGTGTTGAATGATGAGCATGATGTTCAGAAGTGTTTTTCCTTCTGACCAGAAATGTTGCATGGACACGTATCTGCATATCCATGTGACGGACCAGATATGATGTAATTTTTAAGCATTGGCGAGGATAAATCTTAAAGACTTTGCTGATTCCCTGACAGCCGCTGACAGAGAGTCACAGCTCTATTGAGCCATGTATTCCTATAACCCTCAGTAGCAACGACTTCATGAGCTTCTTTAATGATGAAATGAATACTATTTGAGACTAAATTGATGAATGCCTGCCGTCAACAGGTAACAATGACTCTAAGTCTTGTTTTTCACTTTGATGTCAAGTTAAAATATTTGTCTCTATGGGAAAGCTACACATTGGCAACAATGAACAATTTTATGCTGCCTCACCCACATGAAATTATGAATTACTGTTTTTTGAAAGTGTCCTAATGGCACAAAGATAAAGCCAAACTTGTAGTAAAAATCTTTCCCATTAGTACAATGACATTGTGTTCTTATTACTGCAAGTGTGAAATTTCCTATCAGGAAAAGCTAGCTTTATCTAAATACTCCCTGTCCCCAAGAGACCTGCTCCTGATGGTATCCATTATCTCCTATTGTTCTGAAATCACACATCCTGTTGAGATAAGCAGCCTAATTGTAACATTTGCATAATGCAGAATAAATGGAGGACTTGGGCAGAAAACCTCTGAGCATTTGCATCCAAATTGGATCAGGCCCACGCAGTATAAAACTATTGTTTGTCCTCATTTTTCTCACCACCTCTGTTGTCATCAAAGTCTCTTAGCTGTTTATTGTTGTGTATAAGTTTGCCATTAAAAGAAGTGTGTGGCAGCACCTTGGTAAGTGCATTAAATCATATGCAGCTCGTTTAGACTCTGGCAGCTGCAGAAACATTACTCTTTCGTATTTCAGCCATAGATGATATCATGTTGGCACTTCTGCTTCTTATATATCACTGCTAAATAGTAAATCACTTCACTGGACAGTGATGCTTTGTTTACTGGCACTGTTTGAAGACAAAGCTTCAAATCAACCCTTAAGTTTCTGATCTGTGTTGGGGTTCACCTTCACCATATCTTAAAACCTCATCTTAAAGGCAGGCTGACGGTTTGTTGGGTGGTTTAGTATTAAAGATCATAAATCAATGAGGAGTCCTTTCATCCACTGCAAAAATCCCAACACTATATGATCCATTACTGTTTGATTCTAGTGTGCATTGTATATAGTTCCCAAAGGCAGTGTTGTGCAGGTTCAGACTAAAGAAGAGCTCGCTCAAAGTTCAGTTAAAAGGAAATAGTTCACATGCATAGTTCACAATGGATGTAATCTCTACAGTTCATTTCTTCATTGTTTTAAAGGACCAGTGTGTAGGATTTATTGGTGTCTAAAGGTGAAGTTGCAGATTGCAACTATTTGAATACAGCTCAGCCTTCCTTTGGGCTACTGTAAAAACAGGGTGGTTCAACATGGTGGACTCCGTCGAAGAAGACCCACTCCCTCTGTAGATAAAAATGGCTCATTCTAAGGTAATAAACACACAATGATTGTTTGGTGATTAACCAATTGACCTATAAATATTATAATCAATTTCTGACAATAGATCCTCCTAAATGGACTTTTAAAATTATTAACAGAACTTCCTCAGAATTGAGTTTCAGATGAATATTTTTGATCACAAGAGTAAGAAGTAGAGATTTTAGATCCACCTTAAATATCAAAAAGTATGTTTACAGGGAGAACAGAACTGGACCAAGAACCGACCCCTGAGGGACACCACATAGCAGGGGAGCGGAAGAGGAAACATGATTATTAATGCAAATATGAATGGAACCAGTTTAACCATAAACCAGAAATGCCAACCCAGTTCTGTAATCTGTCCAGTAAAATGGCATGATCGATGGTATCAAAGGCTGCAGTCAGATCAAGAAGAAGCGTTCACCCTTTGTCAGCATGCATAAGGATGTATTAGACACTCAGTAATGCTGTGGCGTGTTGCTGTCTCGGTGCTGTGCTTTTGGCGAAAACCAGATTGGAATTTGTCAAAGATTTTATGACCTTCTTCCGCAACAATATTTTCAAGTATTTTAGATAAAAAGGGAAGTTTGGAGATAGGTCTATAGCTTTCTAACTGGTCTGGATTGAGAGAGGGTTTTTTAAGAAGTGGCTGAACACTGGCAATTTTAAAGAGGTCAGGTACGGACCCTGATGTGAGAGAGGAATTGATGATAGAGAGCAGGCTAGGACCTAAGACAGGGAGTATGCTTTTTAAAAATGTTGTAGGAACTATGTCATAGGGACTGGAGGACTATAGCTTTTGCAAATTAGCTGTCAAACTTGAATGAAAAAGAGTGAGTTCAAGATAGAGGTAATAAAATGTCTGTAGCTGGATTTCATACATGGAGGATCCTTGCATTTACTACTGTACCTATCTACCTCTAGACACAAGTTAGCTCATCCATATTTGTGCATCAGATGTCTTTGTATCCAAATTATGACATTAAAAACATTTGACTAATTCCTCCAAAGTGACTCAGTAGCAGATGCCTGAAAACCAAAAATTTTAAAGTAATTAATACATTGTTGGAGTTTTCCCAACATTTTCCCACATATTATTTTTTTAAGGAGCACCTTGCAAGGTCAGTTTACTAGCCACAGTGTACTCTGGCTAACTGTGAAACAGTTGTATAATGTTTTCTGGGCTCTGTGACATTACTTATGTATCTCTAGAATCTTGGCTTGGACCAAGTGACAGATTTCTAATGGAAAAAATCCTGTGTGGCATGGAG
This sequence comes from Morone saxatilis, assembly GCF_004916995.1. Lineage (NCBI taxonomy): Eukaryota > Metazoa > Chordata > Actinopteri > Moronidae > Morone > Morone saxatilis. The sequence goes on along the minus strand of NW_023339751.1, from coordinate 22,739,523 downwards.
TTTGAGGACATATACAATTTACCTGGCAGTAACAAGATTAGTTGGAAACCTAGTATATATGGCTGGGCTGTGTATGTTATTGTGCAACTAAGGCTTGAGGACTGTCCACACTTCCCTATAAAGCTTTGATTCCAGACCTAATGCGGCAGCATATATGCTGACAAATATTGTAGTTGTACTTAATAAATCTCCTGTATGTCCTACAGAGCTGATTTTCTTTTTTCAAACATCCACTGAATAGTGACAAAAGACCATCACTCAATTTTTTCGACATATGCAAAATCAACTAAAATCTAGTCTTCATTCAAATGCTACCAATACACGCAGTCAACAGTGATGTGTGATTTTCTTCAGAACAATAGCGCCACAATGTGGTCATCATTAAGCATATTTACATTTTGGCTAATAACTCATGAACAAGACATCGATGGGGCATCAAATATTTTTTGTCTGTAATTAGTTGCCAAACTCTTGGTTTGGTCTGATTACCGGGCCATAACTCTTCAATGCTGATTTTTGGAATGTTGTACATAAAGCGTGTGTAACATTTCATACAATTCTACCGACAATAGCTCCAAAATAATACTAAGCTACAGAGGACAGGACATATACAGCACAGAGGTCAGTGCTGTATAAAGGTCCTGTACTGGTTATTTGATTCTAATAATAATAACAACAATGATATTGCTATATAGGTCAGTCCTGTAGATACAGGTCAGAGGTCTATACTGTTTATTTAATTCTAATAATAGTAACAACAATGATATTCTTATATGGAATGCTGTAGATACAGGTCAGAGGTCTATGCTGTCTATTTGATTTATATATTAATCACAATAATGATTATTGATATTAACTTTATTACATACGTTTTAGTGAAGTCCAATAATTTGACATTGTCTTTAAACAGTTAAATTGATTGAATTCAACAAAAGTAAGGTTGTGACTAATTATTGTTTTGTGGGGTAACTGTAATATTGTTAATATTACTAGTAATACCTCACTGCCCAACAGTGATGGGGAAACTCTAACACTCAACCCACCAATGGTGTAACATCAACATCAAAAACTGACCACTTAGCTGAATTTGTAGTGTTTTTGATATAGAATGTTCTTCTAAATTAAACATAATTACACGCAATGTCTGTTATTAATACCTTATTATTGGTTTTATTTTCCTCTGCCATTAAGTATGACACTAAAAGCATTTTTATCTCAACATTTTAAATTTTTCATCTAAAAACTGATCAAATGTCAAGATAATAGACAAGCCTAAAAAGTGATATAAACCCAGCTTGAGTTTTTAATTTATACTAGCCTCCTGTAACATAATCAGAATTAAAGCAATCAGACACTTCCATGTTAAGTGAATTAACCTTGAATCTTAGTATATGCAAGGGCACTAGTAAATTCAGGAGCATACAGTACATTGTCAAGAAGATGTATCAGATGCAACACATCTGCCTATGAATACCAATATGATCTTAATTGTGACAACATATTAATTGAAGAGGACATGTGTTTTGTTGTTTTGAGAATGATCACATCTGTATAAATCTATGAACCAGGCCACAGATAATGTAACTGGAATAGCACTGCCGCTGCTCGAGCTTTTATCACAAATATGTTTCCAAACACTACAAATATGTTTCAAATGGTTTGGCCCACCATTCAATTTTCCGAAAATGATTTTTCTTGCAGGTTGAATGCTTTGCTATGACCACTTTAGTGAAGACAGATTTTGAAATAGGGCACCACATGTCAAAAGATAGAGCAAATAGTTTGTCTTTGTAACGGTGACAGTTGTGTGGATTTTCATCTGAATAAATCTGGCCTGTATTCAGTCATTCTCCAGCCAAAACACATATTGTGTTTGACTTCCGCGTTAAAAGAGGCTGCCTCACTGTGCCAAGCAGCTGCATATTAGGACCTATTACGTGATTTCATAGCTCTTAGAAAATTGCTCCTATTCACAACGAAACGGCTGGGGATGGGGCGGCAGGGTATGGTGGGTGTTG
>NW_023339751.1:22730940-22737405 GCF_004916995.1 Morone saxatilis | reverse complement strand
CTATATTTTAGATTTTATATATATATATATATATATATATATATATATACACATACATATACACACACACGTTTCTCCTTTTGCATGTTTTGATGTTTGTTTCAACGTATTCAATTTAAGACTTTCAAGACCTTTTTAAGACCATTATGAATGCCAATTTTACATCCATACGGGCAACAAAAATGCAAAGGATATAAAGGGAAAACAGTATCGATTCTATGTTTGTTGTACTTTGTAAGCAGACCTGTCAAAATCATATTTAAGATATTTTAAGGCCTAATTGAGAGCAAGTATATAGTGTAGGTGGTGGACAGGCTTTAACCATGTGTTTTATTTGCTTTTTCACTTTACTTGCCATAATCAAGATTTGCCATGTGCAGATATTATAGAAAGAAATTATTTTAAAAATGGTCAACGTATTCCGCAGTTTTCAGAATTCCTATGAATCAACACAGGGTTTCTGTTATAAATGTGCAGTTTTCATGATAAGTTCAATTCAATGTAGAAAACTGAAAAATATACATAGCAGCAGACATCAGGGCGGCTGCGGCTCAGAGGTAAAGCGGGTCTTTCACTAATTGGAAGGTTGGCGGTTCGATCCCTGGCTCCTCTCACTGCATGTCCTTGAGCAAGATACTGAACCCCTTGCTGTGCCTCAGTGTATGACTGTGTGTGAATGCATAGTTACTGTTCTGGTGAAAAGTTGGCATCCTGCATGGCAGCCACTGCCATCAGTGTATGAATGTGTGCGAATCAGACATGTAGTATACAGCACATTGAGTGGTCGAAAAGACTAGAAAGGCGCTATATAAGTACAGTCCATTTACCATATAAGTCCATTTACATCATGCAACTGTTTTCATACTTTGAGTAGCACTCCACTGACATGTAAAGGAGATACTATTCTCTCTACCATTATCAATGGCTGATAACAGGTAGGCATTGTGCTGTCAAACTCATTGACATTGAGAATAATGCTCAAAATAGTTCTGCTGTTCCTACGAGGCTAGAGCTACAGTAACTTATTGGTAAATATGTGACATACATCACAACTGAAACCATGGAGTTAGAGACATTCGTACCTGAGATGATGGTCTGGCACTGGGAGGAGAGGCAGACCTTGCTGGCTACCTGTATCTCCTCACTCTCCTCCTCGTCTTCTTCATCCTCAAGGTTGATCTCTGTGATGGTCTCTGGGCTGATGTGGGACAGCAGCATCATGCTCTTCCTCTTCAGAGAGCGGTTCTGACGGTTTAACTACAGCAGGTCGCACAGAGAGAAACATACACGAGTATCAGTGTCACTCTATTGCAAACTATTTCAGGGTGCTACGTGTTTTATATTTTAAAAAAATCAAGTCATTTATAAGTGCTGTTATTCACTGTTTACATTACCTAAAAAAACATAGCAACATTTTACAATTAAAGTATAACTACACACTCTGCTAGCTCTCTCCCTCTCAGCAAATTTTAAAAATGTATCAGAGACCTGCAAAGGACAGTGAATTTAGGGGCGTGGCCTCAACAGTGACTGCAGTGATTGACAGACTGACCACAGCAGTGTAGCGGGAGGCAAAAATGTGCTGCTGTGCAGGTACAATGAGTGGTTTAAGTTCAGCTGCTGCACACAATGTTAGATTTCTGCTTCTGTCTCAAAAATCCTCTGTCCTCCTGACCCCAAGGTCTGGAACCTGACACATTTTTTTATAATTCAAACACTGACCCAAAGCCCATATCCATCTTTGACAACATTATAAGCGAAAAAGCATTGTAGCCTCTGATTTATGTTCCTGTATTAAGAATATGTGCTGATGAAAGGTAGATAGAAGTCACAGTATTTCAATCTATGCAAATTTACACGGAATGTACTGTTTTTTAAGAAACAGGGAATAGTAGTAATTGAACAAATAATGCATCATATTTACTGTATATATTTAGTATATAGGGCTGCAACTATGATTATTTTCATGATCGAACAATCTGTCGATCATTTCCAGATCAATTGTTTGATCCATAAAATGGTTAAAATGTTTATCAATGTTTCCTAAAGCCCAAGGTGATGTCCTTAAATGTCTTGCTTTGTCCACAACCCAAAGATAGGTGTGATAGGTTTACTGTCATAGAGGACTAAAGAAACCCAAAAATATTCACATTTGAGAAGCTGAAATCAGAGAATTTGGACATTTTTCTTCGAAAATGACTCAAAATAATTAATAGATTATCAAAATAATTGTATTTTATTATTATTTATTATATTTGTTTTTTTAATCTTTAAATGACATGGAGGCTATGTGAAAAAAAAGAAACTTACTAATTTACCTTACTAATTATTCACTTAAAAACTGCAGCAAAGGTGATACAAACTAATAGAAACACTAAACTTTTCAAAAACTCCTTTAAAAGGGAAAATCATTTTGCAAAATAATTTGCTCAGCAACGGCTACAATCGTTCAACAGCACAGCCATGACAATGAGTGTAAATAGAGGATGAATACACTCACCATATCTCAAAATGAGATTACATGGTGCAGTCACAGAAACACCCTCTGAATGCACAACTTATGGCATATACAGCACCTATTCCCTAAAAGATGACATGAATCCAACAAAAACTGACATCTTACGGCACCTTCATTTTTCAAAATCTGCATAGAGTGACAAGCGTGCTTTGTATTAAGCTAGCGAAAAAAACAGGTAAAGAAATAAGGTAGCAGAGCGGCAGACAGGGCAGATGAGATGTTGTTGATTTCCTCTTTTCTTTGGCCCTGCAATCAGCCATAATGGCAGGACGCATGCAAAAGCAATGATAAGGTGTGAAAAAACAGACATCATTAGAGGAACACAAGCAGACGAAGTAAACGTCAGGAATATCTCCTTTTAGATGTAATGATAGTTTTTTGATGTGACATGTATTTGAATCTTGCATTTCTGTGCATCATGTTCTGTGTGATTATCATTTCTAACACGTATTCTTATGTGGCGTTTTTCTTTGAAATTCTTTGCAAATTCCACATGAAGCATACATACTAAACTGGCGCAATGGCCAATCCATTTCTGAAAGTTCAATCATCAGAAACAGCCATATGCATCAATTAAGTAGACCATTACTAAGTAAAACATGAATGAAGCCTATGGGAAGGAGATGGATCCCAATTATGCATGTTTTTGATGTCATCTGAAGTAAAGAAAAGTGCCTGGAGAGGAGAAAAAAAGAAGAGAAACAGAAAAGGCGAGGCACAAAAGAAACATTTATTAATGGCATCCTGGTGGGAGCAGATTGCAGCAATTCCATCTTTTGATGATGCCCTTCAAACTGCATCTTATTTTTCTGAAAATGCAATCAACAATACATAGCATGGATCAGATTCTTTTGATAATAATCTACAATTCGTGAGAGATGTACGTATAAAATTACATACTGAGATAAATCAAGGCTGACATAGCACCGGGCTATAGCACTCTCCAGAGGTCACCATTACAAAGTCACGGCCCCTTCATCTTACCTTTGATCACACATCAACACAACAACATTAAGCATCAAAAACACAGTCTGATTTGAATGGTGGTAAATTGCTAACACCCGCCGGTCCCTTATCATTCAAAATGTTGAAGAGTTAAGAAATTGCTCCAACCTTTCCCTTCTTTTAGAGCAGCCTTGGAAATATTTGGTATGCAAAATTACTACCACTTGGTAAAAAGAAATTAATACAGAGTTCAATTTGTCTGTCGTCCTCTGGGAACACCTCTTCATGTATTTTGGGTTTGATTTAAATGTAAATGAGTAATAAACTGGTGTTAACACCCTCAGAGTGTAGGAATAGTGACTTTACAATATTGCTGGAATGCTACTGAAAGGTCAACACTGTTCAGAAAGGTAATGCACTTATTCCAACATCATTCTATTTAAAATACTTTGAATTAATGGTGAATAAATGTGTTGCTTTTAGTGAATAGTTGATGTATGGATACAGTATATTCTTGGAAATGGCTAATTAAGGATCACCAGTCTGTCTGCCCCCCGCAGTGAGTGCTCATACACCCTGTGATATTAGCCAGGCAGGCGCAGGGAGTGTCTAGTTATAGACACTGTTTTATGTCAAGGAAGAAGAGGAAGAAGCAGAAGAGACCAAAAACATCAAATAAAGCTTGAAAGAGAGTAATCACTTAGACTGCCATGAAGCAAGCTTTTAGCCAGTATATTTTTAAGAACAAATAGATTAATTCCTGCTGTCAGACCAGGAGTGGGCTAGTTTATTGCTGCCTCTTAGCGGCCCCGTTCGGTGGACATAGCCTGATACATTATCTTTTCTGAAGCGAATTCTTGCACTGAGTCAGTAGGAAAAGAAATGTGACACAAAATAATCTCTTTCCCATATTTCAAGGCGATGACAATTCATCACATTTGATTCTGTGTCATCAGTTGTTAAATATTCACTTTGCAAACCCTGAAATATCCAAACCTGCACATTTGCATCCATAGAGTACGATGACAAAAGAAGTACTACAACAAAAAATTGCTGCATATTTGGTGGGCTCTGTATGTCTGCTGTTTATTTTATTATTTAAAAGGAAGGTCTCTGTTTATGTTCATTCTTAAACTACTTAGTTTGGAACAATGGCTACAAAAGCCCATTTGGCCAAGAATGCAGCATACACAAGACTGGTCAGACAGATAGATCTGCTTCATGTCTGGACTTGTATCAAAAACCTTGATGGAAAGAAACAATTCAGGAAATCTCAGAGATGGAGAGAATAACTTATAGAGTTAGAAATAAAGGGACACAGCATAAAAGACTAAAGAGGCTGATAAATAAATACAGACTTACTCATATCTTACACCTCCCCTTTTTTTACCCTTCTTATTCTTCTTTTCCTTTCTCATGGCGTATCTGTATGTTTTCATGAATGTGCGAATACACATAAATATTTGTGCCCATATACGTGCATATTTATGCATACATAAATGGATGAATTTGTAGTTGCTTGGTTCTCTTTCTTTTCTATATCACCTAGTGTATAGAATATAACAATAAGAATTTTGTACATTTTGTGGATGTATTAAATCACCGATTTATTGCAATTACAAAACAAAAAAAAGAAAGTTCGGCAATAAGTGCTATTGTACCAGACTGATCACACAGATGTGCGGATCATTCTACTAATTGGATTTCTGGTTTATTTATACTTTTAAAAAATGTTTTATGCACATGTGTATGTGTAACACATGTAAACATAATTTTATGCATGGTTTGGTTGTTGAACCAACAACCTTCTGATTAGTGGAAGACCTGCTTGCCCCTGAGTCCCAGCCGCCCCGCACCATGGTTGAATGATTTCAACGTCACCACCACGAAAAAAAAAAAAATCTACAAGTTGTAAGTTTGAGTTAGAATAGTTTGCAAGAGCTGTAGTGAGGTTGTAGAGGCGGACTAATGAGTAGATCAGTCTCTGTTTTCATGTCACCGACAACCTCTCTAGTCTCTTTTAGACAACCAACCTTTTTAAGAGAGGTAAAAACGTATTTGATGTTGTAGAACAAAGTAAGCGTTAACCAGAGACCTCAGAGACCTTATTTCAGGCATCTAAAACACATTGACTTCGATGAGAGTGACACAGAGGTGCTAAAATGCTAATTCAGTCCCGTGTTTTAGGACTCATTCCTGCAGCAGTCAATAGTCAAGAGAATTACTGAATATTTGAAAAAGAGTTACCCTTTCAATTATCATTTTCTCTTAGAGCAGGGGCATTCAAACTGTTAAAACTGAGAGACAATACTTGTCACAACTTTGAGGCTTTTTCTCCAAAGGTTAAGGGTTAACAATGACTTCGATAATGACCTTTATTTTCAGCTCATGGAACAAACAAAGCAAGCAAGCTGCAAACGATATTGTTCAATTCTGGCTTTAGGTTGTGAACCCTAAGTCTTTTGCAGGAGTTGAAGAGCCGGCAGGTGAGTGTGCGTACATGATGCTATGTGTGGCAATACGATCAGAGTCTCTGAACCACGGAAACAGAAGGCTGAGGTGATATCCGGGGAAGAGACGGGTCGGGATGGTCAGAAGCAGGCAGGGTCAAAAACGGGAGATCTGTCCAAACAATGCTGGAAGGTCTTGCATGAATACAATGAACAGTCTGGCAATAAGTTACTGGTGAGGAGCAGTATATGTACTGGCTTAACTGGTGATCAGGAGCAGCTTGCGTGCACAGGTGAGCAGAGTGGTTGATGAGGAGGCGTGGGTGACTGGCAGAGTTGAGCAGGGGCAGGTTAGTGGAGAAGTACTGAAATGGCTGACAGGTGAGGAGGAAGGCAGACTGTGACACACTTTCTGCATTTAATCCACTGTATTATTGCTGTTTGGTTTGTCCACACTAGCACTACCATAAAACTAATATTAATATAGTGTTTTTGAGTTTGTAAAGCTCACATACAGAAGATATATAATCTTATATATATATTATATATATA
>NW_023339751.1:22725370-22730840 GCF_004916995.1 Morone saxatilis | reverse complement strand
AGAATTTATCTGAATAAAGTGACTTAATCTTATCTTCTTTACAATTTTTTTTTTTACTGAGTAAAAACATGGTGATTTACTCTAAAGCAAATTATTACATCATTGTCACAATAGCTGACATGCGTTAAAAACAACTTAAAATTCACTGATTATCAAAATGGTTGCTACTAAATGCCACAAAACCCTTTCATGCACATCCACACACCAATGACACAGCGATTTGGAGTTTTGGGCTTTTTCAGTATCTTGCTCAAGGATACTTCGACATGCAGCCAGAGGAGACAGGGATCCAACAAACAACCTCTGATTAGTGGACGACCTGTTCTACCTCTGAGCCACAGCCGCCCTTGTGTTTATCAACAAAATGTTCATGTTCATGTTCATCAATCAAGTGTTATTCACTTCACCTGTCAGTAGTCATGTTAGGGCTGATCGGTGTAAGTGCATGCAAAACAAGTGAATTGCTTCAACAATTAATTTTTGAGTTGGGTTTAATTATGTGAATGAGTGACTCCCTTTTTTTTGAGGATTAATTAATTTATGATATGTTACTTATTTTATTAGGATGTGTTGTCAGGTTTTACAGTGTAGGTATATAGACCTTGTGTCACAATAGAGACAAATTCAAGGCGAGTTATATGTAAAAATAAAAAATAAACATGATCCGACAATATGCAATTTTGTGTAGTTTATATATATTATAGATTAATGATAAAATTCATAAAGGTTGAAACACCCAATAACAGTACTGTCATGCCTTTTTTTTGTTTAAAGGTTAACCTTTTTAACCTTCAAAAAACGTAAAATGAATTGTAGTAATGCATGGTAGTGTCAATAGATGAGTAAAAGGTATTGGGAGTGTCTTGAGAGTCAAAAGATTTTTCAAAGCCAGAAATCTCAGCAATCAGCCAAATAATTCAAAAGCTGTTAAGTATTGATCAGCAACTTAGTCAACATACCCAGATACCTTATGGTCATCTGGGGCAGTAAAAATCCTAATTGTCACCTCTGTAAGATGGAAAGATAAAAAACAACCCAAAGGAAAGAAGGACTGAAGGCCCAGTTGAAAAGTTGACCTTCACCATAATTCTCCCTCAGCCTCCCACTGCCTAAGATCTGGGCCAACCAGGTGGACTGTGAGGGCTTTTGTCCAGAAATTGAATGAGAAATGATTACAGTGATAAGCTCAACACCAGTGGGCTGCAAAATCACTATGTGCCAGGCTCCCCCACTCTCAATCACAACTCACATTTTAGCAAGGACTCCAAAAACGTGTGCTCTGAATCAAAAGAATTCAATGCAATTTCAGGCGCTAAGATATGGGGACAGCAGCAGAACTGGAGGACCACAGAGTGCTTTTGATTGCAACATGCACACTGAATGTGTCAAAGTGATGGTTACTAGAATACACTGACCAGAGAGTAATCTTAGATAGCGGATTTGATACTGTAGTATTTGTTTAGCTAAACTTGTTCTAAATCAACAGAATTACAATTCTGATTACATTATTCCTTTCTTGTTTTAATTAAATTAGACAATTTTCTTGGTTGTGAGAATGTTGTATTGAGTCCAGGATTACTAAAACAAAGTCATCATAGAAATACCACAGCTGGTATGAGACTGGTTCATTGCCTTTAAGCCGTATTGTTGACAGTATCTGTCTATAGATGAAGCCTTGGTATACCTTGGAGGCCAGGGCTTCAGCACTTTCTCTGCATGTCCTCTCGATCTCCAGGTTCTCCTGAATGGCACTGACCTCTTCAAAGACCATCTGAGAAACTAAAAGAAAAAGACAAAGACACAGAAAATGATACAACATATTAGATCTATTTTATGACTTGGTGAGAAGCAGTTAATGTGTAAGTTTGGGCTGTTACAGAGCATTGTTGACAATTGTGAGAATAATGTAGTTCAATTCAATTCGGTTTTATTTGTACAGCACCAAAGTCCTTGTAAAGTTATATACAGATACAACAATTCCCACCATGGGCAAATACTTGGCGACAGTGGCAAGGAAAACCTTACTTTTAACAGAACCTATAAACCTTGAGCAGACCCTGGCTCTAGATGGGTGGCTGTCTGCTTCGACTGGTAGTAAAATATTGGTCGTCAATCCAAAACGGTAAGGATGGTAAGATTCATTAATTAGCATCAGTGCACGATTCAAGATGTAATTGCCCCAGTTAAAAAAGTGTGCATTGGGTACAATTTGGTATGAACTCGGAATGCATTGTTTCTGACATCTTTGCTTTGACAAGCAATGTATCTATATATAATTATTAGTAGAGATGATGACAGAAATGACAAATAATTGTATATTTAGACTGATTCCTCTAATGTTTCTCAAGCTGCTGAAGAACCAAAAAATAAAATCAAACTATCTGTAACATATTGAACTGCAAAGCATCAAATTCTTTTGCATCATATTGACACATTGAATCAAACTGTAGGGGCAGTATCGTTTCATCAAGTGCGTATTGCATTGGCCTCAGTGATGGCAATCCATCACAGCCTACAAAACAGTGGTATAAAGGCTACAACACAGCGGCGGCGAATAGGGAAGTTTGTTTTGACGTGGCTAGACACATGGTGACATGAATGGACGCGTCGCCCTGAGTCGCTTCATGCCACTGTCCTATTTCCAGCGTTGCTGCACCTGATGTTATAAATTATAACATGCTACTCTAAATTAGTACCAGCATTAAGTAGTAACAGCAAAGGAATATTTGCAATACATATGTGCTATTACCACAAGCCTGCTGACCGGATCCAGGAGACAGACAAGCCTCAGCATGTCGCTTCCTGTCTGTGCAAGGGGCGTTGCTTGACAGACATCAGCGTCAGTGAGTTTTAGCCTTAAGATCTTAGGATACTTTGTTTTTGAGAATTGATACAATATCACAAAACATAACTCAATACTCAAGTATATCATTATTTTCTTACAATCCTATTGTTATTGTTGACAACTGGCAAAGCACAAACTAATAGACTGACACAGAGAAAAGGAAATGAAGCATGTTCATCTTACAATTTGTGCCCCTAGCAAAGAATCCCACTAGTCAGTAGCCTTCGCTGATGTGACAATGTTAATGAAATATGAAAGGCAGCATTTAAAATTCTACTGAATGACTGCAATCATGTCAATACAAACTTGAAAAAGTCAAGTCATCGCTATTCAACCTGATCAAAATGCCATCAAGGAAACAAAGAACGTGATTAGGATTTTCTAAATGAGTGTAACTTCTCATTTCATTGCGCAGTTAATTGACATAAGAGTGCCGTAACACTTGACAACAAAGTATATTTCTCCTTGCTATTGTGTCTGCCATGTGAGTAGCCTCAATGGCGAGTGACCTGGGTGCATCATTATGGTATGAATTCAAAAGGAAGTGAACTAAATGTTGTTACCAATATACCTTTTATTCAGATCATTTTCCCTACCTTTTTATTTTCATCAGCCAGAACCAATGTGTATTGAGTATAGACTGAATACATGCAGGAAACAACTTTAGACTATAAATAACAGTTTAGAGTGTATGCAGGCTTTTTATTAGGAATCATACATGTAATGTTGCACTTAACCCAGGGCGAATATAAAAATCTGCCTTTAAGACTTAATTCTTATCATATGAAGAGAGAAACACTGTATTTTAATTGATTTAACACTGAAGTCTGTTAAATCAAGTGAATTGAGGCATTGGATGTATTTCAGTCTGTATATTTATGAAAGTATACAATACCTGTTCAGAAACAGCAGCCTGAAAGTTAATCCTACTCTTCTGTTTCATCAGATTAGTGAAGCGCACTGAACGTACAATATGTAATTACTGCTGCTAGGGGAGAAATTGCTAGAAGCACAATCAGATTTCTTCAGTGTTCATGGTTCAGGAGGTTTCTATCGGGAGACAAATTATCCACAGGTCTCCTCCTCTCCAAAACAAACGCACACGCACACGGCGTTTTTAAAAAAAACACTTAAAAACACAGAATAAAGCAGTTGCCACCTTAAAAGTCACTGCTTCTCTCACGCTGGTTGGGCAAGAACAAAGGACGCGTCCCGGCCTAGTGTCGACGGCTGCGAGGCGCGAGCGTAGCTGCTAGACTTGCAGCTCAGGCGTCCTGTTTCTCTTGGAAGTAACTTAACCAACATGCCAGGACGTGCGCAGTGACTAAGAATCCTTCATCTGGTTCAGGGGTTCACGCGGAGTCGTGTGTGGAGAGGTTAAAACGCACCAAGATTCTAAAACAGTGGATGATGGTAAAAATGTTGGCATTCATGAGTGGAAAAAACCGATGTCACATGTATGATTGAGCCAGCCTCCAGAGCTGGCTTAGCTGAGTTTACTAGGCTTGGCGGGGGTTGTGGTGGAGAATTATTTTATTCCTGGTGTCGTCCCTCGGAGAGAAGATCTAAGGAAGCATGAAACTTGCTGTATGTCGGACAGATATGATAGACTCTAATAAAAAATGGCGCTGAACCGTACACCTAGCGTTAATTCTATGAAGGAAAAACGCTAAATGTACTTTTCCTGTTTCCTGGCAATGGTGTTAGCCTCTATCGCTGCCTATTCTGCATGTTCTGCTGAATACCCATCACTACACATTGAACACACCGAGGCTTGATGTATAAGCCTATTAAGCCTTGGCTAGGAACAACCAACTAACACGCTTTGACGCATACACCATGTATGGCAGCTTTTCCTAAAAGGCTGGATGTATGAGCGCCAGTTGAACAGAGGAGTTCTGGCTTGAATGTGCGGAAAATAACTAAATGATGAATGCAGTAGAGAGGAGACATTAATGATCTGGGAATAAAAACACCCTGTGAATAAAAATTAACAAATGTAACCAGGTCAATATTCTCTGAAGTGTTAGTGCTAATTCAATCACGTCAATTTTGGAAACCAAAGTACGGATAGTCTTGCACTATATCTCCCCATGAATTGAAGCATATGGTTTACCCTGCAATTCGTGTAATGACATTTTTCACATACATTCAATATCCGGAGCAATAGAACTCACAAGAATCTTACCACAGCTGGGTCTGGTTTGTAGTATCGGTGGAAGCGGCGTCTGGGGGTCTTGCATGTTTTGAACTTTTGGCTGACATGTGTTGTGCCAGTATTTCATGTTATGCAGTTTGGTTCCGAGAAGGTGTTCCCAGCCTTCCAGACCATCTTCTGTGTTGCAGACGTCCTACGGTCCGCTCCGCTCGCAGATGTTGTTCTAACACATAACTTGTTTGTCTGATGTAGGCTTGTCTTCAAGTAGTACTTGGAGTCGGGCAAGGGTGTTGACACCTGGGGGTTGGTAATTGCTAAGTTGTAAATTACATATTTTAAGTCAAGTCTGTAGTGGGTATGATGTTGATGTACACAAAATTCTGCCCATAAGATTCCAACACAAAAACTAGAGGAAGGACTGGAGGAAGATGAACTCAAATTATTATTGTCTGTGTGGATAAATTCCT
>NW_023339751.1:22724037-22725345 GCF_004916995.1 Morone saxatilis | reverse complement strand
AATTGAATTGAATGCAGCAGGCTGTAAAAATGTGTGTGTGCTGTGGTTGGTACGTCCTCAGATAAAGCAGATCGAAGACAGCCTGAGGAGCTGTGAGACTCAGAGGGAACTGTCTGCACTGAAGCGTAAACTGGAGCTCGTGGAGGAGGAGAAGAGTGACTACAGTGACAAATGCTCCAAGGCTGAAGTGGAGGTCAAGGATCTTCGGTTTACAGGTGAAGACATTTTTGGAACTCTAAGGATAGGATGCACTGTGGGACATTAAACTGTACAAGAGGACGATATGCAGAATCAACACTGTAGAGGGAGATTCTCTTCATAGCTTTCGTCAACCTGGAAGACCATTTAGTTGTCCTTCAGAGTCTTCTTGACTATAATAGTTTCCTTTTCTGTTGGTGGTGCCGTTGCTGTGTGTGTACTGTAACTGGATGTGTTTCACTGGACAGTTGAGGAGCTCCAGAAGAAGCTGCAGGCAGCTACCAACCCTCCCCCAGCTCCAGCACCTCCGCCTCCCCCACCACCTCCACCTCCTCCGGCCCCTCTGGCTTCCAACCCACTCAGGTTTGATCACACAGCGTGCTCTATGTATCATCAGTTAGGGCTTTGTCTTTGATACACCTTTCATACAATGAAATTACTTTGCACCATTGACTGTATATATAGCTTTGCACACTGAGACATTCTGGCTCTGAGAGCTACCACTACAGCAACCCTAGGTTACTACTAAAGTATGACTGCTGATAGATTGTGAAATATCTTGTGACCCCCCTGTTTTTTATTAGTGACATACATGGTACATTGATGACATTTTGTGACAGTTATTAGGGTCAGTGTGGGTAATGTGAGTGTGTGTCTATTGTGGGGTAAGTAAGAAAAATAAAATAAAATAATATTTATAAATAAAGTTCTAAGATTATAGTGATAATAATTATATCATGTAAAAACAATAGTGTTATTACAGTAAAATATGAACACAGCACAGTATAATATTAATATTATGACAGTATTTCTGTGTGACCAAGGCTTTATATATATATATGTCTCAGGTTTACCATTTTTAATCTTATTGAATGTGCTTTTGCAGCAGGAAGCAATATTTGGATGCACACCCATAAAATATTAATGAAAATCTCTTAGAATGAATGTTCTCCTTTTAAAAAAAACAGATTTTTTCTGTAAGCACCAAAACAGCCATGTGACGCCATTAGACAACTATGAACATGAACGTAAATGGTCAAAGGACCTGTACTTGTATAGCGCCTTTCTAGTCTTCCGACCACTCAAAGAGCTTTTACACTACGTGCCACA
>NW_023339751.1:22721937-22723909 GCF_004916995.1 Morone saxatilis | reverse complement strand
ACCCGCTCTGCTTCTGAGCCACAGCCCCCTGGGTCTGGCACTGTGGGCCTTTAGTTGGCCTGATATTGCCAATTCAGCATGTTGAATTTGCACTGATTGACTGCTTAAATATCTGGTTATTACTGTATCGGTTTTTTTTGTTTTTTTTTGCTGTTATAATAGGTAAGTGAGAGAAAAGTTTAAAATTGTGACATTCTGGTTTGCATGCAACAATAAAAGGCTATTGTATAATTATGATTAAAACCTTGCTAAACAAGCTGCCTAAACAATCTCCATTTGTGCCTTTCCCTTAAGTTCGCTGTTGTCATTGATCCGAAAGAGAAGAGATGTTTATACTGACATCCCACTGGTGGACCAGGACTCTGCCAAGACACCAGGTACACATCTAACATTCACAAAATGTTATGCAGGGCTTTCCACTTGGATTGGCTGGCAGTGTCCATTATTTTTCTAGCATACAGTGTTACCCGATGCAGGCCTTTCTTGTTCTACAGTAATGCACCAGCTAAGACTTCAGCACCAGCATTTTAAGAGTTTAATTGTATTTGGCTCTTTCTACAACAACACAACCAGTTTGTCAACCTGTTTGTCAAAAACACAAGTTTTGAAGGTGATAGTGAGCACAGAATGGAAGAGAACATTAAGAACAACAAGTAAGAAGAAGACTAAATAGAGAACAACAATTTCCCTGCATGCTCAGCTGAAGGACTTTTCCAAAAAGCGTGGTGTGAATGCTATGCTGTGTTTGGCCGTGAGAGCTAGAAAGGGAAACAGACCTGTCACATTCTTCTGTGTCAGGGAAGCTAAACAAAAAGTGGCTGAAATATGGCATCAAGTTGAAGTCACAGTGTCACATGATCCAGACACCAATAGATTAAAAAAACTCAGTCAGGGTCTAACTATGTCCAAATATCTGTTGAAATGTTATGTTATTTTTTTGTAATTATATCGTATATTATTAAGTCCCCTCCAGTCAGAAATATGTTGTTCCTACAGTGTAATGTCTGATCTTCACTGTGCAGAATGATTTTCACATCTGATGAAAGTGGAACGTTTCTCTGTGCTCACTGAAAATCTGATTTTAAAGATCCAGTGTGCAACACTGAAGAGCATCTATTGGCAGATAGGTAACATAATATTCATAGGTATGTTTCATATGTGTATAATCACCTGAATCTAAAAATTATTGTATTTTTGTTACCTTAGAGTAAGATTTTTTTATTTACAGACCACCACGTTTCTACAGTAGCCCAGAATGGTCAACCCAAAAACTGGCTCTAGATAGAGGCATTTGCGAGTTTTGGAGCCATCTACATGCTTAGAAAGTAAAGGTGAAGCAAGTGAGTTGCGATCTGTAACTCAACTAGATGCTACTAAATCCTACACACTGGATCTTTACAAGCATGATCTGTGACATCGCAAATAGTTTGGAAGTCAAGTCCTGGTCCAGTATCCAACTTGTAAGTTATGCATCTAAGAACTGAAAGCCCCAGTGCAATTCACTATGAGAATTACGGATTTTAAGGTGAAGTAGATGACTTGCTTGGTGTTTTAGGAGACTGCTTTGCACTTCAGGAGATTCCGTGGAATGAGGTAGAAGACTTTTTAAGGATTCTTAATGTGAAATTGATACTTTTTTTTTGTGAAAAAACAAAGACACACCTTGTTGTTCCTAAGCACACTTTTGTATGTCGGTCCCCCATTGTAGTGCCAGTGTCTTATTGGGGTCACCATATGTTACTAGTAGGTTAATTAAAATAGTAGTATATTATTAATATATGCTGTTAAATATATCATACCATTGACAGTATGGTACGCTTAGTGAGCCCCATGGAGCTTTCCTGGGTCTGTGAGGCGAGAATAGTGTCTTAAACCTTCGGTTTCTATTCATTCTACATGGCCAGACGCAAGGCTAACAAGCGTTAGTGGGAATGGCTTTCCATGGGACTCGAGAAAAAAATAGTGCAATCGC
>NW_023339751.1:22710597-22721837 GCF_004916995.1 Morone saxatilis | reverse complement strand
TAAAACGCTCGAATCATATATGGAACTAACTAGGCAGTGCTGATCACATACTCCCAGTACGTCTCCACCACTGGCTCTAAAAAACACCATGGTGAAGACTATAAAGCCAAACTGGACACTTCAAAATGGGATTCCATAAAGCGATGGATGACATCAACTGGACAGGCACAGCTTTATAAAAATGATTAGATTTTTTTCAAAATATGATAAATGTGCAGTTTTAAGTATTCCACCAACGTATAGATGGATGTAATGATGATTAAACAGTATAAAAAGAGAGTTAGGGACGGAGGAGTTATTCTTATCTTCTTAAAAAAAGGAGGATAACTCTGCAAATATTACATTTCATGTAAGTATGATCTGTTGTATTCCAAGTGACACCGTGGAAGAAATGTTGCCTGAATGTCCATATTCTGGAACTCATACTCTCTCAAAATCCAGACATTCAGCATATCCTTTCTGCCTCTGTGCGACGTATGTTCATTTTGTATTTTATTCTCTTCAGGGCTGCTATTTCTCATGTATGTCAGCGAAGAAGAACTGGTCTTCTTCATCCTATTTTTGCCTTTCTGACTTTATCCTTTTTGCCTCTCGCAAATCTAAGCCACTTTTGTGTAGAAGGACAAATGTTGTAGCAAGTGGTTCATAAGAAATTTAAACTCAAATCTCCATCATTGGCCTATTAGGTCAACATGTTAAATTCTTCAATTTGCGCAAACAAAAAGGCAAGCCTTGACTCGTTGGTTCACTGAACAGGCTATACTGTGTCTTTATTTTGTTAAATAGTTTTTGAATATATGAGGCCTGAATTGGGCTCTACGCACAGGGTATTTGTTGGAATTACATACAGGGCTGAATAGGTGGCACCCAAGGATCTTCGACTCTGACACCTGAATAATAGTCTCTTTCTGAGCACTGGAGGAAAATATTTTACTATCACTTTAACACAAAATAGTTTTTGTGTGACATTTTAAAGACATTTTACTGACAATAGTTTCATTGTGTATGCCATTGAATGTTTTATGTTAGAAAATTAAATATTCACATTTCTTTGCCAATGGGCTGCATTATTACAGCATTAAAATTTTTGTTCCCATCTTTTGTGAACTTGAGAAACTCTCTTATCCTCGCAGAACTTTTGGATGAAAAATTGCTGAATAGTGTTTGTGTTTTTACACAGAGAGTCCAAATTCATTCCAGAATAATTTTGGTAACCTCACACACTACAAAGGCTTTGAACTCTACAGGTGTACTTTGAATACTACAAAAAAAGTGGCCACAGCAATGATTATTAACTGTAGCTAAATCCACCCTAAAACAGGATTCACCCTGGTACAGTTCAGTCGATATCTGTGGTATAATTAAGAGTAAAAACCTGGAATTTCTCCAACAAAAACTTTATTGATTGGTCCTGGGGGCTCGTGTCATTTTTAAGCATTTACATCCAAATGAGCTATATTTCAAGTGCAGGGCTAATGATGGCTGTAAATTACAGTGCCTCATACCTCTCAAAATCATTTAAACTCACTTTGGTTCTTGGCACTATTTCCCAGCCACACTCCAATTTGGTATCAGCAAAGCTGCTAAATACTGTGTTGAAAAGGGAGCTCGAAGCTTGGTGATAAAATCTTTGTCCCTGTCGCTTGTTGTGTGTATTACTCCCAGATGTGGACATCAAGCAGCAGGCAGTGGAGGAAATGATGCAAAGGATCAAGAAAGGCATTCAACTACGGCCCGTCAGCCAGTCACCTAATAGGACCAGGAGACAGGTAACTTAAATGGTGTATTATCCTGACAATATCTGCCACCTGCTGTGTTTTTGACTTTTAGGTCCAGTGTGTAGGATTTTGTGGCATCTAGCCTTGCAAGTGTTTAGGAGAAACTACGGTGGCTGCGAAACTCTTGAAAAACGTGAAAGGCCATATCTATAGACAGTGTCCATTCTGGGCTACTGTAGAAGCATGGAGGTTCAACATGGCGGACTCCAGTTTGCGCTGGCATGTTTTGTCACCTTGATATGGGTGTGTTATGAATTTTATCTCCACTACGGTTGTCACATTTTCAAAAAATCAACTAATATGTAATTTGCAACCCGCATAGCATAGTTCTACACTTCAAAATTAATTTGTTAATTTCACTAGCAAGGACAACCCCACTCATTTAATATTGCTTATAAGTATTGTAATATGATTATAATAATGGTTTTCCTCCTGCTTTAACTTTTCATGCAGTTATGCTAAATAATATAACATTAACATCTCCTGCTACCAGATTTTGGCTTTTTATTATCATTTTTATTCATGCACATAGACTCGTGCCTTTTGACTTGAAGTACTTGCTTTTATTTTTATGCATATTTTTCTTATACTATGTTTATTGTTATGCATCAGTATACCAAGGTAAATTCCTTTTTATGTGACAATCTACTTGGAAATTAACCTGATTCTGAATTGCTTAAAGCCCCCTACAAGGAACTTTTATTTAAGTTATTCTTGCGGCCCCTGTGGACAAAAGTGGTAGTGTTTCTATAGCACTGTTTAATTGATTTCAAGAGGAATTCAATGGAATCCATCCTGTGGCAGTCATTAAGAATAACTAAATAGAGATATCCAATCTTCTTTCTGATGGTTTTGTTTGTTTATGTAGCCCCTATAGGAGCATCACCTGTCCTCCAGTGATCTTGAACAATTAATTCACAGCTTCATTTTCTCCCGTCTAGATTACTGTAACTCCCTCTACACATGCCTCAGTCAGGCTTCGTTAAACCGATTACAGTTAGTACAAAATGAGCCCCACCAAAACTTTTAACCCAGAACAGCCAAGCCGCCATCCCACATTACTCCTGTTCTCCGCATCCGTTCACCTGGCTTCCGGTAAAATTCCAGAATCAATTATAGAGATCTTAACTGAGTTACATATAAGAGGCACTTCATGACCTTGCCCCCAGTTACCATCTTCAGATCTCCCTTGTCCCTTATTCCACTTCTCGGCCACGTTCGCCTCTCAACATCTAACGGCCTTTTTATCATTCCTTCCACTCACGCTAAAACTAAAGGTGCCTGTGCTTTGCTGTTTTAGCCCAACATTGTGGAATAGCTTCCCCATTCACTCAGATTCCACAAACTGTGGACTTGTTTTAATGCGGCTGCCCAAAACCAACCTTCATGCAAGCCTTTTTTATGTTATATGGTTATACCCATATATATATTTGTTGTTTGTAAAGCACTTTGGATCTCTGTGACAAAAAGGTGCTATATAAATAAAGCTTTAATTACTAACACTTTTTCTTGAATCAATGAACTCAGTGAATTGAGCTGATAAGACAGTGAGTGTTTACATGCACAAAATATTCCGGTTTTTGCCCCTTTTTTGTGATATTTGCGCATATTTAAAAACCTGTTAATATCCCAGTATTTCTAATTGTTTGATAGTAGGTGTGTCTCTCTCTCCGACCAGAAATGTGAGCTTTTCTTCTGTGCGTTTGTCTCTACTCAAGCCTGTTGTCTAGTTAGTTTGTTTACAACACAGAGCTGACCATAAACAGACAAACCGCAGTAAAACACCCAAATGAGACGCATATTCTGAATGCACTGTATACTGTATAATATTAGCATATCCCACTGAATTAGGAATATCCAAAGAGAAAGACAAAAGAAACAGTACATGACCATTATCATATGTGGAATATTGTCATATTGGGAAGGATGGAAAATGAGATTGCATGTAAACATAGTGAGTAATGGAATGAGTTATTAAAATATTAGCCTGTAAGGTTGATGGATCTTAGTGGTGAACTGAAACTTGAGAGATAAATATGCTGCTACTGGTTTTTCCGCCAGCCCACACACACACCACTGTGAAACTCCAGGTGTACCCACTGTCTGCACTTTCTGCAGGAACACAGGAAGTGATGTGTATTACATTCACTGTTTGTTTAGACTAAACAGAAGAATCGGTTCGTCAAAAAGACAAAGAAAACAGCGCCACGTTGGTAGAAAAGTCCCGTAGAAACTGCAGAGATGTCTCACGCCGAATACTAAACACTGTAGACATAAAAAAGTCATCAAAGGAATTGTGTGTTTGTGTGTGTGATTTGTGCCTTGATTGTGACAGAAAATGTGCTGTTATCTTTGTTGAAATCACCAAACTAAAGCACCGGCTGCAGACGTCCAGTGTTCTCGGGCCTGAATGAGTTTTTAATACATTGTAGAGTGTGCATTGTTCAGTGCTCTTAAATCCATCAGTGTGTGGGATTATTTAGGAGCTGCTTGTTTTGATAAAACATGACATATGGCCAAGACATCTCTTAGTCTGTGTGTTCCTCCACCACAACAACTCAGCCAAATTAGATAGCATTAAGACCTGCTCCACAAGGTAATTATAAATAATGAGGATGGGAAAATTGACGTGACTCAAAATGATTGTGTTTACACATTTGCTTCTTGTAGAAAGCATATGTCCTCCTGCTTGCCTACAGTGTCTCATCTCTGTGGTAAGAGGTGCAGTTTAGCCTCTAAGTGCTGAATGAGGAAAAATAAGTATAATGTGTCAGACTGCTGTTTATTTACCAAACCCATCTTTTTCCTCCTATTTTCCTTTTAGCAGATGGAGAGGCTGCCCTCTAATTCTGCCTATCAGCAACTTAAAGGAATCATGGTAATGGGACTTTAAAACAATCAAATGTCCTCACAAGCCATATTTTACTGGCTGAACTTTCAGCATGTTTACGCAGGAGGAGACACTTTATTGTCTCCACTGTACATGCATGTGCTTACATCAGAATGTAATGTTAAAATATGATCAAATTCAACAAAGGTTGGCAAGTTCTTCATATGTTTTACAGAAGACAAAGTACTACTGTAACATTTAAAGCACTAAAGTAAATTTACATGCTAGTTAGAAGAAAAGCAGATTAAATGAGCACATATTCTTGTCCTGCTAAATATGCATTCACTCCAGTTAAAGTCAGACAGTAAAAATAACTACTTATTTTGAGCTGTATTTTTCTCTTGTTCCTGAACCAGCTGTCTATATGTATGCATGTGTTTTTGTTGAAACCGTGCAGGAGAATTTCAATAGAACCTCCCCCCAACCGAAGGCAGAGTCTCCATCAAACAGCCGTGATGAGGAGCTGCAGAGGATCCTGCTGAGACGGCGGGACGCACTGGAGTCCCAGCACAGTAAGTTTTATCTCCTTCAATCCTCACTAATATATATAATAAAGATCTTTCCAAAGACAGGCATGACATAATCTTTTTTGTTGCTAATGCATGAATCCTGATGAGATGTCTGTTTAATTAATACAGTGGTGGCTACTGAAAAAATATTCTTAAGTAAAAGTACAATTACTGCAAAAAACTGCATGGGATTAGCATTACAAAGAGGAGACTTGTGGGTACTCATAAAAAACATTTTCCTTCAGATATGTTGAAAAGGAAACCCTTTGAAAATGACCATGCGACTTTTTGCGATGCCAAAATTTAGCCTAACTTTGGAACGTTATTTAGTCCCCTTTCCAACATGGGAACCAATGGATGCGTGGTCAGTATCTTCATTTTAGCTTTAAAACACCGCTACAACCTCTGAAAGACAGTGCGACTGGAAGAGGATAATGGGGTGGCCAATCACATTTTAGGCATCCCCTCTGGACACACCCCTGCTGCAGCTTTAAATTGGTGTCCTTTAGAAGGCATTTAAGCTAATGTAATGCCAACTTCGGTGTTAAAGTTACTTCCATAGTTGCAGTAGTAGAAAATCATAAAAATGATTAAAATGTAAAGGAACTTGTACTTCAAGTATTTTATTAAACATTTTTACTTATTTTCTACAGCATGCATTATAAAAGTGATATTTTTTGCCTAGTGTATTTGAATATTTCTGCATACTGGGGTCCATAAACACTATTAAAATTGCATAAGTTAACATTAACATTAATGTTACACAGGGAAATGTTAGCTAGCTAACTACATTTTCACCTACAGTGTGCACCACTAACTTCAATGTGCCTGTAGTGATGGGAATTCCCACTCTTTTCAGTGATCCAGATCATTTGACTCAGCTCAGCAATAAGAGACGACTCTTTTGGATTCAAAACTAGGGCTTTGATTCTGTCGATCCCAGCTGGACCGGACATGACCCACTGGGTTCGGGCTGGGTTCGGGCCCAAAAAAAACTGCTATAGGTTGGGCTGGACAGAATTAGATTTAAAAAATTTATATATTTTATTAAGAATACAGTAACTGTAAATAATGAGTGAATTTGTTATTTATTAGTTTTGATAATAATTTATACTTAATTATGCCAAAAGTAGTTTACTTTAGCTTGTACTAAACTATTTAAGTTATTTATTTATTTTAAAATTCCAATTTTAAAACTGCTTCCGTGGTTTAGGCGCAGTTTGGGCTTGCACAGAATTCTCAAAGCTCTATCACGAACAGCTCTTTGTTAAGTACCATTTATGGCTTTTATAATTAAGCCAAATTTAGCAAGATTTTGACCTGTGATTGGTATATATGCACATATAATATTACATTATTCAATGTATTTATGCATGTGTATTGAATGTTTTATTTACATTTAATGTTTTTTATGTTGACGACCAGTGCACCGTTTCTGGATCGTATTAAACAAGTCCGATATAGGTCATTGTTTTGTATTTTTTCATTAAAAAAAGAAATCAGTCAGGATCAGTCCCATCATTTCAGTTCAAGAAAGAAAAAAGTGGCAAGAATTTGTTATTTATCAGTCATCAAAACTAATAACAAATTTACTCATAATTTACACACTGCCTTTGTTCTGGGTTTCATCACTTCTTGGTCAGGGCAGCTGTAGTAGAGGAGCTCCTCCCGCTCTCCCCTCCTACCCTTAATCCTGCTTTTACAGCAGACTAGTAGTGATAGTGAAGCAAATATAGCAGAGTAAAAAATTTATTAATGGCTTAAAAAAAGAGTAGAAGTAAAGTTTAAAAGAACATGAGTAATACTCATTCCTTAAAAAATTAGTTTTACTCATTTGTGTTACTTGTAATCGGTTACCTACTGAAGCAACATAGTGTAACACCATCCTGTCACTCATTATGCTCCAGTGACAGAATGTCAGCATTGTCCCTCTGACTTGCTGCAGTGTGAGTAAAAAGTGAGCGATTGTTTGAGTGAGTGTGTTGTGCAGGTCCCATCCCGTCCTGTCCCCCTGCAGTGTGAGACTGCCACAGGCTGAGGTCTACCTGGGACTGGGATGTGACCAATGGAAGATCACATTATGCCAAAAATAATGTCATCTGACATTTTACTGTATGTTACACTATGCATTTACAATAACCATATGACTGTATAATGATCAATCAGTGATAACCTCACAATGGTCCTGAGCTGATTTCCAAAATCAGAAACAGAAAAAACCAGAAGCAGACATCCAGGCTGTGAATCAAGTCAGAGTTGCATAGCACATTCACTAAAGCAGTTGGGTCCCATCTGGGGTCGGGTGTCCACTTTACTTCAATGATAGAAAGTTGGGACCAATGTACCACAGGGGCCATCCACACCAAGCTTTATAGATAACAATATATAAGAACAATAACTATAAATATATCTATTATATATTCATTCCCACACCACAACATATAGCAAACAACGACAGTGGCCAACCAATATCTTCCAGAGCGATTTGATTAATGATATTCGTGGTATTACAAACCTAATAAACACTTAATAATAAAACTAAATATACAACAAATAAACACTTAATTACACATGAAAATTGTCTTCGAAAAGAACATCAACTTCTCATAACAGAGTGGTGATTGTTCCTCTCGTCTTGAAAACTTTGTGAGCCCAGATCCTTCTGGTTATTTTTTTTCTCTGAAATGATTGTTACCAGCTTTTTGGGGATTCCTGCAACCTAGAATGCCTTATGTTACGGCAGCTTTTCAAAAATGTTGTGATGCACATTGCAGTGTTTTCAGGACATTTTTGCAATGAAATTGTGGCAGAAAGCGCATTTGCAAAAATAGTTATTAGTTAATAATTAAGTTAATTAAGTTAGAATAAAATATTTTTTTTGGGGGGGGGATTGCTATGATTGGGGAAAGTTGTGGGAAACTGATGAGCGTGTTGGGGCCACTTTTTACATGTTATTGTTCATCAGTGTGAATACTCACATCGTTTAAATTACTGTTCTTGGTGTGGATGGCCCTCTAGAGTGTGTCAGTCATTTACATAGGCCATTTCATATCAGTGGCATGAAAGACGTATATACCACACCACTCTTCCAGGCTTCATTCAGCTCTGATAGCGAAGGTAAAGCCCAGCTTATTGTCTGCACTGCCAGGAACATTGGAGCAGGGTTTGCAGCCTTGAGTGTTTTTCAAAGCAAAGTATGTCTCTGATTTGTTCTGTCTAGACCAATGTTAACCTTGTAGCCTCCCAGTGAGCAATTACAGGCCACTACACCCCCCAACTTTCTTAGGCCACCATTTTATGTAGGGCACTGCCTCCCCTCGGCTGCATCCATGCTGCAGTTTGTACTACCTGTGCTGCTGGGGAACACTGTTAGACCCAAAACAGACCATCTTCTACCTTTCTTTTAGAGACCCTTGCTCTAAAAGAAAGCTAGAAGTATAAAAGTTTGGTTAAAAGTTGACATGGTAAAACTTCCATACCTTATATTGTTGTTGGCTCTGTTCCCGCTGTTGTTGGGGGTTGATTCAGATATTTACTGTCAGAATTGGTTTGCCTACAAAATCCACTTTTTGCTACTGAAACATGATTCATGTTTTCATTGTTCTGTTTAGGTAAAGATTATAGAAAGATGTGGTCTCTTTCTCTCTCTAAATATTGAAAACTTATTTCGGCGTCGTAACAAACCTGAGACGCTTCGTCATGAACCCTGCATCATTGCAGAAACAATTATTGTTGAAACAAAATCCAGGCATTTACCCATCAAAATGCATGTGGCAAAATTACAATACAGATAAATACAAAGGTTGGACTCAGTATGTCCAGGTTAGTCGGAGCTCTCCTCCAGCTGTAAATAGAATGGAAAATCCAGGCCTTTGTGTAAGAAACTGCTGTTTTTGTGTTTAAATCTGAGTAAATAAAACTAAAAGTCTTAAGTGACAAGACTGAAAACCACCTAGTATTTCAGTGAGTCCAGAAATGCATAACACTTCATCACTCGCTCTTTTGTAACAGTGTTCAAGTGTCTTAGGTGGATTTAGTGGACTTTTCCTTTAAGCCTCTGTCAGAGGTGGGCGTTAGTCAGGTATGGAGCAGAGGATCAGCCTGTGCCCTTTGAAAACCACAATGACTGTGCCGGTGATTTAACCACAATGGTGGGCCACTCGCATGTTGTTTTGTTTTCCCTTGACACCTGCCCAAATTTCCCAGACACTTCCTTGAGAGAGGGATTGAAACACGAGAGCTGTGAACTGTGGGTGATGTCCGTCAACTATTGTGCACTGCCGTTAATTAAAGCTTTAGGCTTCATTTAGCACTGAGGTGCAATTTCCAGCTCCCAATCCCCCTGAACAGAGAGTGGAGGAAATGTCATTGTGGCTCCAAGTCTCTCTTCTAACCAAATTCATCAGCACCAGGCTTCAAAGACAACAGAGGACCTTGTGGAAACAGGAAATGGTCTGTGAGGAGATACGATAAACTAATCAGTTGTGCATTTTTCCTCCATTTTCTCATGACAAAAGTAGCACAAGGACGTGTGAATTATCTTGGCACGACATCTTGGAGTGAAAAGTGTCAGGCGTAAAATGGAAAAAGAAGCGAAGGCCTTCATATTGATTTCTTCTCACATCCTCCATATCTGTATCTAATGAGGTTCTCCTAGTTTAGGCTGTCCTGTGTACAAGTCAGTCGTTGATTCGGAGGAGGAGTGACGCCAGTGTCCTTTGGATCTGTTGTCTTGCTCTTCCTTCCCTCAGCAGAAACAAAGTCAATGACCAGCTCAATTCCTTCCTCTGCCATCTGCTCCATCCGCCGGGCTGGCTGATGTTGATTGACAGACGGTACACACAGCCGATCGAGTCAAAACATATAATTACACAAGCAATGCTGTGTCTTTTTCTATCCTCAGCTCGTCCTCCGCTACCAGCCCATTCTCAGCTCTCCATCTTTTCCCTCGCCATCGGCCGATACAATATAATGTTTTGTTGTTTTTGTATTTTTGTCCCTTCAGGGACCAGCAATTAGGGAGGTCCTTTTAGTGTGTCTGGGAAACACTTAATTTGACCTATTTTGTTAGTCATTTCATTTATTTTCCCAAACACAGTAATTGCCTGCCAGGGAGCCTCAGTGGAGACGCCGCTGTGTGTCCAGCCTCGGTTTGCACGTTTCATTGATTAGAGGTTGTCTTCACATCCCGACAGAGTGTAAGCTGCCAGCAAACTGAGAAACCAAACAGAATGAGAATAATGAAGAGCTAGCAGAATATTGGTTATTTAATTAATTTGCCATTAAAGTATGCATGCATTTATAGAAAATAAAGCGACTGTATTACCTAGGAATAATATAAAAATAGAAATAAATGTAAACTGAGGTAAGTTAGGTGAAACTTAAAAAAAAAAAATAGTTGTTTAGATGTAATAGATGGTTACCAGCTGGTTTCTATCAGCATCTTCATTCTAAATTTTCATTTCCAGCCTCGAAAAGTTCAGCAGCACTATTGTGGTGTCAGCCAGATTGGTCTGTTTAATAGAAAAGAGACGTGAATGAGGGATAACTCACTTGACAGGCCCATTGATGCAGCTGTATGTGGCTGGTACACAAAGCACTTGTGAAGCTCCTCCATTTCCCACTGTATACAAGCAGCCTTTTTTCTGTGCTGCGGGCCGGGCGGATGCTCCTCCAGGCCTCTCCTGTTTTTACACACTGACAAAATCATTTCCTCCAGGAACTGAGGAGCCATGAGAGGGGTCAGCAAGGGTGCTGACCAGTTATTAAGGGCCTTTACCTCACACGCCCCGAACACACAGGAGACAGGCTTTGTCGGACAACACTGACATGGCTGTGTGTGTGTGTGTGTTGTCTGGCATTTATCCTCCCACGGCTTCTTACAGCCTTTTATTATCCAGTTCTCTTAAAGCACAGAGGTTCTGCTGGCCAAATGAGCACAATGAATCCAGAAGTATTTGAATTTTTCTTTAATCAATTTGTTAATATACTGTTTGAGTGATGTCCTTTACAGGTGTATGATATGAAGCCACAGTACAACTGTAATATAAGATTTGAGAATTT
>NW_023339751.1:22710401-22710555 GCF_004916995.1 Morone saxatilis | reverse complement strand
TTTGATTTATTAATTTACTATCACAAACGTCGTATGTTCTACATTAAAGTCTGTATGACTGAGTGTGGTGGGTGAATCTTTATTCTTTATTGTTAATTTGGATCCCATTAGCTTCCAGAAAGTGGTTGCTGGTCTTCCTGGGGTCCACACAAAA
>NW_023339751.1:22709322-22710233 GCF_004916995.1 Morone saxatilis | reverse complement strand
GAAAGACACACCACACCAAAACAATAAATGTACTATAAAAAAAAAGGTTCCAAAAAAGCAAGTTTTTTAATCTGTCTGTTCGTGGTACTACCAGATGACTGTCAGATGAGTGCGTACTTGATGTTTTATATACCCATGACAACAGCAAGTGTATTATTCTAGATGATACTTTGCATGAACAACCTGCCTTTTAGAGCAGTTATTATTAAAATTGAATTTATCATTTTGCATTTTTTTAATGCAATTTGAAATGGAAAGATTTGCTGCTATTATTCAAAGGAAGAATCAGCCTTTGGATGAACTGGTCAAAGCAGTTGAGATATGCAAACAGTGAGAGGGGTTCCCAAGTAAGGGTGTTGCAGTATTATTACTGTGATATCTATAAAGTGAAATTTTGACATTGTGTTAATAACACAGATATGATAATATCATGTAAATAATCAAGCTCCTCTTAAAACATTTGTGTTTCTTTCTGTTCTTGCTTTGTGGTTCACACTCCGCCAGAATAGGTGGGGGTAATTCATTTGCCAAAAAAAGACAAAAAACACACAATAAATGTTAAACATGGCTGATGGCATTATTATTTTTATTTTTGTCAAATAGTTCATATGGTGAAAATCTGATATGGTGACAGTCCCAAGTAGACAAAGCTTAGTTTTAAAGGTTGGGAATGTTGGAATCACTGATCTAGATGCTGTTTCAGAGGACTTTTCTAACCTTTTGACACCAAAGGAGGTCCTGGGCCAACACTTTGGTGAATGTTAAAATATACAAGTAGGCTAGGCTGTATGTAAATTCTTTGAGGGTGACATGTCCTCCTCAGTACTGAACAATGTTAAATATGTCCTTCTTTGTTTGAGCGATTTCCTATTTATTTTGAATTTATCTTAAGGAAAACATTAAGTGTGTGA
>NW_023339751.1:22707532-22709222 GCF_004916995.1 Morone saxatilis | reverse complement strand
AGTCCAGGCCCAGACCCACAGCCTAAGGGAGGAGAAGAGCATAAAAGGTGGGGAGGGAAAGCAGAAACAAGGACACTGTCCCTGGGGGTTTCACTGATGAGTTTGTTGTATTGTATTGTAACTGAAGGCAGGTAGGAGGAATAACAGTTGAGAATTCTGACCTACAGGTGGAGGGGACAGTGGTGGGATGGGAATGTTTGGAAATGACGTTAGCTAAATGTTAAAGCTGGGGCTCCATTGTGTTATAGGTATGTGGGAATTTTTGGTAAGACTTTATAATAAGGGTACAAATCATGTGCCAGTGGACCAGGACCAGTGTGTAGGATTTAGTGGCATCTAGCGGTGAAGATTCAGATTACAAATAACTGAACACCGCTTGCGGCTGTATTTGATAACCTCTGAATGAGAACGGCTGTGAAATGTGTGGGAAAAACTACGGTGGCCACGAAACTCATGAAAAGTGCAAAAGGTCCAATCTACAGCCAGTGTTTGGTTTGTCTGTTCTCAGCTACTGTACAAACATGCTGGTTCTCCACAGAAGACAACCTGCAGTGTCTGTAGATAAAATGTCTCATTCATGATTCCTATAATCAGGTAATTATACACTACTAAACACATATAATAATAAATTCAAGTTTATTATTGTTAAGAATTCCTGTTGCTCGCCACTAACAAACGATCAAGTCACTATGACTTTTTATGAAGAGTAACCTTAATTGTTTCATACATGAATTGATATGTGGCCAATTAGATATTAAAAAAAGAACCTTGCATTCTCGCCCTCTCTTATTGATATAAATATTTCTATGAGCATAGACCTAATGGTATTTACATAACATAGTGAGTGGAACAAAAGTCTTATTACAAAAATACCATTGGGTTTATTCTTGGGTTTATTTTTTTTTACCAAAGAGGCTGAGAGAATGCAAGGTCCTGAAATAAACTTTTATGTAACTCGAATCCTGCTAATTTGGTCTCATATCAATCAATTAATGTATGAATGAACATTCTTTAACTGCTGATCTATTCAGTGTGAACTAATCACATAAAGTCACAGTGACTTAATAATTTGTTAGTGGTGAGCAATTCATGGTATATCCTGCATTAAGAATGCATTAAATCATCATGAGTCATGCATTAATTAAATACTACTTAAGTATATGATTTGTGCCCTCATTATTAATTGTTACAAAATATACATTGCCGGTAACTAGGGTTGCAACTGAAGATTTCTTCCTTTGACAATGCATCTGTATATTATTTTCTCAATATCTAATCAATAATCTAAAGAAAGTCAAATAACATATACACATCACAATGTCCCAGAGCCTAAGTTGACATATTCCTATTGCTTGATAATGGGTATAGAGAAGGTCAGGGACAGGCACTCACTCACTGCAGCCCTTGAGCTAAATATCAATCAGTTGTTGGTTTCACAGGTATTGGAAGCAAGTTAACCATTTGATCCACATTTGAACCATATCCCAATTGTAATTATACATATAAACTAAGCCTGTACCAAAGTAACTGCTTGCACATTCGCCCCCTGGTGGCTGACTGCAGTATAGGTCATTAAGTCTGCTGCCTCCATGTTAGCAGATGGGACAAACTAAAAAATCAAAGTACATGTCAAATACATTCTTACCAAAGATGGTTTCTGTCATTTTAGGTAGTTTTTATCATGCAGATA
>NW_023339751.1:22705234-22707507 GCF_004916995.1 Morone saxatilis | reverse complement strand
TATCTGCATGATAAAAACTACCTACCTTGAAGTAAATGTTTCTAATAAATCTGGTTAAGATTAGTTATTTGAAGCTATAAAAATGGGGTCTCGCATCATTATTGACAGCTGAGTCCTTCTCACACTTGAGTCGGCCAGGTGTATGGGCAGGACCTCAATACAACACCACCAACAGCGATCACTACTGCAGACTCTGGCTCCAAATGACGTCACCAGTGCAAGATGGCAGCGGCTGTGTATGGGATATTAATACACGATGTCTTTTGATCTTTTATATGTTGATGGATTCACCAGGCGTCTTCTGCAAGTGTGACATGAGTGGACCAAGGGTATGACTTCCAGGCAAGATGGAAAGCCACCACTACAACACCACGCACAAAGACAAATATGTACATCGGAGCTGCAAGGCACTGACCTCAAAGGAAAAATACACCAATAGCAGAGCCTTTTTACAAAAGCCATGACTACACAGGCGTCCTCTCTCTAGACATCATGCTGTTTCCCTTGAGCTTACTTAAGCAAAGAAACCAATGGTAGATGGTGAAACGTTGAAGCAATGTGCAGTGGAAATGGCTAAGGACTTTGAAACTGTCTCACTATCCTGCTGCACAGTGATGCAAAGAATTTTTTGACATTTAAAAATCATGACGAGGGAAGTACTTACAGTCATGCTTATTAACCAGTTTTCATTCACACAGGAGCCATTGGCAGTTTATTTCAAGTGCATAAGGAGTAATTGAAATTGGTGTCTTTGCTACTGAGGGCAAGGATGTTTTCAACAGTTAAAAGTGCTGTAAGTGAGCATGATCTTTGACAAGCTGTAAGCTGTTGTTATCTATGGTGCACCATCAATGCAAGGAAGACACACTGGGCCACTCCAACAGGGCGGCACTGAATGTCCAATACTGCACTGCATCACATATCAGGTGAGTAATGTTATCACTAGCTAACTATTCAAAACTCCAGTGTGTAACATGTAGGAGGGTCTATTGTCAGAAATGGAATATAATATTTATAACTATGTTTTCATTAGTGTTGTGCCATGTTGAACTGCCATGTTTCTACAGTAGCCCTGAACGACCAAACACTGACTCTAGATAGAGTCTTTTGTGAGCTTGGCTGACATGGTTGGAAGGGGAGGGTAAGGCATGGGGGTATTTAGTCAGTTGCAATCTGCACTAAATGCCTTAAATCATACAAATTGGTCCTTTAATATATGGACTGTAAATGGACTGTACTTATATNNCATGCCACACTCACCCCATTCATTTTATTCTGACAGGGGGCTCTCTGTGCCAAGACAATGAACTTCAGTCATGTCATGGATTTAGTGACCAAGCTTACCAATCACGTTTTTTAATCATAGGCCGTTTAAAGCCTTTTTAGATGAAGTGAACGCTGCTTATGGGGATTTACTAATGCACACTGAGATCAGAAGGATGAGATGTGGGAAGGGCTTCTTTTGTGCTGTGCACTGAAATCCCAGTGTTCTTAGAGAACAGCATTCAATGTTAGACGCTTACTGCAGTTAAGTTGGATACAGATTTTCTCTTGACATGCCCTCACTGGCAGATATTTACTTGCATCTTAATCACCTGAACATGCAGATACAGGGAAGAGGCCAAACTGTTGGATCTATTTGCACACATGAACACATTTCAGCCTAAGCTAACCCTGTCCAAAGAAGACCTTTTATCTGACCATCTAAATCTGGAACACTTTTTATGCCTGTGAAGAAATGTGTAAAGATGTCCTCCAATGCGAGAAAAAACATTTCTCAACAATGAAACACAGCAGCGGCAGTTCAAGGACTACTTTCAAGATTTTTTATTCCATGCAGCCACAAATTGTGTTATTGACTGACCCCCTCTCTGCTGCTGTCAGTGAGCAACCCCCAGAGTTGCAGCTTGAACTGAGCGAAATACAGTCAGACCCCTTCTTTCAAGCATAGCGGAATGAAAGTGGAATTTCATTTTGGAGACAACTTCCCAAGTCCTGCTTTCCCATCCTCAGGAAATCTGCACTCTTAGTGGCCAGCATGTTTGGGACCACATACATCTGTGAGAGCAGCTTCATCAAGTAAAAGGGAGAGTAACAAGCTGAAATTTAGTTCCAGCTCATGTGGATTGGATGCACATACATTGGGCGGCATTGTGGCTCAGAGGCAGAGCGGTCATCCACTAATCGGAAGGTTGTTGGTTCGATCCCCGGCTCCTCCCGCCACATGTCGAAGTGTCCTTGAGCAAGATACTGAACCCCGAATTGCTCCCTGT
>NW_023339751.1:22703366-22705134 GCF_004916995.1 Morone saxatilis | reverse complement strand
AGGTCCATTTACCATTTACATTCAGTCTACTGTATGGCAGCAGGAGAGACCACAAGTATCTCATTAAGACAAAACTTTGATCCACCTGTGGGTGAGATTTTCTTGGCTTTTGAAATAAATGCAAGCTTATTTGAAACATGTCATGGAATGGGAGGGAACAGCACTTTGTTGATGTTAACATTACTGTTTTTTCAGAATCCATTGCAGTAAAATAATGGTATATCACTCAGGAATGTGGAGGTTTCTGTGCTCATCCAATGAATAGAAGCATTGCTAAATTCATTTGAATATGAAATGATGATATAATGAACTCTGATTACTGGTATATCCTTGCATCATTCAAAAGCATCAGCTATTCACATTGAGGAGCTAGAACTAGTTAATGTTTGGCATTTTGGTTAAAAAAAATGTCATAAAAAATTAACTAGTGGAGTGCAATGGAGATCAATCAATGTGTTGATGCCATTTTGTTGCGGGGAAAGCACATAATAATGGTTAAACCTTTTCTGATATCACTACAAACTTTGCTCTTGGACCTCCTGGAAAAACTGTGGGTGGAAGGTTTGTGACTCTCAGAGCACACAACACATCATTACTGCAGATGGCTGCTGCTGGCTGTTGAACAAACCCAGTGTGGTGAAGAGATGCAGAACTATTCCCTGATCACACAAATGACATAAAGCTGGAAAAGAGAGGTAACTTACTATATCTGACAAAGAGTCATTACTGCAGGGCTCGCTGCATGTTGTTCCCATTAACGCTGTCCCTGGCAGGTCAACAGGTGAAGAGACACACAAAGACACATAATTAGCATTGATAGCAATCCATCATAGAAGCAATACTTAACAGAAGGAAAAGAAGTAGGATATAGTTCAGGCAATGAAGTTACAGTCCAGTATGTTAACAGCTTCTTCATTCATGTGCCACCATCAGGGGATTGGCTCCCAGGTAGCTAGTAATGTCGAATCAGAACATGACACATGTCAATGTTACCCCCCACCTCCTGATTACCTACATTATTTTCATTTTTCATGTATGTTGGATTTCAACAAAATCCTTGTTGCCCGGATTCTTTGAGAACTCCCTCAAACAGCAGTGCCTCTTCCACCAAATCTAACAGTACAGCCATTTGCTGTAAATGGTCAATTCTTTTGAACATATGAGTGTTTGGAGTATACAGCAACATTAATACAGTGCTGAATTCAGTAACAGCCCCAAGTTTGTTTAAAACAAGAGATTTGGGTACATTTTGATCAAATTATTTTGTGTTTAGGGAACTTTTTATACAATTATTTTCTTTTAAATAATTTGTAACAATCATACATACTTATTAGGCTTTTTGTTTGCAGAATGAGGCTGTTTTTCAGAGAGTGAAGGCTCTGTGAATATAGCTTGTGTTCAGGTCTTCAGTATATACCAGTTTATATAAATTTATACCTTAAATTATAATCTAAACTGAAAATAACTTTTTAATTTACCTTACATTTACTTTTCTTCACAGAACTGTACCAAATGCAGAGATACAGGCCTACTGTGTATATTTTTTAAGTTTTTTTACTCCCCTTGACTCCCTATGAAGCTTTGGCAACCCGTAGTGAGGGTCCCAACCTCAAGGTTGGGAACCACTGCATTAATTAATCTATTACTTTCATGGCTAATTTAATGCAGTTATGAATATATTACCAATGAGGCAAAGCCTTTACTAGGTTAGATTATGGTGTGTTTATTTTATCATCCAAGCATGCTCATGTTCTACTGTCAGAATATA
>NW_023339751.1:22701631-22703356 GCF_004916995.1 Morone saxatilis | reverse complement strand
ATGACAAAAAGTTATTTTATAAACGTGACCTACTGCAGCTTTAACTGACAGCAGAGGGGTGTTGACGTGTTACAGTTTAGGCCTATGATGTCATGATCCTTTACCTTGGTGCTCTGATGTGATTCGGATTAAATCACTGACTGTTGTTTCACAGATGTGTTTTAAGATGTGGCCTCTGACTCCTGGTAAGGGTGGGGCCTTTGACTTGTAGGTGATATCAGAGAGCAGCGAACATGAGTCTCCAATCACACTGCTCAGCTTCTCCCATTGGTCTACGTCCTTACAGAGTGCACACATACACAGGAATAATACACATTTGAGCAAAGAACAGAGGTATAAACAGTCATACATAAACACATACATCTAAGACAACTTTATAAACAAACACATCAACACAAGTACACCCAGAAGAATTACCACCCACGCCAAATAACTATTGGTAATTCGGTAGTTCTACACAGAGCCCTACTTGTAATGAATGGAATTCATAAAAATTGCCAAAAAGTCTAGCAGAGATCTGTGGGTGAAACTAATCAGGCAGACAGACATGGTGTTAAGTACAACTTATTTACAATAAACCAGGGGTGTACTCCATGAAGAAGGATCAATCCACATGTGTAACTATGACCACAAATGCCCTGAAACAAACCTGTCACATGTCAGCCTGTCAACAGGTTAACACAATGTTAAAGGTGGGGAAAGCAATTTCTGGAGAAATCCAATACCATGAAAAATACCACGATATAGTGCCAACAACAACCCAGTGACTAATGTAATTACTGTTAGCTATATTGTGGGTTTGCAAAATGGATGTATTAATAAAGACCTGGATACAGCATTGGAGGCAGGGTTCCATTTATTCCTATGGAAGATGTTCATGGCACATGAAGCCAAAAAGGTTTGATTTCAACCAAGGTTTCTGCTTCCTTATTGTAAGGCCCAAGCAACTTCCACCGGCTGACCCGCTAGCTTCCAGTTTAGCCCTACGCTAAATTGAATAGGGATAAAATTATTTAATCGTGTAGCTCTTTTAGACTTTCCAAATGTTTTCAGACTGAATGGATCAAAATCTGAATGCAGGAGTTGTGAAAATTCAACCAACTTACAACCACTTCTGTCACAATGCAAGCTTATGGGTACAAATATTTTTGGGCCTGTATGCATCAAGTAATGGACACCATTGCTGTACTTACAGGGTGTGGCCACTATGTCAATTTGGGATTCAAATCCTGGAGCTTGGTTAGCAAACTGTGACTAAAGCTAACATGCAGAGAGGACTCACAATTCTCCTGATAGTGTACGTAGCTAACATCACTACAACAGCATATCTTGGCAAACTATGAAGTAAGCTGGATGTCCATGGGCATATTATTTAACGTTTCCTGATACACAAATCCTGTACGATTTAGACCTTCCCTGAATTAGAAAAATGGTTACAAGCTAGTTTTCAGGTTTCAGCTGTCCATAATGGGGTTCAACTGGTATTACAACATTGTGAGCAGAAACATTCTCTTCAATGTTCGGTCCGTACAGACCATTATCAAATTATTCCAAAGAAGACAGCATATTTGTCATAATTTTGTGATACTTGAATACAGTTTGGCTATAATCAAATATTCTACAGTTACCACTGTTATGATTATTAACTTAAATGTCGAGAGAAGTCAGCAAGTGCTGAGAGGCGCACTGACTTAGTGTTGGTTTTGCTCTTTTCATGGGATTTGT
>NW_023339751.1:22698548-22701531 GCF_004916995.1 Morone saxatilis | reverse complement strand
TAGAAAGGTGCCATACAAGTACAGGTCCATTTACCATTGTTATTCTCTAACATTACTTTTAAAGTTATCTTGGTATTTAAATATACTTTTTAGGAATTTACCAGAATTATTAAAAATGTTATATAACATTATATTGTCTATATACATGAATTACACAACATGTCAAGAAAAGAATGATAATGTTTTGAACTTACCTCTCTCCTAAATGGATCAATTAAGGCCACCACTGCTGGGTATTTACTGATGAGGCTCTGGTACATATCTACTAATTCATCTGGAGACTTCAGAACTCCTGTTGCAACTTCATACTTTCCTTTAGACTGAGACGAAAAGAAGAAGGAAAATGCTTGTTGTCTCTATCAACTGTGCCAACACTATACATGTGAATTAACCTATTCAGCTGTATGCATATATAATTGATTTACATAAGCACTCCTACACAAGGACGCCAAACACCTTGGCTCACATAACACCAGCGACTAATACTTACATAGTCCATTAGCTCAGGGGCGGCACAGTTTAGTGCTAAATGTATCTCTGTTCCCAGTGCCAGTCCAAAGTTAGTACAGGCTTCTGTGATTAGATCCAGAGGCTGCTCGGGTCGCTCATAGGTCAAAGCCGGCGCTCCATTGTCACTCAGAATTACCTGGGTGGCCTCGGGGCAAAGACACAGTTCACATTGTCAACAATATATATGTATTGTGCGTTTACACATATTACAACGGTAATAAATACATTAACCTACAATGTTCTTCACATAACTCCTCTTTGCATACATCTGTTGAAAAGTAGCAAAGCTGATGTAAATGACAACAGCTGAGTATTTATTCATATAGGTTTGAATGAGACCGCAAGATTATTAGAGGAAGAGTGTGTCCCACTCACCCTCTCCACTGTTCACGTTATGAATGTAAGTGCTAGGGGTCATTGAACAATACAGGAGATAACTCTGTATATACAGTACAAATGCTGCTTGAAGGTAAAGGTAAATAGGAGAACGATTGAATGAAGGATAAGCATTTGGACATACCTCCAGGCCTACATACCTGAGTTAATTTCAACATTAGCCATGAAAAATCCAATAGAATCACCTTTATTATGTGTATCTTTTAGGTAACAGAAAAAAGCCTCCAATCCTGCCTCCACCTTTTACATACTATTCCAATTCTAACAGTGAATAAATAGCAATGTCCCTCACCCCGGCTTTTGTGGAAGTGTTTATTATTCTCATCATCTCCTTCTGTAACTCAAGGGTCATTGTGATGATCTGTTGAAGAAGTTCATAGTTCAGAGCATTTAATAACTGCTATGGTGAAAATTTTACAAGGAAGAACTAAGGTGTCATACCAATAACATACCACATCATAGCAACAATCAATGAAGCAAAGGAACTTGCACAATAATCACTAACTTTATATAGTGAATAGGTCAATAGGTAGCCAACTCTGAGAAGAGGTGGACCAAAGACAGACAGAATATGTAACAACTACACAGAGATTTGACTGGAGATTGCTGAGTACTTGTCTGACTCGTTGTCCTGCTTTGGGGATCAGGATGACTTCCTCCAGTAAACTCAGTTTTCCAGGAGAATTCTTCCCACAGCTCAGCAAAGTTACCAAGGAGACGGGGATGTGAAACTGTGTTGGAGCCTGAATTAAATTGTTTAAGACATCATTACATTATGTTGCTCACAGTGTAGTTTTTGTGAGAATCTAGGTGTTTGTGCTTGTGTGGTCTAACCTCTCTTTTCTTCAGAACTGCTATGTATTTGTAGAGAGGGATATCCTGTATTTGTGCCGCACTTTTGGCCACAGCCAGAGACACTGAGCCAATGGCCGAGCTCCCAGGCAGAACTGGTTCTGGTGGCTCTGCTGGAGGAAATGGCTTCTCTGCAGTGTTGGTCTTTTTGCCTGTGATGTAAGCAAAAATAAGACACAGACATTTATGTGACCGAAGGAGTTAGATAGATGCACATTTTGGGCATTTTTGGCTAGGACAAATGGCCCCAGATCAGAGGCACAGACACAGAGGCACATAGCCATTCACACTCAGAAGCAATTTATAATCGCCAATTTACCTAACCTGCATGTCTTTGGATTGTGGTTAGGATTAGGGTTAAGTGCTAACCCTACCCCACCACACAGCCCCTGGAGGAGACTGCAGACTCAACACAAGATGAACCCAGCCAGCCGACAGATTAGAAGCAAGATCCTATTTGCTTTGAGGTGACCACTGCACCTGTATACTGTAGATTAAGTAACCTTAAAAAACTACTAGAGAGAGAATGATAAAAAGGTAAAACTACCAACCTGTTTCAGGGATCTCTTTGTATACAACGTCCTTAATTTTCTAAAAGAAGTGCATGACACTGAACACAAGACCCCGAATCATAAAGCCCTACTTTTACTTTAACTCTTACTGTGCACAATGAGTGGAATGCTGTGAAATAATGAGTGGAAAGTTGTCTAATAATGAAGGGATAGCTGCCTAATAACATTGGTCCAATATTAAAGACTCCTGTTGTGGTCGTGCATATGTATGTAAATTATATCTCAGTCTCAGTGTTTTATGCATATTTTTTTTCAGCTTTTATGCCTTTATTTGATAGGACAGCTGAAGACAGACAGGAAAGGGGGGCAGAGAGAGGGGATGACACGCAGCAAAGGGCCGCAGGTCGGATTCGAACCCTGGGCCGCTGCAGCAAGGACTTAGGACCTCAGCCTTGTACATGGGTCGCCAGCTCTACCTACTGAGCTAACTGGGCACCCTAGTAGTAAGTGCTTTTAAGACATAGAAGCAGTTCCGATTTTTTTGCAACGGAAGTCAGTTTTCCTTCTATGTTAGTTAAAATAAATCAAACAAAGGCCTGCCTGGAAAGCTGAAAAATCAAAAGCAAAAAAACTAATGATATGACTTAGAAAATTGTATTCAACAATATGAAGGGTAGTATGTGATTTGTAATAAGAGACCTAAGACAATTGGT
>NW_023339751.1:22689534-22698523 GCF_004916995.1 Morone saxatilis | reverse complement strand
TGCGATGACAAAAGTGAAAACCAGCGAAGAAATGGCTAGAGTTGCCAAGTTCCCCTTTAAAGTAAATTACAATAGCCAAAATCAGAGGTCTCCCGCCGCAGATGTGTAAAGTAAACATATGCAATCATATTAATCGCGGGTAGAGGAACAAATGTGTGGTAACAATTACCGTGTGTATTGAGGACAAGGTTCCTACACATTTTACATTTCAAAATGGCAGACTTCTCAAGGCTCAAATTTCAAGACTTCTATGCAGATTTTTCAGATCATATGACATTTAGATGTCACACCACATGCTTCTTGACTTGCTTTTGCCGACATCAAGCTCGCTCTGGCTCGCGTTCTCTCACACAGTGGTAATTTTTTTGGCTGCTCTCGCTGCTTGCTTCAAACACTATGAAAACACTTGTTTGATCAATTAATTTTTAGAAATTCTGAATATTATATGTTCGATAAATATATACAATATTTTTCCATAGTCTCATTTCTTTTTTCCATAAGTTTATCCAGACTTGGACTTTACTAAAATCAACTTTCCATCCATTTCTAAACTGCGTAGGAACCTTGAAGTGGATCCGATAATTTATTGCTAAATGCTTTATTTTCTGTGATTTTATTTTATTTGCAGTGGCAGAACAACATGAGGGTCAATGCTGGAACCCTTCCTGCGCCTGCAGGCTGTTATAGAGATAACTACCCAAAACAACCCACAGCACGCAGTCCTCTCACAACATGACTTCATCTAACGTTACCTACATTTTCTGCTCCCAAATGTTTGACCCAAGTCAGCGCCAATGTACTGCCCTACAATTAATGTAAATGTGATATACTAATCTGTCAGATATTTCCACTGCTTGTAGTTCCAACTTTGAATGTACTGCAAAACAAGCAGTGTAATATAAATATAGCATTGTTTAGTCTACCCAAACCCCAAGCCATACTGATGCATAAATACTCATTAAGCCTTTCTAGTGGGTCATGAGACATAATGCAAAACCCCAAATAAGAGGAGCTCAGTGCATCGTGATGACATGATAGGCTGTGACAATAGTGCAAAGCATTAACCTCTGAATGACCCCGTCCCAGGAGGTCAACACACATCAAACTACATGTGACCCCACTGTATCCTAATGCAAAAATGGCACTACTTATTTATCTGTTTGTTTGTTGGTTTGTTTGCCTTATAGTATTACAAATATGAGTTACAGATTATTGATTAAAGATTAATGTAAAAAGTCTATCAGTTCTAGTAGCTAACTATTTGAATTTAGGTAAATGAATTAATGAATTTCTGATTTCCACTTTAGAGATGGATAAGCAATCATAGGTCCCCCCCACCAGAGATGAAACCCTCCACAGTAAATGGAAACACATTTGAACACTACCTGAGTATATGGTCGACTTCTGATTGGTCACAGGGGTTTTGGACCTTCAGCATGTTGTTCAGAGGTTCATTGATCCACTGGACACCAGTCATCACATGATCAGCCCTCTCCTGACTCCAGTTTAGTGAAGTCTCCTTCGGCCCAAAGTGGCTGGAGACGGCAGCTGAGGACATGCGCTGAACACCAGGAGGGGAAAGGTTATTCAGAGGATATCAACAAGCTATTTGCCATAAAATTGTTACAGTATGAATGACACAGCTGACAAGCAGCAGGTCCTCCTCAATCTCCACACACACACTCATGCTCCAGTTTTTCACTTTGTTTGTGCTGAAGCGTTTCAGAATTAGCATTACTTTCACATACACTGCTTGGAGGGGGAGGACATGTTGGAGGGGGGAGGACATGAGTTAATATGTCTGCCTCATCTCCTCTCATCCACAGCATCCGTCTCTCTTCACCCCCTTCTTCTCACAGACCACTTGCACTGCTTTTTCCTGTCATTACACATTACTGTTCATTCTGAAGACTAACAATGGCTAGCGCAGCTGTGTCCAGTTTACTTGATAAAAACCTTGATTCTTTGTTGAAAAGAAATGATAAAGACAGCACATCTGATAGGTCTGGGTTGTACCAGATTGACTGCCATTGGATTCTGCATGTAACTTCTCTTTTAGACAGGATAATTGTTTGGTAAATGTTTGTCTTTGACAGTTTATAATGAAAAGAAAGGTGGAAGTTGATTACTTATATACATTTTTAAATATGTAAATTAGGCATTATTTAATGCTATGTTTTGGTGAAATCTACAGATGCAGACAGACAAAATGCAGTAAAATAAACACCTAATGTGTATTTACAATGAAAAAAGACATGTTATGGAAAGAAAATAGGCCAAAATCACAAAATTGACCAGTTGCTTAAATCTTATTTATTCACATTTGAATACACTATACAATGCATATGCTATTTAGAATAAATCTGCCTTTGACACTGGGGAACTGGCATTAGTTGTAGCATTAACAAATACTGCTGAGCAAAAGCGCTGATGCACGCCCATTGGTTACAGGCCTATAGGTGCCCTCAGTGACCTCACCAAGACCTTGGTTAATGGTGTCACATCTCATTTTTCTGGCTGTTGTGATACTGTAAAAGCTGAAATGGCAAGGGTCAAGGTCTGTTTTCTGATTGCTATCTTCTTGCCTCCAGCTGCCTCTTCACATTACAGCCTGCTGCACGTTTGAAGAGGCCCCTTACTGTCACTTCCAACCATCAGCACGTCAATAATGAATTACATCTCCTTTGTTTGTTCAACCTTACGCTTAATGCATACGCTGAAGTAAAATCTGACACATGAGCGACTGTTAGCCACAGTCAGAGTTTAGAAAGACACATCATTTCAACAGTAATGCAGAATTGTATGAGAAAAGGTTGTGTCTATAGCCAAAAAGGTCAAATGTGACTCATGGATTTTACCTTTTCCTTGTTGCAGACAATGCAGAAGACCTCTGTCTGGATGGATGGTTGTCCTCTTGCATCATAAACCTCCCTTCCCTTCAGTCTGCTGATCATTGGTGGTGCAGAGAGGTTTGTAAAGTAATTTGCCTAAAGTGAATGTTTAAAGTTTATGGTTAAAAAAAAATGTTCTCCTGAACTCTTGTACATTTGAATGTAACTTATGTGATTCTTACAGCCATTGAGCCAGTGTCAGAACTCATGCCCTTGATTAGCAAGCAATTAACAACAATTTAAAGAATAATTTAGATCCATCACACAGAGATTTTTTAAAAACATTTTCCATAGCTAAAATACTTTTTACTGTTACAATTAAGGGACAATGTACTTCCACCACCAAGGATGTTAATACACACGGTATAAACTCTGAACCAAAACAACAAAAAATGTCTAAAACCTAGAATCTTTTTATTGAATTCTCTTGCAATGTAATTAAATTACAATGACAATATTGTTGTGACATTTTGAACCTCGTTGAGGAACCACACACAAATTCTGCCAGTGTTCTGCCTGAAAGTATATGCAAATTGCAGAAGCAATAAACAAATTGCAAGAGCTGCAAGGTTTTGATGAAGGTAAAATGTGGTACTGTACTACAAGCACAAGTGCCCTGGTCTACAAATCTTGTTCTCTAGGTTTAGGAAAACACCAAAACTTCACATTAACGCATGATTTTAATTGTTTTGGTTTTTTTTGTGAAAATTGAATATGTAATACAAAAATAAAACATCATGGATCATATCGCAATATCTGTCAAAATAACCACAATATGATGATTTTACCATATCGTGCAGCCCTACGTCTC
Source organism: Morone saxatilis (assembly GCF_004916995.1). Classification (NCBI taxonomy): domain Eukaryota; kingdom Metazoa; phylum Chordata; class Actinopteri; family Moronidae; genus Morone; species Morone saxatilis. The sequence goes on along the minus strand of NW_023339751.1, from coordinate 22,694,821 downwards.
ACAATATGCATTGATATTGCACTTTACAATCTGGCTCTCATTCACACACACACACACACACACACATTTAGTGTGGTGGCTGCAATTTTATTACAAAAGAAGCAACACAGAAATTTTATATGTTGGATTATGTAGACTGACCAAAACATGTTCAATATTTCTTGTTTTCAATAAATAAATTCAATAAATTCTAACCTCTAGTCCCCACAAAGCCAATTCATTCACTAAAATGTTACAAGGTGAAAATAGAAGCCTACAAAATAGTTTTCCACTTTCCATAGTTTTTAATTTAACAATTTTCCCTGAGAAATATTTAATACACAACCAATGTCACGTGGACACATAGTTCCTGAAGAATTTTGCTAGAAAAAAAAGCTTTTCACTATTAAGTACTGTTTCCATGACAACCACCCCAAAGCATTATGAGCGTCCACTGGGGTGATCTGTGTTGCATTTGAAGCCACCGAAAAGTTTGACAAACTGAATGCCCTTTCCTCAAAAATTAAGAAAAAAAAGTAATACTAATAATAAATATAATGTTATTATCTTGATCCAAAATTACAAACTATTAAAATATGGCATACTGGCTGAAAAATAACAGTGACTGGAAATGTTTATTACAAAGCTAAAAACTCCAGACACGTGTGTGAAATCATTTATACAATCTTCTAAAGCCCAAAAGCCCAAAGTTGGCCCACCATAAGGTTTGATTTGGCCCGCCAGATGATTAATAAATCGCTATTTATGCTGTTTTATTTTTTGTGTAGTAAAATGCTCTTTAAATATGTATATATCTCCACAGCAGCCATTTTGTCACATGAAATAGTAGGCTAAACACAGGTTAAAGACACTGATTAAAGTTCCATTCCTTTCAAGTCAAACAAAGTCATGGTACTGCCGTTGGCTCACTGGAAAGGCTCTACTGAACTAAATGGGCCTTAAAGGTCCAGTGTGTAACATTTAGGAGGCTTTAGTGTCAGTAATGGAATATCATGTGTTTTCATTGGTGTATAATCACCTGAAAATAAGAATGGTTGTTGAGATGTTTTTATCTACAGAGTGAGTGGGTCCTCTTCTACAGTAGCCAAACCAAACACTGCAATGGTTGCAATCTGCAGTCTGGTCCTTCAATTGACCCTTTCTAAGCCCCGCCTTTTTTTACTCTGTGCTCCAATAACAGTTGAGCAAGCCTCCGTCAGAACCTTGGTCAATTTCTTTCTTTCCTGTACCTAACTCAGATATGATGTGTGCTAGGCTAATCTATGTTGAAAAGACAACCACATTTGGAAAATGGGTCAATTAGTATCAATAGTAACACACGTGTTTACCCTACTGTTTCATGTCAAAATCACTGCTGTGGACAAGGTCCATCAGACTTTCAATTCTGTTTACTTCTGCCTTCTCTGCTTAGCGTCCCCCCTCCATCTGCTCACTTCTTTCCAAGCTATCCTCTGTGTGTCAGACAAGTGTGATAAGATAAGAAGAGGAGAAGACACCCCCTCCTCAGTGGAAGGTGAAAGCCACTGGTTCCCAAGATGGGCTCCCTAGGTCCACTAGGACATGGGGTGTCGTCATGCCTTCTTGATTCTAAAGGGTGTATGAGAACTTTGAGAAATATATACAGCTAAATATATGCAGCTATCTTATATTTCCGCATTTCATTCATTTCTGGGACGAAAACTAAATGAAACAGTTATTTTAAAAGTTGATTCTGGATTCTACTTTATACAGGCAGAGAATTTCATATATAAAATCCTAAGAATAACAGCAAAACTCTCCCTGCAGTTATTGTGTATGGGTTCATTGTACAGTTTAACAGTTGTTGTTATTGTCCGTTATTGTTCTGCATTGAATATGACATGAAATATACACAAAATATGTCACTTTGTTAACTCAAAAGGGAAAAAAGGTTGGCAACCAGTGGTGTAAGCTAACAGTTAGTTAATTAAGCTAGTTTTGCAGGTTGAGGTAGGCTGGGAAATATCGTCAGTATCTAAGAAGGATAATAGATAATAATTTGAAGTAAAAAAGCACTCACTCACTCAGTACGTTAACTCACTGACGCTGATTTATTTTATTTGGGGGTTCATACACATTTAAGTAAGTTAACGTAGTTGGGAATATTCTTGAAGCACTTGAAGGCAGCACTAGACAGCAGGGGAATAAGTAACGTAGCCAAGCTGTTAACTGTGTTTAGCTAACGTTAGCTGTGCACTCATCTGTTAGCTAGATAGCTTACAGCAGGGAAACGAACTCCTACCAGGTAACCGTGAACGTCCTCGGGCCGGTGGAAGAAGAGCTCGTTCAGAGCTCTCTCTACTGCCTGGGGGACTCTGTTGACCCGGTAAAATTCTGCAGCTGCATTTTGAATGTCGCAGAAGTCTTGCTCCTCCTTAGAGAGACGGCCAATAAACCCTCGGTAAGACATTGTCTAGGTATCATCACTCTTCTTGTAGTCTTTGTGTTGTCCGTTACCATGGAAACAACTCGTTCAAGTGACAGCGACAGCCCAGGAAATCAGAGTGATGTCGCGCGCGGCCTCCTTCATTCATTTACCCGTTGGTCTGACGTTTCATGAATAAAAACGGAATATCTACAATTTAGTTACCTCGCAGGACTGAAAGTGAGGCTGTGATAGACTTTTGAATGAAGATGGCTCTTTTTGTTATTTTCTTCCCCTTTTCCCCGTATCACTGGTAATTATTGTATATGATATTATTTTAAAAAAACAAAGAAAAACTAAATATCTTGAATGGATGCCTGTATCCTTTCCATTCATTTACTGACCTGAGTTGTGGAATGTTCACTGTCATGACCCATTGCTTTGTAAAGCACCACAAAGTAAAAGGTCATTATTATAATTGAAGAATTATAATTGGTAACTATTCCTCATTAACAGTAAATTATGATTTATAACAAACAAACTGATTAATACCAGTGGTGCCTGGAAGGGAGAAACATATACAAAAAAGTGTACAGTGGAAATTAAAGAATCAGACACACACACACACATTCCACTGAGGTCCAAACATTGATGAAAACAGTGCTGAAGTGATAAAGTAAAGTAAATGTGATTTGAAGTGAGTAGCTTAACTATGCAAAAACTGTGGTATGGTCCTTTAACACAGGCAATTATTTGTCCATCAGAGGACATTTGTAATACAAAGCTATCAGTATGACAATTTAAAGGGCTCCCAACGTCAGACATTTCTTTTGTTAACTAAAAACAATGTATCAATTCAAATGTATATGTTTTATATTTCTCCCCTTGAAGATTTGCCAGATGAATGCTCTTGCAAACAATGAAACGTGAGATTAGGCGTGTGAAGACAATATTGTATCGCAGTAATTTGTTTTGTGAAATTGCATCAATTCTCAAAAACACTGTATCAATGTTTGTGTTTAAACCCCCAAACACTAGATAGCAGTGTTTTATCAGTTTTTATTCATATGATGGTGTTCTTTACACTATAAAAGTTTTCCTAAATTTAGACTTTTTTTTTCAAAAATTGCAATATATCACCTTGCTTACAGTATCACAATATATTGAAGTGTAATCCCTGTATTGTGATACATAGGGCCTATTGTATTGCCAGATTCTTGTCAATATACAGCCCTGTATCTGTGATACAAGTAGTATTTAAGAAGTAAGTAGGATAAAACTTTAACTAAATTTAATAAGAGATTCAGTGAAGATGGGTATGAGATACCATAATGTGCAGGGGTGTGCTTTGTCTCCCTGTTTTTTTTTGCTTTCTTTTTGGAGGATGCTATTGTATGTGTATGTCTGAATCTGTCTTCTTTTTTGTCTGTTTTTGTTTTATTTGTGTTTGTTCAGATGTAAAATAAAGAATTCATTATACATTTATTGGACAAAAAACCCCAACAAATAATCATTTACTTACGACTAACACAGTGAATTGTGTAGGCTAACTCCTGTAGGTTTGGAGCATTATCATTATCAGTCATGATGGGTCACTCCTGTCATGATTGCCAAACTTAAAATCATCCATTCAGGGGTGGATCTAGAGGTCGCAGCCCTAAAACATGCCTGGCCACCCCAGTTTGGTGTAAAATTTAACACATTTTAAATTAATTTTAAAAATAGTATTAAAAATAGGAATTATCATATATATTTTAATAATCTGTTATGGCCACATTTTAAACTCAGTGATAGACTTAATTAAAAAATACTTATTTTTTAAAAATATCTCAACTTTTTTGGAAAATTTCTATTCAGCGCTTTACTAATGTGCCACAATAATGTTATTAAGTTCAAATATCTTCATTTGGGAGCTTTCTAAGCAAATATCGATACATGTGATTATTTGCAATCAAATGAGCATATATTTTTGCCACCCTTTGGTCGCCCCTTGAATATTTATCCAGGTCTGCCCCTGCATCCATTTCCCTTCCTCACTGTCCTGTGATTATGTATTCAACAGCAGCCTATTCACCCTAACACTATCTACATTCTGTATAATAAAAATGGTCAAAATAACAGATGGCCGTCAGCTGCAAGCAACTTTTTCACTAGTACAAGTATTGGAAATCAGACCCTATTGATAGTACAGGAACAAGCCTCTGCTGCACACACACACACACACACACACACACACACACACACTCCGTCCTCCCGCCCTCAGAGGTTGCATTATTTGGAAGGCCTTAACCCCAGCGCGCTTCATTACTCGCAGTGTCAAGTTATTGCCAGACTGTGAATTGGACTCACAAACATTCAATCTCACCACTAATACACACAAGGCCATATAGGGGTAGCTGAATTCCTAACTTTATAACTATTTGGCAACAAAAACACACAAGAGCATGTACACAATAGCACGAGAAAGTTATGTGCTGAAAATCCTTCTTTCCATTGTGATCCAAGGCGTTGTTGCTGCGGAGCTCCCGTTTTATTTTGAAAGGGCAGTCAGCAGGATAATAATACCCCCAGCAGAAGGTTTTGAAGCAATAGAAAAAGCAACCAAAAACATGGAATTATCATTTAATAATGATAATAAATATTCCCTCCACTTGCTGTGAAAATACATGAGTTGAACCCTTGAACTGTTTGTAACCTTAATTACCCTTAATTCACCCACAGTGAACTCTCAACTTTCAAATCCTGTTGGAGAGATATTGGACAATGTCTCACACACACTAACACCTATTTAAGCCACAAGCACCAGCAGTGGCAGCAGGAGGAAGAGTATGGCTCTTATTGTTTATGACCGGATCCTGTGGGCCCCTGCACGTTTTAGAATACATCAAATTCCCTTTTTTTCTC
>NW_023339751.1:22676099-22689506 GCF_004916995.1 Morone saxatilis | reverse complement strand
CGCACCACGTTTGATTTGTTAAGAAATGTCTGAGATAAGTCTTCACAGTGATTGGAAAACTGGACTCACGTGTGTTTCGGTTTCTTCATATTTTATTTCATTTCTAGTGATTTATGATATTTATTCACCTTTTCAGCGTGTCTTGGTTAAAACTGGACACGCACTTCTGTGTAGATTTTACATTTAGATGCGTTTGAGGTGACACAAAGAGCAGCGTGGACGCGGAGCGCGGATCCGTTCTGCAGACACAGCGGAGGATGAGCGAGTCAAGGGCTCCTTCATACACATAAAGATTTTTAAAGAGGTTTAAGGTTGAACTCTAGGAACAGAAAAACACGCCTGTCCTCCCGGAATTCTGCCCGGCCACAGTGTCAGTTTCTGACGTGACCATCTTTTCATTTTATCCTCCACATTTAAGGCCAACCTATGTCTTTTAATAGCCAGTCTGGACTCTTTCTGCGAGTCCACATTTATTTTTTCCAGTTTGAAATTGAATAACCGCAGACATAAAATGTAACTGTAAACATAAAGTAAAATAAATACATAATAATAATTCAGTAACACAAAGAAAAAACACACAAACACAGGCTTATTTAATACGATTTTAAAATGTGTTATTCTACCATTTGCAGCCCATACATTGTCACTAATTGGAATTTCTGACGTTTTAGGCCTACGTGCTTTTGCCTGAAGTGTCTCTAATTATTATCCATTAATTACAGATTAATCCTTTCTATACTCTACCACACATCACATCTCTCACAGTCAATCACGTAAAAACATTTTGAGATTCTAGAAATGAATATACTAAACAATTCAAATGGAGCGTGCGCGCTAAGCGAAGCATCACTGAGGGCGTTTTAGATTCTATTAGGCTATAATACAGTAAGATAATAATAATATAAAAATACATTCTTATTGTTATTATGATATACAAATGTATCATTATTATTGTTATTATTATTACTATTATTTTTTATGTTATTATTATTATTATTATATACTATTATTATATATTCGAGAGGTCGGGACTACTTTTCATGGCCATGTAAAAATAACAAACGTAGATAAATTCATAAATAAACGTTTTCCTAATGAACAAAATTATTTTTTTTAATAGTTTTTTGGTTCCTTCCACATGGCGTAGGCTAAGTGAAGATTCTTAAGATGAGGTGTCTCAGGAGGCTACAGCAGGACAGGAAGTCAAGCAGACAGAGGGGACACCGGCGACCGAGCAAGCGGCGGCTCAAACCCAGCCCGTATTTCCGAACTGACAAACACAAATGGTGTCTGCCTAGCAGGGAAATGAGCATTAAGGATGGAACATCTTTATGCTCATGGCTCTGGCACCGTGCGGAGGTTCACAGCCATGTTTGATGCCAGCACACATCACTCCCATCTTCAGCTCACAAACATTATCACACATTTCTGTCGACAAACTTGAGGACGCACGGGGAATTATTTCTGCTGCTCAGATTGATTACTGTATCACCAAAACACCAGTTCAACTGTAAATAAACCCCACTGACAGATCAGCTCAGTCTTTGCTCTTAAAACTCCATTATAAAATGCCTACATTAAATTAGAGTCAAATACAATAATCAACTAGAATAAGCAAACTTCTTTTTGCTTGATAAAATAAATATTTAGGCTTGTATGGATAAGTTAGGCATAAATACAAAAAGGCATTCATAACATTAATGATGACAGAAAAAATAAATAAACTCTTATTCTATCATCATATCCTTTAAATATCTATGCTTGAGCATGTAAACGTGTTACATCCACATTACCATCACTGTAGGTTATGTAAAGTCAAACTCTGAAAGTTACTGCTGCCACCGCCTGGATACAGAGGAGAAGAACTGTTCCTTTGTTATCTAGATCTCCTGTCTGTTGGCGAATCCCACCTTCAGAAACTCTTTTCACACAGAAAATACCTCTAACAACTATATTCCCGTCAATCCTAGACGGTTCAAGCCTTACCAGAGCAGGACTAGAACGAGGCCTGGAGCAACAGTTTGAGCCGAAGCCTTGAGTAACATATTCAAAGAAAGTCAAACCCATTCAGGCCCGTCAAAAAGGGACACATTTTAAGAAGCTAAATCTTAAAAAATGTGCAGCTTTTAGCAAACGAAGCTGAGCCCCAGCCTCATCCTGGACACTCTCCCCTCACATCTGAGGCTATAATAGGGCCATCATTCCTTTCTTTTTCAATTTTTTTCTCCAGAGGATGGTAGGTTACAACAGCAGGGTGCCTACAGGCTTTTAAAAAAACTGCAGCAGCTGCCAAGAAAATGATTCATGTGTGATGGCCGGTTCTGTCTAAGTGACACAAATGGCATATGAAATTGGGCTGTATGAGAAGTGTTTATAGCTAATTTGTCACAGGAAGAAGAACTCTGAATGTCTTTTTTAAAGTCCTGATGCCCATTGTGGGGGTCCACAAGCAGTCCTTGAAGGGGTTCTGGGGGTCCTCTAAGGGGCTTCGTTGGGTCCCCCTGCAAAATAAGAAAAAGTTCAATTTCACTTTTGTTTTCCCAATAAGTTTGGACAGAGAATGGAAGTTTTGCCCAGAGGATTCCAAAAAAGTAAAAAAAAATGTTTTAAAGATAAAAAAAAGCCCATCTGCTGCAAACTTGTGTTAAGAAACAGAACAATTATCTCACACAAACCCTATCAACATGGCTCACTATGTACAGTAATACAGAAGAGGATTAGGGCCATATGTGAACAATTTATTTGAGTTCTGAGTAAAGTAAAAAAAAAAAAAATCATATTTCTTAGAATAAAGTCAGAAATATATATTTTTTACATATGTGGCCCTAATCCTCCTCCATAATATAAGGACTAAATGGACTAGCGTTTAAAGCAGTGGTTCCCCCCCTGGGGGTCGGGACCCCCACCAGGGGTCACCGAAGCTTCATGGGGGGGTCACAAGGCCTTCTTAAGTTTAAGGGGTGTACAAAAACCTACACAGTTGGCCGATATCTCAGTATCTGGTTCACCTCCACCAAGAAATGTAAATGTTAAGTAAATATAATATTATGTCTAACATAACAATGGCACAGTGTCAGGGAGGACAAATAACGGAATTTGTCAAAAAAGAAGCCTATTAAGTACGTATGATTGTTAAAAACATTACGTACTCGTAATATAAACACTCGTTTACACAAACATCTTGCAGTTAGCGAGTTCACGGCAGTCTTGAATATAATATGGAATATCCATTTATACCATGAAATATGTCACTTAATTAGGGGCCATCAGTTTACTAAATGATAGAAAAGGCCTCCCTTAAGGGAAAAGGTTGGGAACAAGTGGTTTAAAGGAACATGTCTGCACTGTGGTTCTGATGGTCACCTGTTGCTGTTCGTCCATTCACATGGGCCATTCAGGGCTCACAGACAGCTCGTCCCACTGCAGTGAATGTAATGGTGTCTGTTTATGTCAACATGCACAGCTCATTCAAATGAATTCCCATTTTAATTGTCAGAGCGGCAGCGTTAAACAGCTTGCACGGGGTCTCCACAGGTCAAATGAATAAAAGTAGCCTCCTGCCTAATTAGAGCGTCTTTTTTCTCCAGCCTAAAAAGCAGGGGGCGCATCCATCTCTCTGCATGGTTGCCATCTCTAATTGCATCTAATTAAAATCCGCTAGTCATGTTTTCAAACTTGACCAGGTGTGGTGTGAATGGGAGCATTGGTTGGCTTTAAAAGTCTGGTTTCAGTCTGACATACGCAGAAGAATCGCTGGTGATGGCAATACACATAGCTAAGATACTGCTAGAAACTTCAGAGTGCTACTGCTTTGCGTGTGTGTATGTGTGTGTGTGTGGCCTGGTTTATGGTTCTGGAGACAGTATCATACAGATTTATCATAAAAAACATTACCGGTGCTGTACGTGTGAATAAAAGGAGAATAGAACAACTAATAAAACAAGTTGTATCATACATTAAATATTTGTTTCTGAATTTGATCACTGAAAAGATGTTCCTCGTCATCCTTGTCTACTTACTGGTGTGTATACTTTGATTTTACATCTCATTTCTGTCCTGTGAAAACCATAAAAAAATCTAAAAATGTAAAACCAGCCTTGTTGTTAGTTTTGACAATGCATTTTAAATGGTTACACAAGAAGTACAATCTCTCATCTTTCCAAAAATGTTTAAAACCACATAAATTGCAGATACGTGGATTGGTGTCATCTAATACAGCAAGGATCACATATTCTCTTATTCTGTAGCCACTGAATCTCTTAATAAATAATATTCATCTTTGTATTAGGGCAATTGATTTATCCATCCAGTGCTGATTATAATAAAGATACTAAATATTAGCAAATGACGAATAAGTGAGCAATAGTGAGTGTCCAGAGGGATATTAAAAGAATATTCTTATTACGACATGAAATAATATCCTATAATAATTACACCCTAAAACAACACACCACAGGGCTAGTTTAAAATTAATATTGAATACAGACTGCAGGCTGTACTGCTGCAGTACTAATCATTGATGAAGTGAATGATGAATCAGTACCACCTAAATTAATTATTATCAGTCAGAAGTCCATGTCCTATTATAAATGTGTAACTATTTAACGTGGGCCAGACTGTATGTTTGTTAGCAGATAAATGTGCTTTAGCTTTGTTTTCATGCTGCAACAAAATCACCCTAACCAAGAAACCATCCAATTTTGGTCTGAATGTATTACACACATCTGGGTGACACTGCTTAGTAGGATGAGGATGATAAAGTGGAGGACTTATATCAAGCTCAAAACAATTGTTCTTTAGTGATCAGCTCTCCTTGTTTTGACATCTGCCTGTAGGGAAGGGCTTGTGCTGTTGTTCTCTGGAAGCTGCAGAATGAGCTGAGGGCACATAATCAGCACAGATGTTCAGGTAGCTCAGCAGTGTTTTAAGTCATGCACAGCTCTTTGTTTAAGCCTAAGAAGTGGCCGACCTGTCAGTGAACCCTTTCCCAGTATGCTTAGGGGAGTGACTTAAGTGACTTCATTAATTCTAGGGAGTGTGGTTTACAAAAACATAAATCTTCTCTTCTTATTATTTCAGACGTGCCAAATGCAAATATGTACAGACTTCCGTAGGTTGAGTAACACTTACTGTTATCTTCTTTTTACATACTGTGCCACATTTAAATTCATATTTTTGTGCAAAGTGTAAATTAAATATGGAAATATTGCTATATTGTTTTTTTATAAAAGAGTTTTTGCTTCTAGTTGAAACTTAACCAGACATATTAAATAACATTACATTACATAAATTACATATAAAATGTTAATATGTTTGTAATTTACTGCAACCAATGTTGCTGAAGAAATGTGATTTAGAACATTGAGCAAAAATATAGGCTACTGTATGTATTTTTATTTATATTTGCTGAAACTTGAAACATTACTTACAAAAGCAAATGGCTAATGAGTTTGAGTTTATTATCAATATTAAATGTCAGACTAAATACTGACAAAATCAGAATCAGAAATCAGAATCAGAAATACTTTAATAATCCCAGGGGAAATTACTTTAAAAAAAAAGAATAAACCCAATTAATCTTTACAAAATGCCACTGTTTTTGTGGTATTTAATATCACAAATTTAATTAGGTGTTTAATTAGTAATATCATGCAGTTCAATAGTCCTTAATATAATTTTATTTAACATATTTTTTTGTAGAAAGCCAATTCTAAAGGTCTTTAAAGCTTAAAACATCTAGACTGTACACTTAACAGTACATAAGAAATGCAAATATGCAGATTGCATTAGTTCTGTGTATATTACTCATTTCATTATTTCTGTTTGATTTGTAACTCAAACAGCCTACTAGGTTGCTAATTCAGCTTTCAGAGTGTCTTTGTCCAAACTGCTATTTAATGCCTCCATGGTGGAAGCCTGCAGGCCTGCAGTCTACCTCCAGTTTATACACTTATACTGCCCTCTAGTAATGCAAACTGATTACTGCAGCATAATGCATGCTTAGAATGAAGATTTGAGCTCTCTTAATGTTTAATAAAAATGTAACATATTGCAAGTGTATATAAACTAACTAATTGAGGCACATTTTTTTGAATGACTATCTTTATTGATTTTGAACATGATCACAATTTAATTTTGTGATCATTTGTGATTTTTTTCACTTTTCAAGCTTGTTACAGATTTGCAAATTGGAGATGAGGTTAGAAAAGTAATTTCCAGTTTACACTTAACTTTTCTTTTGATGACCCCAAACAATACCTCACAAATAAAGCCTCTGGAGCAATTTGGGGTTCCATATCATGCAGACAGAGGAGCTGGGGATTGACCCAACAACCTAGTGGACAACCCGCTCAACCTCTGAGTCACAGCCGCCATAAAAGAGAAAAGAACACAGATAAATCACCAGACACCCGGAGGCAAGGAAGCACATCTGATGACTAATTCTCACAGTTCAAATGGAAAGTCGTAAAAAGTTACGTTCAAATTCTTCAAATAACAGCAAAGTGGGCTCCGAGCAGTTCAGACAAATGCTGGAGGAAATTATATATTGGATCAATTTAAATCTACTATTAAGATAATGTTTTAGTATTGATAACAAGCCTTTTCCCATTTCTACTCTGTAATATATATCTGAAGATCCTCTATCCATGCCATTCTTTTATCATTAAAGGACTCTGTAGACACCAATATTCTGTCTATTACTGAGATCTCTCCTTCAACATAGGGGTCTGATGTTACCGAGCTTTTGTAATGGTAAAAAGTAAGTGGACTGCACTTATGGCACCTTTCTAGTCTTCACAGCACTCAAAGCACTGTACACTAAATGCCACATTCACCCATCAGTAATATAGCAAAGTTATCACAAACGGAAATTAATTCAGTCATACACATTCATACACCGATGCATAGCATTGCAAGCAATTTGTTGTTCAGTATCCGGTGAAGGACACTTTGACATGCAGCTGGAGGAGCCAGAGATCGAACCGCCAATATTCTGATTAGTGATGACCCGCTATACCTTGAGCCACAACCGTCCCTCTCAGCCCAGTCCTGTCACAGGAAAATAAAATGGTTGAAATAAGACTGTATCAGCAACAGAACATCAGACTGCTGTGCCCTCATCTTCACTGAGACTTGGCTGCACTATGACATCCCGAATCAAGCTATTGCTCTCGACGGGCTGTTGATGGAGCAAGTCTGGAGCAAGTTGTTTGGCCAGCCTGAGAGTCATTTTGTCCAGTCAAAGTCAAATTAGACAGGCTGCATTTACCCAAATGGGGGTGGGGGCTTGACGTAAGGCTAGTATCCGGATGGGCTGCTCTCATCTATAAGGAAAGGTGGTGGTTCCACTTGTGTTATTGGATTGAAATTTAATGCAACTGTCACCTAAAGGTGTTTTTAAATTTGACAGCACAGTGCCAGCCACTCAGAATTGCCACTCCTAGCTGGATATATCCATTCAGATAAGGAAGGGCCTGTCATGGACTTGTCATACACTATATATATATATATATATATATATATACATATATATATATATAACGTCTTTCTAGACTTTCGACCACTCAATGCGCTGTACACTACATGCCACACTCACCCCATTCGTGCACATTCATACACTGATGGCAGTGGCTGCCATGCAAGGTGCCAACTGCTCACCAGAACAGAAACTCACACACAATCAAACAAAGCATCGGGAGCAATTTGGGATTCAGTGTCTTGCTCAAGGACACTTCAGGCTCTGGAGCTGTGACAAAAACGAGGAGACACAGCTGAACACAAGAAATTATAAGTAATTTATTTAAACATAACATCAAAAACGTGACCACAAAAAGTATAAATATAATAGGTATATAAGTATAAGATTAGGTGTGTTTGTCAGTAAGTCAGAAGTGAAAGTGTGTGTATGCATGAGTGTGATGTATAGGGAAATGTAAATGTTTTTTTCTAGAAGAAGCTAACAGGCTTGTCCATCCCTAGGTCATCAGCTAGCATGAAGACAGACCTTGCATCTACATAGCTGGCATCTACGTACAGTTTAAATGGCCTTTCACAACGCGGGGCAGACAAAACCAGAGCAGAACACAGCAGTGTCTTTACCTGCTCAAATGCTTCCTGACAAACTGGAGACCAGACAAATTGAGCTTTTCCCTTCAAAAAGCAACAGTGAGAGTTGCCATGACTGTTGAAAAGTTTCTGCAAAAACGTGGGCAATAGCCAACGAGGCCAAGAAAACGCATCAGCTCTTTTTTTGTTGTTGGGGCTGGATACTGCTCTACAGCCTGAACTTTGGCATTTACAGGACGCACCTAACCTTGTCCAACCACTCGGCCGAGATAGGTCACAGTCGCCCTCGCAAACTCACTTTGCCAGGTTGACCGTGAGCGTTGCCTCCACCAAACGAGTGAACAGGTTTCACCTGATCTATGCATCTTCTATTCTGTGAGAAAACTGTTTAGGTTTAGTGACATTATTCACTTCACGAAAATCAGAGCAGGCCTATTATCAGATTTTGGAACCAGTAAGCATGGTGAGGACGAGCTGGAAGAGCAGGGCTATGCAATACCGTTTCCCAGCATATAACTCACCGCCGCATCCAAGTACTTATGTTTATCTGCATTTACACCATAACATCTTTGCTTAATTGGTTTAGCGTCTCCAACGTCAACATAATGCTCAATTAGGTTCATGCAGCTAGGTGTGTCACTAAACAAACATGAGAAACTCTTTATTAACATAACCAGCTCTGCGCAGCTTGACTTAGGCAAGTGCACGACCAGTTTATCAATGTTACAGAGAGCTTCAGACTTTTTCAAACGTCCACACAGCAAGGCTTGGTCAGGTGCACTTCCTCAAATACCAGAGCGTCAGGAGTCAGACTCACCCTTCCCTGGACCAGCTACACATTTATTCAAAACTATGCCTGGACAGTAAAGCAACAATAGGAAGAAACGCAAGCACCTGGTCTCCTGAGATGAAAATGCAATGTTTAGCATGGCGATCATACTGATTTTTCATTTTGTGTTGAGCTAACGCCAATTTCTCCTTAGCCAGTTCCCCAGCCGTGTACAACGGGTGTCGAAACCCATTAATATGGTCAATCAAGTTTTTACGAGGGTTTGACTCTTTCAAGTTACCAGATAATACTCCCAAGGGACCTTACACAGTGTGTGCAAAGACAAGTTCATTTGGGCTAAACCCTGTGCTCTCTTGGGTTACCTCTCTGGCCGCAAGCATTAACCAGGGCAAACCCTCTTCCCAGTTCCTACCCAGCTCCGTGCAATATGCACGCAAGAATGACTTTAAGCTTTGGTGAAAGCGCTCTAATGCCCCCTGACTCTGAGCATGGTAGGTGGAGGCCTGGTTATGTTGGACCCAATATTGAAATAAACTGAGATAGTGCTTGTACTACAGACCTGGTGCGAGGATACACAGCAGGATAGCGAGTGCACCCGACTTAGAAGGAGACACAATCAATTATTAGATGTTTAAATGGCTGGCTGATTGCTGGAATGGGGCAAAGCAGCACAGGTTTTAGTGTCTGGTTGGGTTTATCCGTCAGCTGGCATGTATGACAAGTTTTAATAAACGCAGACACATCTCTCGTCATGCAAAGCCAAAAGAAATGTCTCAAAATGCGATCATGTGTTTTTTTTCATGCCAGAGTGCCCAGACTCATCATGAGCTAATTGGCAACACTATTTGAAACACTAGATCCCCCACAGAACTCTCGCTGTGCTGAGGCCGGACTTACTCAAACAGCACCTTCAGGGAGGGGTCAGCCTAGTGCTCCTAGTTACAAACTTTTTCTGGATCCCGTATATTGCCACCTTTACCTTCAACTTGATACGGTTTACCATGTTGGCTACCAGCCTCCACGCCACCGACATCATCATTACTAGGTCTAGGCACCCCAAAACTGCCTCTGTGCGTCAGCACATAATCATCCGCAAGAGCCACCGCTTCAGCTGCAGTCAGGGGCGTAGGAACATTGGGGGGGACACATATCGGTTAAGTTACTAGAAAAATCATGATCTTTTACAATCATCTATTTTTAGTGTCAAATCGCTTTTGTCCGTTTTCCGTTTCGTTACTGGAAAGTCGCCATAATTTTCCCAGCCAAGTGCTATTAATAGTAACAACGTTTGTACCTATGCTAGAGTGTACTGTTAGATGTTGATCACACATCGCTTAGCTTCCATCACAATGTAAGTCCGTTATCGTTATCGACGTTAGAGAAAATATAATTATCCTCCTGGACAAAATTATTACCAACTCACATTTCCTGTCTTTCTTTTCTTCCCATGAGAAAGAAATCACTTAAAACTGAGCTGCTGCTGTCTTTTCATCTTATGAATGACGCTGTAGAGCATGGCCATGGGAGCAAAAAAATAAGTAAAAAAACCCCTAAAGTTTGATCAATTTAAATTTTTTCATTTTTTTTGTGAAGAATGAGTGAAGAAACATTTACACCCCGCCTCCTGTTAAGCCAGTGCGACGGGACGGCCAATGATGCTGGCGCGATCAAGGGAGTGGCAATGTGTCTCGTCTCTGCTCTGGTGAGACTGACGCCTTGTGAGTGCTTTTGGAAATTTTGGGCTCCCGGGCAGCGACGGCGTTTTGCTTCGTTGTTGCACCAGCAACTGAAGAGTGCACGCTGCTTTCACAGTCAGAGGTCTCCACACCACAAAAGTCTCCAATAACACCAGAAAAAGTTGCTAGATTTGTCACTGGTCGTTTTTTTGACGAAAGAAAAGTCGCCAGGAGGATTTGGAAAGTCGCCAGATTTAGCGGAAATGCCAACAGACGCTTGTTGCACTTTCAAAATAAAAGCAAGTGAGTTTCAAGATTTCAATCAAATATTTTTGTCCTCCGCCGGATAAATTTTTGGGTGGGCCAATCGCACTGTACCACCAACAACATTGTTTTCCTACGCGCCTTGGCTGCAGTAATTTGCCTTTTTTGTCACTGGATGTATGTGGCACAGGCGCACAGCACTGAATTTTTTTAATTGCTCAAGCACGAACGAGATTGGTTTCAACCTTAATACTTGTATATATCTGAGAGCGGGTTCCGTCTTCCTCATTAGAAGGTTGCTGGTTCGATCCCTGGCTCCTCCCACCACATGTTGAATTTATCCTTGAGCAAAAGAATTACTGAACCCCGAATTGCTCCGAATGTGACTGTTTATGAATTGCTTAGTTCTGTTCGATGGAACATTAAATGAACTGTAAATATCCTGCTAGCAGAGGTGGGAGTTAAGTCACAACATGGTGCAAGTCTTAACCATTTAAGTCTCATGCAAGTCCCAAGTCATTTTTGTGAGAGTCGAGTCAAGCCAAGTCAAGTCATAGAAATTCAGTAATAAGCTGGATTGACAACCGTCTTAAAGTGCTGGTAGCTTCATGTTTTCATTTGCATTAGCATTCAATTGGGGCGGCTGTGGTGCAGGGCAGAGCAGGTCGTCCCGTAGATCATGAAGGATTGTTCGATTCCCCGCCTCCTGGTGCCGACTGTAGAAGTACCTTGACAAGATATGACCCCGAATTGCTCGGATGCTGTGCATTGGTGTGTGGATTGTGTAAAAGCGCTTTGAGTGGTCGAAGACTAGAAAGCGCTATATCAAGTACAGTTTTTTTTTTTTTTTTATTAAAACCGTTTTACTCTTGTTAAGTGAACATATAAGTATCGTGGTAAAGTAAAACATTAGACCTGTATTAGGCTAAATGACACATGAATAGTTCATCGTCTGTTCAGACATAAAACTAGAGTTGCAATGAGCTTCCAGGACCCCTAGGAAGGTAAGGCTATATGGTTGGATTCACTGTAACATTGTATCTACGGGCTGCACACTAACCATTATTTTTGGTTTGTCGACTAATCTATGGATTCTTTTTTCGATTAGTCGATAGTCCCATTATTTTGCATTTACTTTTTACACTACTACTAAAATAGAAAAAGAGGCATCATTTTTCAAGTGAAGCCCTGAAAGTCCGTTGCATCATGTTTTATCACAGTGTAATACCTAATACCATTATTACTGGTTTTCATTGATTAAATATCTTACAAATTAATTACTAATCCAAATAATAGTGGCATCCAAATCATAGATTTACCACTGACATGAAGTGGAGGCTTAACCTATTCAGTGTAATATCAATTCATGACAATACTGATGTGTACTGATTTAAATATCCTACACTGACTATTATTGATAACGTTGCTGCTGGCAGAAACCCTCTTATTTGGCTAATGTACTTTTGATTCTACTGGTCCACCCTTAAAGTGTTGAAAAGATAGCGTGAATTCCCTTGGGGAACAGGGCTGTGAGTAAAATGTGCCGTAAGGTGTGAGTGGACGACCGGAGAGTGAGCGCAAAGGATGCAGGAGCTGCATGGTGAGAAAAGTCTTTGAACCGGAATTTTATAATTTTGGGAACTGTGCAGCAGCTCTTCCAGTTCCATCTTCCAAGTGCTCCACCCGGCCATACAACCGTTGCAGTCAGTGATGGGTGCGTCCACTTAGTTAGATTACAGGTTTGCCAGTTTCGCCCACATGTAACAGGAAACATCGATTGAAAAAAAAAATATTTTGATAATTCCCATATTAATAAAGACAGCAATGACTTTCCGAGTCATTTCATGCAAGTCAGAAGTTCAGTCAAAGTCTTTTTATCATGTTAAATCAGTAAGTTCACAAGGTCCTATTGGCGACTTAGCCAGATCTGTACTCAGAGTCAGTCACTCTACTTCGAGTCCACCAAATACTCTTGCACTGCTAGTATAATATATAGTATATCTATATCTAATGTTTTATTTTTCTTACATATTTTGTACATATGCACATTACTCTGCGCTTTTGCACTTCTGGTTAGATGCTTAACTGCATTTTGTTGCCTAGTCCTGTATTGCAATGGCAATAAAGTTGAATTCTATCTATCTAATAGGGCTCCATGCTGGTGTTGCTCCTCCCAAAGTTTTAAAGAAAAGATACAATCCTGTCTGGTCCCATGGCCTTCTTTAGAGGGATATGTTTAAAAGGTGTGGTATTTCTATGGGGATAATTGGTCCGATGCTCCTTGATGCACTCAGCTGGAAAGTCAAGAGTCTCAATCTCGATAAAATGTATTTTAAATCATTTTTCAGGGTTATCTAACTGCCTATGAATCTAACCTGACCATTTCTGAGCTTGTTTCAAGTTTTTGATAGTCTTTCATTGAATCCCAGAATCTTTTTAAATAGAGCTATTAAAATATCCTCCTTAAATATCTTCTGTCATTTTCTGGCTGCTCTCATTTGCTGGTTCAATTCCTTCTGTACAGTTTAAGTGCCAAACGGTCCTCGGATTCTAAATGCTATTTCTTTCCTTTTTGATGCCAGTCTTTTTATAGACTGCCGACCTTGTCTT
>NW_023339751.1:22672322-22675999 GCF_004916995.1 Morone saxatilis | reverse complement strand
ACATAAAGGAATGTATGTTTGCTTCATGTATTAATTTGAGGAAAGTTACAGTCTTAAGGTATGTCACAGACATCCCTGAAAGTACCTGGAACCTAAATGACTGCAGACATTCTGATCAGTGTGCAAGTGGACAGTGAGATATGAAAAAAGCACTTGTATTTGACCCTTTGCAACACAACACATCTTATCTTATCTTTAGGCTGACATGGCCCACAGAGGGTTCAGGCCGCATTTCAACATCCTGAAACAAATGGCTTCTTTTATACTCCAACTGATGCTGTGAAAATACAAGACAAACACAAATTAAGTTGTTGCCTGCCCGAGTAAATAATATTAGACATGGGGATGCAGCCATACTGGATTTAGAGATGTTATGGGTACTGTAGTGCAAATCTCCATACCTGAGGTCTTGACAGACAAATAACCATCGTCAAGCTCAATGCCACAGCCGATGACATATGACACCTGGCTCTGAGTGTTGTCATTTATCATGATTGTGTGACATCCTGCTGCAAGTTAATGCAGTTTGGTTTCACTGCCAGGGAGATGGAGCTACAGTGGGGAGGTGATGCTGCATTCATGTCACATAGGAATAGTCACCCTCACTCACAAGAAACTTGAAAGAACATGTGAAGATGTAGCCTTTTTTATGTATGCTAAAAAACTGGGTGAAAAACAGACTGGACTACATAGACAAGATCTAACCACAATAAAACTGCTTCATCCTTAGCCAGATACACACGACACCTGTGCAGTGCAATAATCGCTTCATTTACACCATGCATAAAGCTCTGTCTTCACAGATAATAGCATACAGTTAAGAGTATGTCATTGTGGCTGACAACAGCATTCAGAGATGGTAGCTGTAATTTTTCCAGTAGGACTGTATCAATCCACAGATTATAAATTCACCATTCAAAAATACTAGCAGCCTTTTAATTTTGGCATGCTCTTTGAATGGTTAAACAGCAAGATGTATGATGTCGACAAATTAGTAGATGCTTCTGAAATGACCAATGTATAAGTGAACCACCTCACAGTGTGGGAATGACGCACACTGCTCATTATCGCCCTCCACAGTGGATCATGTTGCGAAATCATGAGGCAGACACCTAAAAGTTGAAAGACTGTTAAAATAAACGATTATTGGTGTACTGAGTGCATGCCGAATTTTACAGTATGAGTATTTACAAAGGATCTTGCATAGTGATTTAGAATTAATGTCCGCTTGTGCTTTCAGACCAGCGAGCAACAGTAAAATGAAAGAAAATCCAATGGAGTTCGCCTGACTACTCATTACAGTACGTTATGTACCTGCGACAGGGGAAGGTGATGTTAAGGCAAACTTATCGTATTCATCGAGAAGAGAACAACATATTGGATTAAACCGGTGGGCATTTATGACAGTGGATAGAAGCGCACCTTGGTGTACTACCGCGGCCGAACAGCAGCAGCACCGTCGGGGCGGGTGAACAATACTGCGTTACCTGAGGACATGGTGCAGACTTTTTTTGCTGCATTGAGTCACAACTCCAGTGGGACGGGCCATGTGACCAAACTCTGCACCGTTATGGATGACCGAACTGGCCCGTATCTTTCGACCGAACCGACTGTGAACACACAGAGCTCAGCGTCGTAGGCGGAAAACACGAGCCGGATTGATAAACTTTTAATATCGCCATGTTCGTTGTGGAGAGTGCTGCTCCGAGCAGGCTATAGGCGAGGTCCTGTACACTGCGGTTGCCCTTGGAAAGCCAGGGCAGTGCTTCATCACTCATACAGCCTCCCTGCACTGCAGCTGGGGCGTTAGGGAGACTTTTTAAGGCTGAATGACCCCGTAATGTAACAATATGTTGTGTTAACGGCCTTTACCGATAACCTCGGAAACCTCACTAATGTGCACGTGAACGCGTCCCACATACGACCACACCGAACTGTGCGCGCGCAATAATTGCTATCAGAGATGGCCATTGCTAAAAACTACCAAACTGCTCAGAAAAAAACAGCGCATTTACCTGTTATTATCTTCTCTGTCGCCGTTTCTTTCTCAGTCATCATGTCCCGCTGTTTCACCTCCTCCCGAGCCTTCTCTCCGATACAGCTACACCAAGCAATTTTCCTGGTTTACTGGGAATGCCGGGCCAAAGAGGGAAAAAACATCAACACAAACAGAAACCACGCTGCGGATTCGGCGTTCTCACAACTTCACTTCGCTCTGCCGCTCCCTGTTCTCTGTGGAAAAAAGCCGTTAAAAGCACATGGAGGAGGATTTGGGGTCCGGAGGTCTTTGAAGTACGGGGGGCAGTGAGCCTCAGCAGAGAGGATGTAGGACCCCAGACTGCTGCTGCTGCTCTGTCCGCCCCTCCCAATCACATTCACGGCTGTCCTGGCCAGGAATGCTGCCGCTGCCAAGTCTGCTGCAGCTCTGCTTCTTACCGCCGGCAGGGCTGCGCCGTCCGGCAAACAGTCAATTCATGTAAATTTGAGGAACAAACTTTAAGAATAAATGAACAGATGAGTATAGTGGAAAGTGGATAGAAAAAATCATATCAGAAATGTGCTTTCAACTGACATTCATGATCAAATCTTTTCTTTTTGTACTTAACTTAAGTCATATCATTTTGGGTGTTTATTTTATAATTAACCTCGTTACCCATATTGCATAGTTGTGTGAGCCCTCTTTGGACTGAACATGATCCTGAGGTTGAAATGGGGTAAAGGTGCGTGCAGGGGTGGAACTAGAGGGGTGGCACTTCATTAGGGGGTGTGTTGCCCCCAGTGTTAACCTATAGTGACGTCATCCATTGGTTTGTGTAGTACCAGGGTCTTAAAGCCTGGAGTTTGGCATTATGGTGTGTCATAGCCAGGGTGGTTGACGTACTGCGAGTTGAGCTGCTCTCATTGGCTCCTCCGTAGCAGAAAACAATGCCAACTCCCTTGGTCACATGCGATCATGTATTACAGCTAAACAGTACATTAAAGTGTCTGTGAAGCAAGAAATAGGCAATACAATAACAAAATCTTGATTGATATGTGATCAGCACTGTCTAGTTTGACAGTTTGATCTGAGTTTGGTGCATTGAACTGGACGGACTCACTGAGAATGATCTGTTAATCATAAAGTAGCCCACCATACCCTGGTTTATTGTCTATTTTACTCTAAAGGGGACTGTAATTTACTAAATGAACATCATGCTGTATGGAAGAAGACTAGAGATTGAGACCATAAACTCATTAAGAAGCTGTTTACTGAACTAATAAATCAAGTGAGAAGTCGGATAATTTTTCCATAACACTGCAAGCCTGGGGCGGCAGTATCTCAGTGTGGAGGGACTTGGCTTGGGAACCGAAGGGTCACCAGTTCAAGTCCCACAGACAGATACGAATCAAATATGGGAGTGTGGATGGAGGCTTGGAAGAGGTGCGCAGTTCACCTCCTGTGCACTGCCGGAGTGCCCTTAGCAGGCAATGTCACCCAAAAACCCCAGGCTCTCTGGCCTCACAACCTGGAAGTGAAGTTTTGGCTTAAATCTCATTATGAGGTCCACGGAACCCATCACTCTCGCCCCATGGACTTTTTTGGCGAATTGGACACAAGAGCATGGGATAGTTGTATATTTTGCTTGCAGCCCCCTTTGGGTTGGGTATAGAGCCTTGTGTATATAAGAGATATAGTA
>NW_023339751.1:22670931-22672222 GCF_004916995.1 Morone saxatilis | reverse complement strand
ATGTGTGTGAAATCTGGAATCAGCCAAAATCTCCCCTTCTGTTCAAGAAAGATAGAGGCATAAGCATTCTTGCCAATGCCATTAGGTGCACTAAAACGCACCACAGGAACCTGATTTTTTCAAAGATTATCTGTTTTAGTTTCTGTTGTCAGGATAAAGCAAATATCAAAAAAAGTTATTTTATAAAAAATGACCTACTTCAGCTTTAAATTTTAAGAAATTCCTAAGAACACCAACACCGAGGCATAAATAGATATTAATGACATATAATAAAAAGTAACTGTTTTTTCTGTTACAATCCTGGCACTGAACAAATTACTTTTAACAGCATTAACAGTTAGATGGCTGCAGAATACCCACACAGTGGAGAAAGATGAGTCCAATAAACAGGAAAGTTTGTATTCCTTTGAAAAGCCTGCTGAACTCATGTTGACATTGCAGCACAGACTATGCAGCTGAAAAGGATGTGAAGACACTATTCTCTCCTCTCAGCAGGAGCAGTGACTTCCTGCTGGCCTCGCATTCCATCTATTCCCCTAATGACTGCTCTCAGAGGCCTGAGCCATAACAGCATGTTAGTAAAATGATCAGGTCCTTCTGCTCTGACTCAAAAATTTATTAGTCAAAGTACCACTGGAAACAGCTTTCTTGGACTTTAAAAGGCTTACATCAATAAATAAGGGAAGCCTTCATTTTTTTGATGACATTGATCTGTTGGACTAGGGTCACTTTCACAGAGGGTCTGCCTGATTAAAAGAGCAGCTAATCAAATACATGCTTTTAACCTGCACACAGGGGAGAGAGTACTGGATTTGGATGTCTATATTTTAACATATAGAGATGACATTGACATAGCGTTCAACGTTTTCAATCACACATCACTTGATCTAACATTACAGGTTATTGCGACCAGGCATAAGAGTTATGTAAGTTACAACAAGATAGACTGAATGAATGTGCAGTGCACACTATGGAACATTAACCTTGTGTTTAGATAGCACCTACTTCAATTATTCACATTTAGCACAAGGACAAAACTGCAGAGACAGTCTTTGATCATCTTATTTGTTAGCAGTGTTAGCACGCACTGTTGTGAAGATTAGTCAGCTAATATCGAAAATGGTGACTGGAGATATGCCCCCACCATGGCAGGGGATCTCTACAGTCTCTGGTGCGTCCATTTGGTGTTCATTTCATACCCTATTCTTACATTAGATTTTCTTTTGCAAGTACTCTATCAGATCATAGAGGTGTGAATTGTCACTGATCTCCCGATTCGATTACGATTATC
>NW_023339751.1:22668038-22670831 GCF_004916995.1 Morone saxatilis | reverse complement strand
GACTAATGAGTGTTATAAGAGGAACAGAGCAGTGTTTTTTGTTGGACTTTAATTGTTCAGTTACTCACTCTTACTCACTCACCTTGCCCTTCAGAGTTTTCACGTTAAAGTTTTCAAGTTTGGGGGTATTTTTGATAACGACCGAAATGGAGCAATTGACTATGCGTCTATCCCGCGCATGGCTTAACTGGAAGTCTCTGGTCAGTTCGGTTTTAATTAATTATTTGACTCCGATCACTGCTGCGCAGATTCTGGCTCTAAGTGGCCAAATATGGCAGCAACCGTATCTGGAATATTTTGGCTTCGTCCATCTTTTATATATCGACGGTAGAAACATGCTGCGCTGATGAGTTTAAATATCCAGTCCCTCTGACCTACATATCTTTGACCCTCTGACCCTAGAAATCCGTGCACAGGGAGAACATGCAGACTGCAAGAGAATTAATTTGCATTCTTCAGCTGATCTGCAGATTGTAGATTTTTTTTCTGTATTTGAAAAAGAAAAAACTAAATGCATCTATAAGTAATACACACATCAGTGTAAAGCAGACAAATTGAACCATGTCACTTATAGAATTGAGAAACATTGTCACCCCCTTCCTGAGGTGGTCCTACAGCTGTGTCATTACAACCACTGTAACAGAATCTGTACTCGGTATCTGTTGATATCGTGTTCACAACACAGGAGAGAGCAGCAGCCTCCTGATGAGTTATTGGTGAATATAAAGAATTAAATCCTTTTGTAGGTAACTGTAAGTCAGCTTGGGTAGATATGTATTCTTAAAATGTGAAACTGCACTGCTAAGCTGTGTCTTCACTGTTAAATAATTCATAGGCTTTTTAAATATGCACACAGCCCAAGAAAAGCGCAGCTGCAGAATCAGATCTGAAACCTGAACGTATTTGATATTATGAGACACATCAAATACCAGAAATCAGATTCAGGATGTGTGTTGTTGCTGTAGATTACTACAGATAATGGCGTGCTGACATGGACGTCAAACCAGAAATGCTGATCTATTTTTGACTACTCTGGTCTAAGAGAATAGTCTTCAGTTATCAGGGACTGTTTGAGCCGAGCTTCTGCTATTATCATTTTTTCCAGGCAGGAAGGAAAGCCATTGTTCAGCAGAGAATTTTAAAGCATTTCCTCAGTGTGACCAAAACGCTCTGCCCTCTCCAGGAACTTGTCTTTTTGTAAGACATCTCTGTTCATTGTTTTATATGTAAGTCTTTGTTTCTTTGTTGCAATAAACAATGCACCACTCTTTCAAACATCTGCTTGTGTCTGGCTATTTTGATGTGGAAATGTGAAGCAAATGTGAAGGTAGTTATTTTAATGCTTTGTGTCCTGCAGGCAGTCATGAATTAAACTATTGGTCAGCCTGAGCAGGTGGCAAACAGAGAAGTTGAGCTGGCTGACAAACAATACTCTCTGGTCAGAAAATATAGATAGAAGAAGAAGATATCAGATACAAGGGAAACTTTTTCCTTCACATGTAATACAATTCATGATCTTGCCTAGCTTTAGGGTTTAGGGTAGAAGGGCTAATTTGAAGTTGCATAGTAAAAGGTCTGCATTGTAGTAGCAGCTTTTCCTTTAAAGCTGCAGTAGGTAACTTTTCTAAAAATAACTTTTTGTCATATTTGCTGAAACTTGGCAAAAATACACAAAATTAAAATATTTATTTATATGACTATACATTTGTATCACATGTTGTGTTTGTTACTGTTTGTATACCAGAAATTTGAAGTGAAAAAAACTTCCCAAAAATGTCTCAAACAAGATTGTTAATGGGCCTTTGTGTCAATAAAATATTTTGTTTTATATTGATCTATATTTGTATTTATGATGCATATTGTTGTTGTATTGAACATATGGCAGTAAGGTCAGTAGGGCTGTGTATTGGCAAGAGTCAGACAATACGATACGTATATGATACAAAGGTTACAATCACAATATATTGCAATGCCTTTTTTTAATTGTAATTTTAGGAAAACTATCATAGTATGAACAATACACCAACATATGCATAAAATCTAAGTAAAAAAAGTACCTTTTTATAATGGACACAGAACCGTGGGTTCTGCATTTGTACCTATTGCAACTTGTCCCTGTGACATCCAACATCACAGCCGTCAGTTTACGTTTGAAACATTGCTATCTAGTGGATGGGGATTTAAGCACAAAAATATATTATGTTTTTGAGAATCGATACAATATCATAAAGCAAATTACTGTGATATGATATTTTTCTAGATTTTCTTACAACACCAGTAGCAAGTGTGGCACCTCAAATCCAGGCAACAATACACTGATTCATCGCTAATATGAATTGACTTCAATAGTTGAGAATAACCGCAAACTAGGATTATTATGTAATTTTTGCAGCAGTCAGACATTGTAGAACACCATAAACCCTAATAACCCTAACCCTAGCTCCAACTGGGTGAGGTCTAAGTTAATCAAGGCAGAAAGTCTGTTTTGTCTGTGTTTTTTGGAAAAGCAATAAACACAATGACATAATTCTGAAATGAGACATTTGTCTTCCATTTTCCCCATGCCATAAAGAAAGAAAAAATACTTGGGATTTCCTGGTATTTTATACAATATATGTATTTATTTATTTATTATTTATTTATTTTATTTTTTGCAATATATTGCTTTTTGTTTTTTTTTTTACAAGTACAGTTGCAAACAATTTACTACATTACATCTTTTGCTTTTCCCGTTTTCCATTTTTAAGTTACCAGAACAGAGTTGAACTGGGGAGCTTACTGACTGATTATCTT
>NW_023339751.1:22664849-22667938 GCF_004916995.1 Morone saxatilis | reverse complement strand
TCTCTAAGAAATGTGGGGCCTGCCTTGTGTTCCTGGCCTCCTGACGTCTCCTCCGTTTCTTTTTCCTCCTGTCAGAAACTCTCTCCATCCTCTCCTCCCACCGTCACGTCGCCTGCGTGTCCACGGGCGTGACATCTCACCGCCCACCTATCCTGCTGAGAAGCTACATGGATCTACGAACTGAAACGGCGTTCAGGCTACTGAGAATCTTGACCTTTTATCATTGAATGTGTGATCGCTCGCGCGTCGCCAACAATTAGCGACTTCATCTTGCGCTATAAACTGCAGTCGATTATCGGTGCTCGCCACTGATCCGATGCCACCGCCATCACGTCCATCGTCTGCCATCGCGATGCAATCGACCCTCTATGTTATTAAATTTCAAACACCTCCTAAATCAGGATGCATCCGATGCTGATCTTCTGTCCTGCAAGTATCTAAACCTGACACGACAACTACCAATCGCACCAAATATCTGTCCTTACCTCATTATTGTTCTTACTACGCCAGGTTCCCTTACTCTGGATAGGCAAAAACTGCTGAGATAAAGCATGGTTAATCTGCTTTTTACAATAAAGGTCACCCTGTCCTATTAACGTATCTTCAATCTTTCCATACTGCCCTCTGAGGTTTCTCTCTATACGCTCAGTACGACTCTTAATTTTGTTGTTTGTGGTCCTTTCTCTATAGGTTTTTTAAAAAAACTTCAATCGATTATTCTGTTATGATGATCAGATTACCCTGAGAAATCATTAACATTTAGATTCAGCTTTAAATTGCACTCACCATGGATGCCAGGGCCACCACACCTTCTGGACAGCACGGGAAAAAAAATACACACATGCAAAATGAAAGACGAAATGATCATTGACCCATGCAGTCAGTCAAAGTACAAGTGTGCATCCTGGTCCTAATTCACTTATAAAATCCTAGCACACTACATAGCGCTTCTCCTGCCAGGCTGCTGACAGAGCTGTCAGCCAAACAGGACGGCAGTAGACAAGGTTTGGTTCAGAAGTGATTCAGCTGTACTAATAATACTCAGCTAACAGAAACAGGATGCATTGCTCGGAACTGTGCAGCCCTCTATTTCCATCACGGTTAGTATTGTAGTTACATCGTTTTGAGACAAAACACAAAAAGGTTTACAGCCTGCTATACTGTTTTACTGCAATTCTCTGTGCACTGAGAGAGAGAAATACAAAGTTCAGTAATTCGATTGACAAAATCTGATTCAACTCAGGTTCTTCTTGACTGATGAATGATGGAGGGGGCAGCTCATCGTTCTATATTCAATCAATCCACAGTATTCTTAACTCTCACATCACCAACCCTGAAATAATACAATGTCATAAAGATGGGAATCTTCCTCATCTGAACTAACCATCCCATATTATGGGAACAAAGCATGAAAGCAGCAAGACTTTTAAAAATGACACTTTGTCTCTAGTTTAGTGGATGGTTTGGTTTAAGGAAGAATGACCACAATAGTGCAGGACACCAAAGTTATTCCCTGCTGTCAAGCTGAAATGGAAACACAGCTGATCACAACTTTGCGGGCTATACCAGGAACATGCTGTTTTTGTCAGCTGTTACACTGATAGAGAGGGGACAACATGCAACACATGTCCCCGTCTGGAACTGAGCTGCAGACGCTGCAGTTACGTACACCCTCAAAACCCAAAAGTCTCTTTGTTTGTTATTTTTCAGTCTTTCTTTCCTAACTGTGGATGCCAACTTTTCCACCTTGCCAACCATATGTTGCAAACATTTGTGGTGTTTCCACTGCATAAATTGAAGTGCACATAAAAATACCAATATCCAACATCAGATGTTTGTTAGGATGTTTTTTTGTCTTTTGCTGGCAATCCCTGAATGTTGCTGAAGGTTAAGTAAAAGAGAGAAACTAAATAACTGTACTGTTCTTTAAAACACTCATCCTAGCCTGCTCATCAGATGACAGTAGTCTTTGATTCTTTGACTGAACACGCTTGGCAGACAGACTGGTCTTCCAGCCAATCACGCTAGCAATTAAATCGCCGCACACAGCGTCTATGTTTATAATTCATTTATCTGGATGTCCACTATATTCTCTTTGACATGTTGCCTGTTCATCATGCAAATACAAACTCTGTTCAGAAAGACATTCTGTAAGTTGACCTCAGTTTTGCCTCGAATTCTGACAGCAACAAAGTGCAGCTATGCTATGATTCAATCAGCAAATAGTAACTTGTTTAAATATTTAATATGTTAATGAACTTTTAGGCACAAAGAATCTTGGGAGATGTTGATAGAAAATAGCAGTCTGTTTCAGAAGACAGTGGTGTCCAAGACTGTGATGAAACACAGACAGAAACAAAGCAAGGCACCAACTACAATGACAGGAGAGGAGCCTCATTAAATTCACTGAGGCAAACTGAGAGGCACAAACACAAAAAATAGACTATCAAAGGGCCACATTCATAAGGGCGATGGCAAAATGAGTTTGGGGAGAGAATGTGCTGTTTCTTCTTGCCCATCCGAGGTCCCATTCATTCATGCCATGCAGAGAGAGAGAGATACCAACCCCCCCACACCACACTCCTCTCTCCCTGGTCGACATCCACTTGGCCGTTAGCCCAGACACACAGTGCAGAGAAACAGCCTGACAACAGCTGCAGCCACTACACACACATACAAATTCACACACACACTGTCACATCAAAGCACGCAACACACTATAATACACTATGATGTGGGTTTTCGAGGATGACTGACAACATATTTTTTGGAATGAAACTGCTAATAGCTCGCAGATACTCAATACCTTTATCTATTCAATACCCTTATCTTATTTCTCAACCACACATACTTTAGAGAGAGAGAGAGAGACTTGGATAGTTAAAAGACTGGGATACTTAAAATCAAGGGGTGCGCATCTCTCCCATCTAAGACGATCTGATACATATCTAAATACATGGGGACGATACCGTTTAAGGATGGTGCATTTTAATATGGAACAATTCGGTGCGATTCAATGCAATCTGATACAGTTAACATTTGTTTAATGTACAGTTCTGTGCAAAAGTTTGTGAGGCTGTGGCTCAGAG
>NW_023339751.1:22663140-22664749 GCF_004916995.1 Morone saxatilis | reverse complement strand
GTTTTATAAACTTAAATTAGCTTATATTCACTGTCAAGTGCAATATAAAACAAAATAAAAATACACATTTTACAAACATTTGGAAATGATTTCTCTCAGACTATGGCTGGCCAACATCATAATGAAAAAGTAATCATAAAACTAAATGAATCATAGGCATTGTTAAATAAAAATAGGCTACAAAATGCATGTCATCCCAGTTGTAAAACTGAAACTATCAGGCCAATCCTATAATGTTGACTTGTAAAATGTACTTGCCTTAATTAAATGATATGCCTATACTGCTTGCGCCATGCGTAATTGGGCATATTGTATAAAATTAAATTAGCTTAAATTCGCTTACAAGTGCAATTTAAAGCAAAATAAAAAGAGGAGTCTCTTGTTTGCTATCTACAGCTCTTTTGAGTTCACCTTCAAGAACACAAGTTTGGCCAAAGTCTGAGGCTTCAGACTCATGCGGTGGTTTCTGGATAGCAAGCCTGCAGCGGAGAACACCCTTTTGGCGCTAATACGCTGACAAGGTGCGTCAGCTGATGCACTTCGTCTAGGGTGATGTTGGCGGCGGTAGATTTGATCTTGCCATAACGGGTCTTT
Organism: Morone saxatilis; assembly: GCF_004916995.1. Classification (NCBI taxonomy): domain Eukaryota; kingdom Metazoa; phylum Chordata; class Actinopteri; family Moronidae; genus Morone; species Morone saxatilis. The sequence continues at coordinate 22,664,155 of NW_023339751.1, read as the reverse complement.
TTGGAACAACCGGAGGACCGACTCAATCATCCGCAGTTGGCTGCTCCATCGCGTTGTGCAAGCAGTCGTGGGGCGTACTCCCAATCGGTCGGTTTCCTCTGTGTTCAAGCAGCTCTTGCGCACCCTTGTCACCAGCTGCCCCACTTTCAGTAACAGGCGGTTACCACTGGTGTGCTCGTTAACAGCATCTTTGATAGCCAGCTGAAGCATGTGAATTGGGCACCGCAGATGTAAATTTGACACAGTAAAATACTTGTTTACCATACTTTCTACATTGGTAGTTATTTCTTCCACTTGGACCTGTGAGAGTTCAGGTAGTCCATCCTCCTCCTCCTCCTCCTCCTCCTCCTCATGCTCAGTGGTGCACCATCACCATCATCATCAATGAAACTGGCCACGATGCCAAGGAAGCTGTGCCCTCTTCTACTGGTCCAAATGTCAGCTGACAGAACAATCCCATCACCCTTTTGCAGTAGGTCTCGCAGCTTGGCTTCCATCTCTTCCAGAGCATGTGGCATCAGTGTGTCCCGGACAGTATTGTAGCAGGGGGGGTGTAGCCTGGTTGGGCAGCACTCGCGAAGTGTCGCATCCCTTCTCGTTCTCCTTTACTTAGTGGCTCGTAGTCCATGTAAATCATTTTAAAAAAGGCTTCATCCAGCTCCCTTTTTCTCACCGCTGTCACAGTTGGGCCTTTGTGTGGAGTAAAGAAACGGCCTATTTCCCCACCCGTTTCTCTCTTTCTCTTGTTCCCGCTGATGTGCCTCTCGCTCTATGAAATACAAATTTACGGAGGTCCAAATTAAATTAAACGGACATTACTACACATACAAAGCATATTTTTAACTAGCATTAGCGACTAGCTCACCTTTTGATTTCGCAGTGTGTTCCTGTAGTAGACTGCCATGTTTCCGAGAAATGTGTCTTTTTAGATTCTAAAACGACTCTTTACCGACTGCAACAATGTCGCTGCATTCTTTTAATTGTTCCACATTATCCCCATCTTTTACTTTTACTG
>NW_023339751.1:22657640-22663031 GCF_004916995.1 Morone saxatilis | reverse complement strand
GCATTCTGGGTAGGGCATGAGCGACCGGAAATTGGAGCGGGAGATAAGGCTCCGCTCCACCTTTTTAAAAAAATTCCCGCTCTTCGCTCAACACAAAATCCTTCCGCTCACATGCTCTGTTGTGGTTACATGGTATGCATCTTGGAACGTTGCCAAAAGTTTCAGTGGAGATATATAGTAAGATAGTACCTATAGTAAGATTTTAAGAAGTGTATAGTATATAGTAAGGTTTATAGGTAATGACAGTATGTTATGTGGGAAATTATAACAAGTAATACGAGAAAGATAGAAAATGAGAATATACTAATATGTTAAAGATTTCTGGTGTTCGATATGAATTTTATAAATATTGACATGCCATTCATGTTCCTCTCAAAATCTGTGAACTTCTGACTTTTCATGTAAGCCCCCTCTTATGTCAGGGGCCTTAAACTCACATTACGTGGGGGCACTGGTCAGGTTGTTCTCTCAGGAGGGCTGCTTAAACGGACAGTCCACCCCCCCAAACAAAAATCAATATTTTTTTTCTGTCCTTACTCTTACCTGTAGTGCTGTTTATTCATCTAGTTTGTTTAGGAGCTTTTTCATGTAAGAACTGTTTTCTTTCTAGAGTCTCATGCTCGTGACAGCACAGGATGTAAAACATTAATGGCATCCTCCTCAGCTGTAACGTGAGCTAGCTCACCTAGCGTTCAGCTACGGTTTAAAAAAATTAATTAAATATAAATTAGAAAATAATCCTGAAACTGTCTGTGCTCCAGGTAAACTTTTATTTTCAGTGCTGTTGGTCAAAGCTTCAGCCTTTATGTCGTTATGTTTCACAATTGGGGTCAGCTTGCTAAAGAGTTACTGTAATCTGTGTGTCAGATAGGTAGGTAGATAGATAGGTAGATAGATTTATCGTTGCAGCTCTAGTTAACCCTAATCCTAATCCTCACTCTGGAAACCGGTTTAACCTCCATACAGCTAAGTGAGGAAGGGACCAAATTCATTCTACTATATTTTTGTGGATTTCTCAGTAACTTCCAGGCTAAACATACAGCTTTAGGCAGGTGACTGTCATGTATATAACACAGAGTGAGTGGCCTATAACCTAATACAGAATATTGATTGGAAGTAGTTCATCTGGTGTTACTTTAAGTATTGAAAGTTGTAGATAAACAGGTGGCACTCAGTAGCCAGCTGCCTGTTTAGAAACTCTGTAATGAAATTTCTTATTACATGGAGGTAAACAAACTGAACTGGCACAATAACAAAGAACTGCTGATCCAAACCTCAGTAATACAGCACTTGAGATATTACTTACTACAAGAGCAATCACTTTATTTCTCTAATCGTGATTTGATTTTTATGGCCATTGTTGGAAATAAAAACTCAAGGTTGTAAAGGTGATTTTGGGAGTGGGCTGCCAGGGCCGCAGAGAGACGGGCTGGATAGTGGCTAGATGGAGTCTAGCCACAGGTGGTCTGTAATTCTGCACCGTAATTGCCTGGCAAAGTGTATTATGGGTCTTCAGACCACTCATCCACTCTGTAGGGGTGGACAAGAGAAAAGGGTGAGCGAGGCGGAAAAATAGGATGGATAACATGATGTCCCGTCGTGAGACAATTCTGCCAGACACTTACAATACGTCGAGGGAGTATTATTATTGTGTGCGTTCAAAGAACACTTTCTGTGAAGGCTATTAAGCCAGACTAATGAAAATGATGGTAGCAAATGGGGAGACCATTTTCAATTCAATTGAAATGTCATTGTGTTTTAAAGACAGGTGCAACAGACGTTTTCTAATGTTTGAATGGAGTAGATGTTGTCAGTCTGTAGCTCTGCAGGAAAGGAGCCATCTTTTCACTTCTCTGCCATTTACAGCCTGAGAGTTTCCGGAGTTCAGGGTTAGCAATGGGGCACGGATTAATTTGGTGTTCAGTTCTGGAAGCATCTCACAGTAGTTCCTCAGTTACCACGACTGTTTGATCGTAACTAAAAACCCTCCTGAAAGCTACAAGGATCCAACAAAAAACATTTTTAGCCACCTGACTAGGGATGGTAATCGAGAGCAGGTTCCTTGATAATGGTTCCTAATTGTCTGATCCATCTGAATCATATGCTTCCGAGCTTATCAGTTCCTTTTACCAATGCCTGCTTGTTTTTCTGACCATTGTGCATTTCAAAACAAAGACAATAAACTCAAGCGTAGGGCTGTGTTCAGTGGCAAGAATCTGGTAATACACTACGTTTTGCAATGCAGGAGTTATCGTCCAATATATTGCGATATACTGCAATACTGTAAGCAAGGCAAAATACTGGATTTTTCGTCATATAAAGAACACACCACAACAGCAAGTAGGAACTAACCTTAGGATGGGGCTTTCAGTCTTATCTCTTAGTGTTCATCAGTGGATGGAGTTTGCTCAGTAGAACTCATCATCAAATGTAATTTGACCAACAACTCTTCAAACATCATCTTCCATAAAATATATATTGTCTTGGGCCAATAGTATAGTGTATAATAATAGTGTTTGGGCCAATATGTAGCATATTATGAATAAGCATGTAAAAGAATTAAAAAAATGATTGAACATAGAAGATTAAAAGTGGAGTGTGTGACTGTAACATGAATATCTCTCTTCCTCTACAGATGCGATGGCTAGTCCTTCTCCAGCAAAGAGCATGGGTGACCCTGGAATCACCCCACTTTCTCCTTCACACACTCAGGTGACTCTTACACACATGTTCTCATTTCTGTACCTATTGTTACTCTGTACCTGTTATGTTGTCTTTGCATATCACAAACTACATTACATGTATAAGCTGCTAGCATGTTTCTTCTCCTGTCACTGTTTCTCACAGTGTTTTGTATTACACTGTGGCTTTCAGGCACGCTCATTTTTCAGGGATGGGAGGGTGCTGTACATATGCACAAGCATACATGAATGTGCCTGCCTGCATACAAAAATATACTATCAAGTATTCATACAATATTTGTTTTACAGCACTGTGTTTTTTAGATATAAAACATTTATTTCACGCACCTAAATATATAGGAATATATTTATTTAAAAAAACATTGACTCCAAGAATTATTATTTTAAATGAAGCTTTCTGGGGAACTCTTCTCTTTCAGGGGAGCTGAGCCCCTGGTAGATTTCCATGTTTCCAACCATGCTCATAGTTTTCCTCAATATAATTTTTTTGACAGCATGTTTTTTGTTCAGATACTGGTCCACTCCTACAATATCTGTCTTTGGAGAATCATATTATATTTTATACTGGTGTAAACAAACAGTCTGCTCTTCACCCTTTTCACTGGCCATATTACATAACAGTGTTAGTGCAGCAACAGCAGTGATAGGACACAAAATACAGGAGGAACCAGGGAATCCTCCACCATCCACTCTCTCCAGCTATCCAGCTCTCTATTTAACAAAATCATTTAGAATTTAAAATGATAATTTTAAAGATCCCATGTACAACTAGTCTGCTTGGAACAAGCAATTAATCTAACTAATCTCCTATTTCTACCTCATTAAAAATGTCATTTCTGGTGGCTTCATATTTCTACATCACACTTGTAGAAGTTGCATATTAAACCAGTATTTAACTACCAAACTATTGTAGATAGATAGATAGATAGATAGATAGATGGATAGATGGATAGATAGATACTTTATTTATCACAAATCATGCTGGTTGTCCCCACCCCTTAAAATCAGATATTAATGAGCACAGAGAAACATTCCACTTTCAGTGGTAGTGTCAAACTCTGCACATTCATCATTTTGCAGACTGAAGATCAAACAGCACACTCTAACAAACACTGAGTTTTGACTGGAGGGGACTTTAATAAAAAAGCAGTCCAGGAAATAATCATTGATAATGATAGTCTTTTCAATACCATATGCCTGGCATGCAGAAGTAAGTGGTAGCTATTCAGTGCTGCTGTGTGTGTGTGTTCATGTCTTTTAAGTAGTGATGATAGTTTGTTATTTTGAAATTATTGATGTGATTGATCTCGATCAATTGTTGTTCTTTTGTGATTGCTTTTGAACTGTTGCTGTTATGAACGTGAATCGGTTTGTGACAGCTTAAATTGCTTGTGTGTGTTCTGTCTCTTGTTGAAGATAATGAGTCAGTCTCATCATATGTCACCACATGCCCTAACCTTGTCAAACTGTGTATTCTCTCTGCACAGCAGAACGACACAGACCAGGTACCGTCAGGGCAGTCGTTTGTGGTGGTGGTTGCCATTGACTTTGGCACCACTTCCAGCGGTTATGCTTACGCCTTCACTAAGGAGCCAGAGTGCATTCACACTATGAGGTAGGCCAGCACTGCAATGCAGACACTCACTGACGAGAAGTGTGGGGGTGGCGGGGAGCTACATCAACAATTATTTTGCAGATAGTGGCCCACCTGCTTTGAACACAGTGCATGACTCACATAGACAGAATAAAATGATCCCAGAGTCACTCTAAGGACTTAAAAATACCAAACAAAAATATCTGCAACTCAACTGATTTATTAGAATGGATTTGTCAAATTAATATCTCAGTGAGCTTCTGACTGTGATGATGAGCATTAACATGAGCCTGTCAGTGGCAAAGAGAAGCACTGTTAGTGGATGTACTGCAATGGGCACATTTGTACCCAGGGATTAACGTTAGCTTACATTGCATTGCAGGCCTTCACATATATTTTCACAGCTAACTCGATGAATTAAGGTTTTATTTTGAGCAAACCGTAAAATAAACACTTTGTGATCGTTGGAGACAGTGGAAAGACTTACAAAGAGTTTTATTTGATTTCTGTCCCATTGTTTTGGTCTGAGAAGCTGGTGCTCTAGTGCAACATCCAGAGACAAGTGAATTTTGCATATATGATATATATAATCTTTAAGTCAGATCAAACCACACCCACACAGCAGACCCGAGAGTTTGAGTTTTAAAATGTTTTTTTTTTGTTAAATTGTGGTTTATTTGTTGCTACTGTAGAAACATAGTGGTTCAACATGGCGGACTCTGTAGAAGAGGACCCGCTCCCTCTTTAGATAAAAACAGCTCATTCTAAGGTAACAAAAAAACAGGTTCTTCACTAATGAAAACAGCTATAAATATTATATTCCATTTCTCATAATAGATCCACCTAAATTGCCTTGCTGGACCTTTTATGCTGCAGTAGGTAACATAACTTTTTGTCATATTTGCTTAAACTTTCACTATATCCTGACAGTAGAACATGAGACAGATAATGTATGAAACAATCTGGTTCCTCTGGCTCCTCCTAGTGCTCCTCATGGCATTAGCAAGAATCCACTGGGCCTGAACGAACAGTGTGTTATATTTGTTCATACTGGTTTAGGATTACATTTATTAGCAATAGGTGGTAATCACTTTT
>NW_023339751.1:22655927-22657616 GCF_004916995.1 Morone saxatilis | reverse complement strand
TTTGCCCTGTAGGTATGCTGTCCAATCCTCTGTTATAATGAATACGAGGCAGACTGAAGTATTGTTCAGATGCAGAACTGCTCCTGAAATAATCTCATTGGCTGAGTTATTGGGCCTCATGCTTTAAGGCTTTAAGAGGCTTACTTCTTTCTTGCTCATGTAAGTGTTTAAAATTGGATTCAGCAAACCCTCTTAACCTATGATAAATGTTTTCTTTCTTAAGTGATGAATACCACCTGTACTTCAATAGCATAATCGATGCAGCTAAACTGTTCTAAAAGGCAACCTGTCCCACTCCATTTCAAGTACAAAAATGAAAAAAAAAAAACAATAGAAGAAAGTCACACCACTGAGCTTTGAGTCCAACTGTAAGAAATCAGCAGATGAAAACAGCGTCAGAATTAGGTGACCTGATAAATGAGAAAATATTACCACTGTAAATGTCATGTTGTACTGTACAGAATGAATGTTTGACTTAAAGTTGGATGCCAAAGAATGTCTTTTCTAAGCAAGGTGATCAAGGGGACGTGACATTCATTGAAATTGAGAACAGAGTACATTCCATCACAGGTGATGTTACAGTGACCTGCATAAACATCCTAAGGTAGCTTTTCCTTTTCAGATACTAAATTCTACTAGTTATTATGCCAATTGTCAGCCATGATGCAGATCACATACTGTGAATACAATATTATTAAACATTATGATTCTTAAGTCAAATACCGTGATGATTAATTGATTATCTAAGTTATGAAAGTAATCCCAAGTACTAGGAGCTGTGGGTAGCCACTATGTGGCACCTAAAACCAAGGCACTGATTGGACCTCACTTACTGTATGGTGGGGGAAACACGGAGCACCCGGAGGAAACCCACAGAAACATGGAGAAAACATGCAGACTCTACACAGAAAGGCCAGCCGGGAATCAAACCCAGAAACTTCATCCTAGGAGCCAACAGTGCTATGCCACTGTACTGTTCATCATAGTTAATTATTCAATCGTTTAAAAATAATGGTATGGTTACCAAAAGAACAAAAAAATGCAGAATGATAGCCAGTCCTGATCATGTCATTCCTAACTATTATTGCAGTGATGATACCACTTTAATATTGTTTATTTTTTAACCTGTGCTAACTATGTGTCTAGACTACAATGCACAGCGGGTTGTATTAAAAGGCTTAGCTTGTATTTACTGTAATACAGGAGTTTCCAAAAACGTCACATATTTGAGCACAGATATCCCATTTAACAGACCCATGAAAAATTGTAGATTCTAATTTAACATTGTTTAATATAAGAGGGGGGTACAGTGTGCCTGAAGTGAGATATTTTTATTATGCTTAGTCACAGGCTTTGAGTACCATTAAACCCGGGTGTTTATTTGCTTAAATCACTGAACTCCCCATGCCTTTATTTGGGACAGGTGTCTATTTGGGACAGGTGTCTATTTGGGACAGGGGTTTAATTCCTTTAGTACTAAACTAAACTAAACTCTAACTGCTGCTTCTCTTGAGATTTTGTTCAGCAAATTTGACAACTAACATGATGATTATTATCGCTTCAGAGGTTTTTTTGAGTCAGAATGAATTAACGTTATACTTTGTTGTTTGTTGTCGTTTTTATTAAAAAAAAAAGTGAAGGATTGAATTGTGGAGAATCTATAAATGATCTAATGATGTGCAGCATGTA
>NW_023339751.1:22653590-22655883 GCF_004916995.1 Morone saxatilis | reverse complement strand
TATTTGTGTAGGAGATTGAAACGATTTAAAAGCAGATTCAAAGTGTTCAAAGTGGGATGAACCTTTTATGTGAAAATTAACTGCCATTGCAAACAACACTTTAGACCAAGTATACTCAACTAGCTTTTCCCAGAGGGCACTTTTGCAAAATGACAGGAGGCCAGTCAATAGACAAATCGTAGTGATATCAAATACAATGAATAGATGATTCCCTTTTGCCAGACCATTATCATAAATAAGAATTTGTTCTTAATAATTTGTCTGGGTCAATAAAGGTTAAGGTCCTCTTGTGGTGCTACCAGGCGGGAACACTGCACTGAAGCTAGCATGTTTTGACTTTTAATGGTGCCTGAAATTAGCAACCTTGCATACAGATTATTAGTCGTTTGGCAAATTAAACCGTTTTATAGGGCAACCTGGGAGTTGCCAAAGCTTAATTTCAGAATTTCTGTGAAGAAAACTTTATGAAATAGTTATTATTAAAGCTTTGATTATTATTGAAGATCTAAACTTTGGAGACCTGAACACAAGCTATATTCACAGAGCCTTTACTCTCTGATAAACAGCCTTGTCCTGCATTAGGAAACTATGCAGTTACAACCACCAAAGAGCTAATAGAACCATGGCCAAACATCTGGGAGAAGAAAACAGTGGATTTGTCAAAAAAGAAGCCTATTAGGTTTAAATGACAAAAAAAAAAAAAAAAACATAATACAAACAAAGAGTTGTATAAAACATTCCTAAAAATGTTAGGCAATCTCATCTCTGATGGAATATTCACAGGAAATAATTCATCCAAATCGTCTTGCAGTTATTGTGTTCACTATTTGGGTTCATTGTACAGTTTATCAGTTATTCTTTACTGTTAATGTTGAACATTGTCGTACATTGAATATGATATAAAATCTCCATTAAATATTTCAGTCAGGGGTTGCTAACTCAATGATAAAAAAAGGGTCTGTTGGGAACCACAGCTTCAGGGTATGAGGTGGCAAAATAAAGCTACAATTTTCTACCCATTTTTCATTGAATTGCCTTTTTTTATTACAAACCATTTAACCAATCAAGTGTCACCGTTTCTGCAAACTGCACACATCAATGATAGCAGTATGATAGTTGATATGTTCAATTTGTGCCCAAGTGACATTAATCAGGATTTTCTAATTGGTATAAACAAATCAAATTCCCAGTGGGAATCAGTTTATTATCATATGAAAATAGTCTGCGTCTTTGGCCTTAAGTCGAGTATCACTGCTTTAGACTGTGACCACCCGGACTATTTCAAAGTCAGACATTGCTTTGCACTTCATTGCAGACTTCCAGACCCCCTTAAGGAACCTGGAACCTTAAACATTCACTGATCAGATAATCAGATATTTTCACTCAGTGCTACTAGATGTGCAGTGGAAACAGCTCCAGATCCCCCTGATTATTTAGTTTGGGTGAGACCCTCCTTTGGTGAAATCCTTACCCAAACAAAGGCTGGACAGAGGCTGCCTGTGTTGTGTCAGGGAGGAGGTTTTTAGTTTCTAGCAAGGAATTGTTGAAAAGCTGTCAGAAGGGTGGGAGTGTCTGGTGCGCCAGTACGCGACATTCTTTGCCCTATAGACTGAATATTAGCATTCATCAGCTGTCCTCACTTGTTGTGAGGAACCCCCCGCCATCATCCCTCACATATAGAGACACAGTCCGAGGACAGCTTTTTAGAGATGGAAGATCCTTTTACTATCACTTCACTACTTCCTCACAGAGATGCAGTTCCCAAATATTAGTTGTAAGGAATAAATTATTTTAAAAGATTTTAACCTTCAGTTGGCCTTCTCACAGTAAAAGGTCAGGGTGATGTGAGGCCAGGCTTTACTAACGTATGCTGCCCTTTTTTTCCACGCAGGCAGTTTGAGGGCTGGTTCAGAGCTGGTGCCAAATCTGAAACCAGTTCTTCATGTTTCAACAGCTAGAATACTAACTCTTGGCCAGGAAAACTGCTTGCTGACCGGCTGCTATAGGACCAAGAACCACTTACATCAGGGGCTGGGGTGCCTTGTGGCCAGCCAGCTATTTATTTCTTAACTGTTTAGCAAACTACTAATTTCTCACATAGCTTAGCTAGCATAACCAAGGTTCGCTTTGGTGTTTAGGTAAAGCTGACCTGATGAACTACCTGTTTGAACAACAATGAAGCTCTATAGCACAGAGGAAGAAGATATATCAGGCTTTGAATACACACGTGGCTGTGGCGCAGAGGCAGAGCAGGGTCGTTCCCTAATTGTAAGGTTGTTGGTTTGATCCCCGG
>NW_023339751.1:22652538-22653447 GCF_004916995.1 Morone saxatilis | reverse complement strand
TTTACCATTTACCATACATTCAGGTGTTTGGTTACTACAACCTTACTTGGTGGACTTAATGTTATGGATTCATATTGCTGACTTAATGACACTTCTGTGGTTATATATACATTGCCACTTTTGGCCACATAACACACAATTATGATTATGTCTTGTATATTTTTCAGCAGATGCATTTTAAATAAAATAAATCCAGTAACAGTATAGTTTGCATACGCCATGATAGTCACATTTACTGGACAGACTAAAAAACAATGGGATATACAGAAATGCATATAAGCATTGGGTGTCAAAATCAATAAAACTGAATTTCTGGACTACTGTCACAGAACAGCACAGTAAATCAGTCACAAAAAAACACCATCAAATTGTTGTAATTTCCAATTAAATTCCGATATCCCACCAAACTAAAAGCAGTTCTATCCAGTTTTACCCAGATCTCACAAATTAGTTCCTCTTCACTTCAGGTGCTCTTAGTGAAATGGCCTCCATAATCCCATCATACTCCTCTCCCAAGGAACAGAGATAACACTAATAATAGCTGACCTCCATCTGTACAAAAAGACTGTGGTCGCTCAATTAGCCTAGAAGATAAGTTCATGTGGCTTTTCTGACAGAATTTAAAGACTAATATAAACCTCATAGAAGTGTACAAATTAACTGAATGTTACATAAAAGCATGAACTTAAGTTCACTGTCTTTTCACTATGCATGTAGCTTGTAATAGATGCATAATTGCATCAGCAATTGATGGAAAGTCCTAAAAGAGCAGTGCTTAAATGGTGCCATTACCTGGAAAATAATTATTTAGCAGACATTCAAGGTGCTAAACTTCCAAAAGTCTATATTTGATTAAAATACAGATTAATGGCCTGATCCCTGCACCTATTGCTGCTCTAAACAAAGGGG
>NW_023339751.1:22652013-22652355 GCF_004916995.1 Morone saxatilis | reverse complement strand
GATTGATTGATTGATTGACTAATTAATGGTACATGTACGTATAACTGACTTGTGTCCTCCCAGGCGTTGGGAAGGCGGGGACCCTGGTGTGTCCAATCAGAAGACTCCAACCACCATCCTGCTGACTCCAGACAGGAAGTTCCACAGTTTTGGCTATGCGGCACGTGACTTCTACCATGACCTGGACCCCAGCGAGTCCAAACTATGGCTCTACCTGGAAAAATTCAAAATGAAGCTCCACACCACTGCAGTAAGGACACAAACACAGTGAACAAATGCATAGCAGCTCTCCAGCTCACTGTTCTAGCAAGCATGCCAAGCAGGTGTTACCAATGATACTAA
>NW_023339751.1:22649531-22651913 GCF_004916995.1 Morone saxatilis | reverse complement strand
GAAAATAAGGTCCAGGTTAAAAAAAAAAACAAAGTTACCCTTTAACATTATAGTAATGTGTGCTTATTGGTGTTTGCATCTGTAACATTGCTTAAAAAGTTGTAAAATGAGCAATCAGCTTTAAATTAAACTATTTCACTGACCCACATTGACACCTAATAATACAATAATTATGTAGACTAACAGGAGAAAGTTAGTACGGTATCAGTTGTTTGTAAATGGGAATATATTATATAGCAGCTGTTATTTACCAGCATGTGAAGCAGCAACAGCAAAAACCCACCTCCCCTCCCTTTTTTCACAAGTCTGTCACAGACACACATTTTGTTCCTCACCACTTTTAAAAATGTGCATTTACAAGGTTCCTTTGGTCTAACCTCTCATCTTCAATCACAGTGTATCATTCACATGCATGCCAAAGGTTCCACAGGTCAGTTTTTTGTTAGCTAAAGTAGACAGCTATGTAAAAAGCATTAACCTTGTTTCTATTTGTTAATTCTCTCTCTTCTATTCCCTCAGATATAATTGTGTTTGTTCATGTTGCCCTTGATGGTATTTCGTATGAAAAGCACCTCCATGTGAATATTATAGACTACTCAATATATGTTCGCATGTAAAAAAAAAAAAAAAACAGGAACTAAAATTTCTTAAATGAACCTGTTAAACCTACAGAAACCCTATAGTCCAATAACAGATAAAAAAATTACGATTAGTCAGGAACAACACAACTTTAATGTGAATAAACAGTACAAGAAATCTATTGTTACATAGTACATAGCACATAGTACATAGTAGGGACTTTTTGGCACCAGGACCTATGGCTAAAAAACTAAATTTAAACTGTGGCTCCTATGATTGAAAAGCTTATGGTACCTGAGTTTCTGAAATAGTTCCTGGGCTCCTGAGCTAATAGAGAGAATTTTTTCTTTTCCTGGTATCCCTTGACTGTCAGAGATCAGCCATGTAGGTTTTATTGTATGTTTACAAGTTACTTTATGCTGGACACACCACATCTCCCAGTCTCTTAGGTCATCAGACCAAATGTTTATTGGCTCTGGGCTCTTACACTGATCTCAGATCTCTTTGCTCTTTCCCCTTTGTTTTATTTTTTATGTCTTCATTGCTTTGGTCTAGCTTTATAACTGTTGTTATGTTTCCTCTGTTGTCTTTTTGTTGTTCACAGTGCTTAACGTTACTTCACTGGTTGGCCTATGTGTCCTAGCTGACTTTTTTACTTAAGTTATGCTCACTTAAGTATGATTATTTCCTAAACCTAACCAAGTAGGTTTTGTGTCTAAACTTAAACAAACAGTGACAGTTTCACAACATTAACTCCTCGACATGGCATATTTATTCTTGCAAACTTGTCAACTGAGCTCTGCACATCCAGAGATTACGCTAAAGGATCGACTTAACATATTTTGAAGCGGTAACGAAGCTGCCGATTTTGACCAGTTGGGAGTGATGACATGTTGCCTTTTCATGTTTTATGTCCAGCTACAGCTAGTGGCTATGCATGTCCTTTTAAAACACATGCTATATTATTAGTCTACCTTGCAGAACTGGTAATGAGCTGTTTTAGCTGCATGCCTATTGGAGACTTTATAGCTTGAGGCTTGAAGCAAAGCAGGAGAGCATCCTGTAAGACAGACAAAGATGTTAGAATTTAATTATTCCAGGAACAGGAATTGGGACATATTCTCTGCAACAGTGACCTAAGTTGCTTCCCACTGTATATGCAGACATTCCTAGTGTTTTCTGGCTCTAAACCCTAATTTTAGGTCTGAATATGTTCGTGTGCTAGCTGTCTAAAATAGACATTTCTTTGCTAAACGATAGTTTTAATGGCAGGCAGGGGTTTGAATAAAGACTTATGAAAGCGCATTTAAGTCTACAATAAAGGATAAGCTACTTAAGCAAAATGTATTGATACTGATGTTAATTCACTGTACTGTAAGCCTGAAGTCCTGGTTATAGTCGAGGGTATGCATCTCACATTATCTATCTCATCATTTAAAGCATACAGTTTTACCTTTGGGCAATCCAACCTTAGTCTAGTCTAAAACTCCTGATCGCATGGCAGCTCAGATGGTACTGATTGGCAGGTCCACAGAGATTGCATCAGAGTGGAATGGTTTAATCACCCAGTCAAACTGTTTGATAGTTTACCCAAGCATCACTAGGGCTGTGTATTGGCAATAATCTGGAATATCTGCAATACGTATCACAATACAGGGGTTATTATTCAATATATTACAACCCCAATTCCAATGAAGTTGGGACATTGTGTAAAATGTAAATAAAAAACAGAATACAATGATTTGCAAATCCCCTTTCAACCTATATTCAATTGAATACACTACAAAGACAAGATATTTAATG
>NW_023339751.1:22643608-22649431 GCF_004916995.1 Morone saxatilis | reverse complement strand
TATTGGATCAAATTCAAAACTCGTCTCCATTCACTTTGACACAAAAACATGGAAAACAAAGTCTAGGGTGAAAAATACCAAAGTCACCCTTTAATGTTTTTAGGTAGTTAGTCCCATTATAAATCAAGATGTGCTTTTTGTATATGATATAATCTGGGAAAAGCAAATGCAAGATGCAATGTGATGATTAGAAATAAATAAAAAAAATTGTGCCTTTGAACCTTCATGCAGTTCCTGTCTGAATTTAAAAAGAGAGCATGTTTACCATGACCCGGAGACACTATGGAAGAAACATTCAACAGGAGGAGAAACAGTGTTACAATGTCAATGCTGCCATAGTAAGACACTGAATACACACACATTCAGAACCATTAACAACACAGGGGTGTACATGGTGAATGATCAGTGAAGCATCATCAAGCTATTAGAACAATCAGGATCATTTGGTGTCAGTGCTGATGGGATGTACCTTGGGTCATTCCACTCCCCACGTTGTCAGTGGGGCTGAAGCCGTTCTGGGTGGTCTGGGTGCACAGGTCCACCATCTGGTGGAGGCGGAGCTTGCGGCAGTAGATTGACGCGGCCTCGGGTTCTAAGGCGATGATCAGCTGCTCTGGGTTTTCACGGGACACCAGAGCAGACTACAAAGGGACAGAATACAGACAGGAAAATACACTTTAACCAACTTTGTTTACATCTTGCTGCAGAGATGTCCTGGCTTACAAATACAGATTTAAGAAACCATCTTTGTCATAACAAATGTCACATTATCATGACTTAAAAAAAAAGATAATTCCTACAACAATCGTGAATCATATTGCAATATCTGTCAAAATAATGTTTTTTCACCATATCATGCAGCCCTATTTGGGAAATTACATGTTCAGGGTTGTGTGATATGAAAACTGATGCAGTGTGAACAACACAGTGGCACCTGTGTTCATGCTGACTGTGTTGTCCACTAAGAGAGATATAGAGGTCCTAGAAGCACATTCTCTAACTGCCAACATTATTCCCACAGTACACATACACTGAGAATGGACATTTCAGTGAAGTAGGAGACTATTTGTATATACCAGTATGTCTTAATACATGTCTGGAGGGGATCTTTAAAAGATTTGGTTTCAATCAGAACTAAGGTATAGTATTCACATAATCTCATTACCATGTTAATTCACCCAGAAGTTAAATTAAGCACACAGAAGGATTTTCTAATGGTTGTATAGCAGTAATATAATTTAAAAAGTATGATGCAGCCATGCAATCAATAGCCAAGAATTTGTCATAAGGGTCACAGATAATAAACCAGCTGTAATTCATCAATAGCTGCTGTTGAGGAACAAGGCTTATTTCAGAACCACAGGCTCCGACAGAAAATGATAGCTGCCATTAATCACACTCCGCAGATATTAATGTCAAAGGGTTAGAAATTCTTATGTTTTTCTTAGTTTATTGGTAGGCTCCACTGAAGCTGTGCTGCTCTTACTGTTTGAAAAGGAGAGAAGAGCCGGAGAAAAAACGGTGTGTGGTGTTAGGGATGGATCAGAGGAAAAAAAGGGTGAATAAAGTTCAGGAGAAAAGGCTGTGGGTTGTGTCAGGGCCCCAGGAGAACTAACGGATGATGTGATCAGAGGAGGAGGAGGAGGAGGAGTGGTTACAGTATTCTGCTGTTCCCTCATTTTCTCCCTCCCTCTGTCCTCCACGAACAGCCAATCAAAACAGATCACATCTACGCTGCCTGATGCTGAGTCACTGCCGACGCCCAGCTTTCTCTCTACCTCGTGTTACACTAAGCTCGTCCTTCCATCGCTGCCTCTAGCAACACTGCAGATAACAGCTAAAAGCTCTCCTCCTTTTCTCTGTTTCTGCCCTCATCTCCATTCCCCTTCCTCTCCTCCTCTTCTTTTTTTAGCACGCACACCAGGGATGTGATCAGAACAGAAGGATGATATCATTGGTCAAGACAGCAGCAAAACAGAAATCTTAACTAGAATTACTACCCGTGGTTGTTTACATCCATGCCTGTCCTGACTCATAATATATATATGTGGAGAATACTTGGAAAGGGTTGAATAAAAAGATAAAATGAAAATGATCACTATATGGATGGCACATAATTATATATATAATTCCAGTGAATATACATGTTTGAACTGAATAATGAAGGATTATGATAGATGTATTGTCTAAACAGGTACACGTGTACTTGATTACTATGTAAAGATGGATTCTTATAGGGTATAGCTATATAAATGTGGTGCTTTTGTTTTTTCCTAGTCTCTATGAGCACTCACTCACTCACTGGATCACCATTAGCTAGTCGTGCTCCAATACGTTGTTTGCAGTCAGGTAAAATTCAGAATGAGTGTGTGCGCAGTTTGATTGACATATAACACAGCATTGTGATGACAGCCTTCCCTGCTTTCTTCACAGCCACTGGATAAAAGCCAGATTTTAGAAAAGTGTCTGTCCTGCAGTGGTTTAACTTTTGAAAAAATAAATATGTGGTACGCATGATAAGGGATAAATGCTCTGCAGTCCCCGCATGGGACACCGGGCCTGGCCTGGCCTAGCAACCAATATCTCTAAAGCTTAATAACTAATATATCATATCTTCTTAGTCAAAAGTCAAACGTTTTTACAGAAATGTAAAAATAACTATTTGTAGTTTTAGGCTAGATAAAAGGATATTATTATTCTTTTAAACCCTTAAATTTGTATATTTCTACTTTTATTCTCTTTCCCAAATGTGAATGATTTCTGGCAACAATTAAAATTTTTAATGGGCATTAAGTACATTTTATATTTTTGCCAGCCTTTTCTTCAAGCCATTTATGGCTGAGTTAATAAATAATGCACTCACATCTCTGAACCACAGAATACAGTGGTTAAATGAGGGTGACTTAAATCCAAAGGGAGCTGGATATGGTCATTCTTACTGGCAAAAATGTTCCACAATCACATACACATGCACACCCCTGCTTCCCCCACCCATCACAGCTGTCTCTCTCTCCTATCTCTATCTCTCCTCTGTCCTCCTCCAGCCTCATCCCTCTTTCTTTACTGCAGACAGCCACACCCAGGTGACCACATTCAGTGATGCTCTGAAGATACTTACAAAAAAAAATGTAAGTTACATTATGTACATGACGTAACTTAAGTACATTATGTTAGTTAACTTACGTGCGTACAATTGATAACTTTTGGTTTTGCACGGGACATGAAAAGTGGCCTCCTGGGTTAAAGTCCTGTATCTATTTGGGCCATCAATCCAGCACCACCTCCATACATGGACTTTGTCACTCTTTTTTAGGCACATCCAGAAATTACATTAGATGGGTACCTACGTTATAAGGCAACGACCAAGTGACAGTATTGCAGTATCCCGACTTTGGGAGTGAGACGTGGATAGTATATTGTGTATATAAGTGATTAGTACGTTAGTTAGTGTGAAATACACCCTCCAAGTTAACCCAGACAGTCAGTGGTGAAGCTAACCTCCTCCTGACCATATTTTGAAAATCACTGAGTGAGAACACTTAATAATCCTTTGCCTACATACTATAATATATCTTTTGCAGGGTTAGTTTATAGAATTGCAAATCACCTTATATGAGTCCTTTGAGGGCTAAACACTATTTGTGACCCTCTGTTACCTACTAATACTGAAGAGTGGAAACTTCATATGAAGTGCTAAAAAAAAAAAACAGCTTTACTTTCTCATAACATACAGCAATATTCTCCAAGTCTCTAGCATATTGGATTTTCCATCCAGTATTAGTGTTCTGATGACAAAATCGTTTTTCGGCAGTAATGAGAAAATGAGAAAAACACTTAAAAAGGGCCATGCAAGATGTATTTAAATTTGTAGCACCACAGATCGACCACCTTTCACATTGTTTTAATTGTGTAATATGCCTTTTCCATTGCTGTTGCTTATTATCTTATCTTATTTTGTGATTGTTTCACGGTGGTTAGGTTCTAAAGCACTTGCACACAATCCTGTAGAAGGTGCGCTTTGCCTGATTTTGTGCCGAAGCTGCATTGTCTGCTGTGTGTGACTCAGCCCACCCTCTGTCAAACAGACTCCACAGTCTCCGTCTCCACACTTGGTTGTGCTGTGTCCGCGCTGGAGAGCAGAGGACAGAGGCAGAGATAAAGGCAGAGATAGAGATCTGCTCCCTTCAACCTCAGACTTTACATTGTATTTTTAGGAAAATCCCACCTAGTATGCCTTTAAGGTTAATTACAGTATGGAGGGTTTATTATTGTTTTTCTTTCACTCGTGGTAGTCATCCTTACTTCCATCTTTTCTCTGTCTCCTTGTGTCTCTATATTGATGAATGTCTGGCTCCCTCCCTATGTCCTCTACCACAGTGTGTAGGTCACTGTAGGTGTGTATGGCAGTCACGTTTGACTGTGAGTCTTGATTACTGTGAGGCACTGCAGCAGCCCTGAGTATGCCCTCTCTCCCTCTATCTATAGAGAATGTTTTAACAGACATTATTTTACCTATCCTTCACCATTAGATTCTGTCCTCAGCCATTCTCAGTATATTGTTACAATGACCTCCAAGATTTAGAGGACATGATATAACCAGTCATTTGCAAACTGGTTCAAACTAGAAATGCAACTGGAAAAAAATGTTAGTGTAGAAATGTGAATGAAGCTTTCTAGCCTACCTTATAGGCAGCTTCCCTCATGAACTGTTTTGCAGGCATTTTCCAGATGGCAGGAACAGTAATCACCCATCTCACATCATTGTTGTCAAAATCGCCGCCTGTCTGATCACTCAGCTCCTGCAGAAGAAAAAGTCAAACACAACCGACAGAGTTATAGAGATTTATCGCTTATGCTTGTCCTTTACTATCCATCTTCTTTGATGAACTGCATGTTCCCTGAGCTATTCATTATGTCACAAGGTATCACCTGCACTAGTCAGATAGATATTTTTCAATACAAAAGAAGATCTGACAGAGGTATGTTACCTTTAATGCTTGCTCTTTAAAAAAGGCCAATGCATATGCAAAGATATCCAGAGCTTTCACTCGCTTCCCATTGGCTGCATGGAGGTCTGTGTCGATGGACAGATTCTGATTACAGGAAGAAGACATCAAAGTTAGAGCTGAATAAGGACATACAATCAAAACACTACAGTCGTACATAGACTTAGTCATCATATAAAGAGGGGATATCAGGTCTAGATTTCCAGTTCTATGTGGAATCTTTCATACTGTTGATATGTTACACTGCTCAGTATACTCATTTTTTTCCTAGTGGCAGGGTCAAAAAATGTTGATTTTGGTCGTCGACAGTTGGTCATCAATTGAACATTTCTCAGTCCTTTTTGCTCTGTGCTCCAATAACAGTTGATAGAAAGCTTGTTGAAAAGACAACCCCATTTTTAAGACGGTTAAAAAGATAAAGGTGACATACACCGATCATTCATAACAAACCTGGGCACCCTGGTGGTCATAATGTTCTGCAGCCCCATACCAACAAACTGTAATGCACTGTGTGTTCTGACACCTTTCTATCATAACCAGCATTAAATGTTTCAGTTTGAGCTACAGTAGCTCGTCTGTTTGATCGGAACACACGGGCCAGCCTTCGCTCCCCATGCGCATCAAGAGCTGCAGGTTTGGAGATGCTCTGTCTCAGCCGTCTAGCCATCACAATGTGGCCCTTGTCAAAGTCGCTCAAATCCTCACGCTGCCCATTTTTCCTGATTCTTACAGATCAACTTTGAGGATAAAATGTTAACTTGCTGCCTGATATATCCCACCCACTGATAGGAGTCACGATAACCAGATAATCAGTGTT
>NW_023339751.1:22643419-22643602 GCF_004916995.1 Morone saxatilis | reverse complement strand
TTAGCTAATGCTAGCAAAATGTTGTTAACTTATTTACATCTTTGTCCGTTATCTACTTAAAATTAGCTTTCACATGTAAAAATCTAGTTAACGATTTAAGTCAATTAGCTAGCGTTTTCCTAACATTAGCTAGATAACATAAGATATTGGCCTATGTTGCTTTTATCTGTTAACCATCTTCAA
>NW_023339751.1:22636076-22643319 GCF_004916995.1 Morone saxatilis | reverse complement strand
AAATCCTAGAGGAAACACTGTAATGGCTTTTAAAAAGGTAGCAGTTCCATTTTTACTTTACTAATATCTCCAACACAGTCACCCCAATTTTTCTAATTTTTTGTCATTTCTACATTAACATGTTTTTAATTACTGAAAGGAAAAAATATATATATGAGATAGGCTCCCTTTCTCTCAGCTTCTGTGTGTCATTGGACGTGTTTGACTGTCAGCAGAGCCAGCAGGCTCTGGCATGGAGAGACAAAGTAAACAAAGTTAAACTAGTAACTGTCGCTTACAAGTAGAATAATAGTCAGTGTTTTGTTAGCAGGGTGGTTAAAGAAGGTCAACATTATTTAGCAGACTGATGTTGACAGTCGCAGGTTAAGTGTTTACGCTGTTTAATGAGCTACAGCTGACCTGCTTATTACCTTCTGGTTTAGCACAATCCTAAAACTCCAAAATGTAAATTCTTCCGTAGTGGCTGTGTCTTATCTCATCTACCTCTGTGAATTGAGGGTTTATCTCAACCAAAGCAGAGTCTGTGATTGTTGGAACAGTGGAAAGACTAACAAAGACTGTTTTGTTGAGTTTTATTTTGTTTCTGTCCACTTCAAATAAAGCTATGATGTAAAATTACAGTTTTTTTCCTATGGAGTCCTGAGTCCAGTCCTGCCCATGTATCTGGTTAAACTAAAGTTTTATCTCTGTAGGGATCCGTTCCATAATGCTGTCAGACACTTAGAATATCAATCTGAGCCTGTCAGTGGCAAAAACAACAACTTTTAGTGCACATACTGTGACAGGCGCATTTACATCGCATCGTCATTTCACAGCCACCGTCTGAGGCATACAGCCAGGATATTTTCACCTAAAACTCGAATTTAGGATTTATTTTAACAAAACTGGCATTGATGATTGTTAGAACAGTGGAAAAAAAATATTTTGTTTCTGTCCAGTTTGCATGTTTTTTATTTTAAGCAAAAAATGTTACCTAGAAGTAAGTAATTTTAGTACAACCAAAATGATTATCATACAATGAAAGTAAATAAGGAAAATATGATGAAAGAAAGATAAAATGTAGTATAAAAATACATTAATAATATAATATAATAATAAATAAAATCTCAAGCTTTGGTGCTGTTCTGTCAATTTTACCTGACATTTTCAATAAATCTCTAGATTGTTATAGCCCCCCCCCCAAAAAAAAAACACACTAATGCTTATATCTAAAGCTGGATGACAGATTGGCAGCACAGAAACAGCAAGAGCATTTACCGTAGAGGAATGGGGAAAGGAGATCATTACAGATGGGTAAAAGAAAGAAAGACTCTACCTTCTTCCAGCTCCGACCAAAGCTCTCCTATGACATTTTCCACCAAAAAGGTGCGGCTCTGCCGGTTGCGCCGGACATGCTCCTTAGCTGGTTGTTAACAGAGAGAGAATGTTCTGGTGAGTGTGATGAAGGCGTGAAGCTTGGAAGTGTGAAGCTGCATATACAGTGGTGTGTGATGCAAGCGGCAGGCTGATGATTTTTATAATTACTATAGAACACATATATATGAGTATATACCAGTATAAAAGATGCAATCAATGCCTCTAGGACCATCTGTCACAGCAGGGTGACCAATCATGTTACTTAGTGAGAACATGCATTAAAAGTGACGGGTTTAAAACAGACATAGAACACCTGCCAGAGTGCCGCCACTCTAAACATTGATCAAGAACCTTTATCAAACCTTCATTTAACCTTGTAATTCTGAGTGAAATAATACATCTGATCTTCCAAACAAAACCATGCCAAGAAAGCAGTATCAAACCAGCAGGTTCATAATTCTACATTCATGCATTCATTCCTGAGGTTGACTGGCTAATAGCAGGAAGACCTGGCAGCAGTAAATGTCAGAGGGTCATTTCCTCCTACACAGAGGAAACAATACAGAGAAGGAAGGACAATTCTCCAACACTCTAATGAGCTTTGCAGAGGGCATGAGAGAGGTCTGCAGTTAACATTACGTCAACCTAACATTCCAATAAAAAGCACAACAGTTTCCTCACAAGACAGTTTTAAAGAATAATTTTCCTATAGAGCAGTTTTATTACAAAATCATTGTCACTGCAAATGTATAACTGTAACATTAATATATACAGTAAAAAGCAATATTAGCCAGGACATTGTCACACAGGACACATTACATAACAGATAACAACATTGCAGGGAAACATATTCGGTAGAGAATGCTTCAGTGGGAATGGCCAATATGGGAAAGTCAAAGGGAAACAGCAGCAGTAGGTTTAAAGTTGACTGTTCCTATTGTGTTCCCAAAAACACCTAAAGACTTGAGTTGAAAGAACTCTTCCTGTCTATCCTCCTCAGATCCATGTCACTGCAGCATTTTAACACATACTTCAGACAGCTCAGACCGAAGAAATAACATAACATCCATTCCCAACCTTGGGGTTGCCTGATATTCAAACAAGAAAAAAGATAAAAATATAATTTTTTTAATGATTAAATATTAAGGTAATTTTAAGAGTTAATTTTAAGTTTTTGGGGGGTTTTTTTGTTTTTTGTTTTTTGTTTTTTTTGTTTCTTTTATCACCTTTACTTGATAGGACAGCTGAAAACAGACAGGAAAAAGGCAAGAGAAGGAGAGGGGATTGAAATGGCAGCAAAGGGCCGCCCAGGTTCAGATTTTGAACCTGGGCCGCTACAGCAAGGCCTCGGTACATGGGTCGCCAGGCCTTTTCTAACCCACTGGAAAAAGCAAACGGGGTGCCCAGTTTTTCTTAAGTTTACTCAATATAAAAATTGGGTTTTTTTAAAAGGAAAATTACTTTCCAATGGATCGGTTGGCCAGAACTTCAATGAAAACCTTGACCTCCACAGACTGCATGATTGATAAACTAAACATCCAGCCCCTCAGTTTTGATATAAGCAATATATCTTAAGTTTTTTAAGGCTTAGAGATTAAAGAAGATATTTGGGATAACTTTCAGTATCGGCGTATTTGTTTTTTATGGGATATTGTAATCGATTCCTTCAAAAACCAAATCAAACTTTTGTGTTTTCCTCCAATTGCCTAGAATAGCAAAGTGTGTTAAGCATAAACTAAGGGTGTTATGTTGCATAGAAAGGTAAATTGTTTTGTGGTTGTTGGTTTTCTTTTACTTTAGTTTTAAAAAAATGGGATTAAAAGAATTACAATACGATCACATTTTGCCTAAACGTAGGTAAAACGTACAATAAAAACAGAATGCAATGATTTTTGGCAAATCCTTTTGCACATAATTCAATTGGTACACTACAAGACAATATTAATGTCAACACTGATTGAACTTTTTGTTTTTTTTTTGGCAAAATTTCACTCAATTTTTGATTTTGGAGCCTGCCAACAATTTCCGAGGGAAGGGGCAAACAAAAAGAATGGAAAGTTTGAAGGAAGTTTTTTTTTTTAAACACCTGTTGAATGTTTGGAAACAATTCCCACAGATGAACAGTTTTAATTTGAAAACAAGGTTTTTGAGTTTGTTTCATTCCCAACAGTTTTAGACAACGTTTTCATCAACGTACAAAGTTTGCAAGGAATTTTAAGATTTCATCAATCTTACGGCCCATAAAAATCATAAAAAATCAGAAGAAACTGGAGAATCTTCTTTTTTGCACATAAGCGGCAGGCGGAAACCAATTGAATGCCTGTGAACCTTTCGTCTCTCAGGTTGGCACTGCATTAAAACCGACAATCATTGGTAAAAAAGGAATATTACCACAATGGGCTCAGGAAACCTTCAGACCCTGTCAGTTTTACACAAGTTTTCGTTCTAACATCTACAAAGTCAAGTAAACTTCTAAACCATGGCCAAGAAGCAATTATTTCAAACAACAACCCGAAAACGCCGCCAAAGCTTCTCGGGCCGAGTCATCTTGAGATTGGACTGACGCAAAGTGGAAAAAGTGTGCTGTGGTCTGACGAGTCCACATTTCAAATTGTTTTTGGTAATTATGGACGTTGTGTCCTCCAGGCCAAAGAGGAAAAGGACCATCCGGATTGTGTTATCAGCGCAAAGTTCAAAAGCCAGCATCTGTGATGGTATGGGGGTGTGTTAGTGCCCATGGCATGGGTAACTTGCACATCTGTGAAGGCACCATTAATGCTGAAAGGTACATACAGGTTTTGGAGCAACATATGCTGCCATCCAAGCAACGTCTTTTTCAGGGACGTCCCTGCTTATTTCAGCAAGACAATGCCAAGCCACATTCTGCACGTGTTACAACTGCCTGCAGTCCAGACCTGTCTCCCATTGAAAATGTGTGGCGCATTATGAAGCGCAAAATACGACAACGGAGACCCCGGACTGTTGAGCCCACTGAAGTATGTACATCAAGCAAGATCATGGACAGAACTTCCTTATTCCTCCACAAAGCTTCAAAATTAATGTCCTTCAGTTCCCAACCACTTATTGAGTGTTGTTAAAAGGAAAGGTGATGTAACACAGTGGTAAACATGCCCCTGTCCCAGCTTTTTTGGAACGTGTTGTGAGACTCGTAGGTACTCATAGAATCCATTTTCATTCAGATATCTTGAGGTCAGAGGTCAAGGGATCCCTTTGAAAATGGCCATGCTAGTTTTCAATCGCCAAAATTTAGCCTAACTTTTAAGCATTATTTACATCATTTTAAGTGTTGCATACTTACGGTATTCCAATCTCAAAAAGATTGTTCTGAATTAGCTGCTTTCCCAACATGGTGATACTCAGCTGGATACATAGTTCCATCAAACAGCCTCCGTGAGCACACTGTAAAACAGTCCAAAACACAGCCCACAAGTAGGCCTGAAGCAAAATGACAACAAATATGTAAGGGTTTAAAGCTCTTAATAGAGCTTTATCAGCATGAGTAGCCATATGTAAGGGGTTTAAAGCTCTTAATAGAGCTTTATCAGCATGAGTAGCCATTCCAATTTACAGCATCTGGGACTAAAAAATAGCACTTTCTGTCAGTTTTCTTTTGTTACAGGTGTCAAGAAATGACAGCTTCCAATCCAATTCCTGTTCATATGTGTACTTGATGTGTAGGTTGATTGTCAGTGCATTATGGTGAACATACCAGTACTAGATGTCAGGTGAGGTAGCAGTCTCTTATGTCCAATATGTAACATTTAGGAAACTGAATATAATATTCATATGTATGTTTTTATTAATGTATAATCACCTGAATATAGGAATTGCTTTGTTTTTATTAGAATGAACCATTTTCATCTACAGAGGTTGTGTGTCTTCTTCTACATAGACCGCCATGTTGAACCGCCATGTTTCTACAATAGCCCAATGGACAGACCCAACACTGGACCTTTTAATATGGTGTGCAGTGCATCCCTAAAATGGTCCCTAGACACTGGCGAGGAATTTGGCTGTTTAAATAGTAATACTACCAACGCAGGGCAGAACACCTTGTGCGCCTGTGGAGCAGGTCTGTGTAGCCCCAGCAGGCGATCGAATGTGATTAACTGGAAAAAATTGATTAAAGCATAAGTTGAGCTCTAGATGAACTCTCAGCCTCATTTCAAAGAGATATACTAAGATAAACTGAGTTTCCTTGGGTTTTCTCCCCATAACTCCCCTTCTCCTCAGCATTCTCACAGTCCAACAGCTAACTAGCTAGCTAAACTATTTACTGGCATAGTAAACAGCATCAAAACTGGAAGGAACTCTTTCCGAGAATCATGACAACATTACATCGCGGCCCAATACTTGAGTGTGTAGATATGTTCTGAACTTTGGGAACATACTGTGAATTCCACACCTAAGTACAACTTATCTACAGGTGTATCTCAATAAATGAGAATATTGTACAAAAGTTAATTTATTTCAATAATTCAATTCAAAAAGTGAAACTCATATTTTATATAGATTTATTACACACAGAGTGAAATATTTCAAGCCTTTTTTTCTTTTAATTTAGATGATTATGGCTTACAGGAAGCATGAAGTGCTCTAAAATCTCGTACAAATTTCGCTGGTAGGATGGCTGCCATAAACTGTTGACTTGATAAAACCAAGGTGGAGCCCCGAACACCAGCCAGTATGAAAATGCAAAACTTTCTTTCCATCATTGAAAAGGACCACTGACGCAACCCGTCCAGTCTTTGTTCTCCTAGCTCAGGCTACCAGGACGCTTTCTGACAACTGTCTCTGGTTCAAAGAGGACAGTTGTACGCCCCATGTTCTGGATACACTGTGTCAGATGGTGGCTCTTGCGATGCAACTGACTCCAGCCTTAGTCCACTCTGTGAATCTACCCCACTTCTTGAATGGCCGCTGCTTCACAAACCTCTCAAGTCGCGCGGTTTATCCCTGCCGCTTGTGCACGACTTTTTCCTTCCCCGCTCAACTTTCTATGATATCTGCCTGGACTACTGTCGAACAGCCAGCCTTAATTGGTGCAATGTACCTTTCTTGTGGCTTACCCCTTCGTGGAGCGGGTGGCAATGACCGTCTTCTTACAACTGCAAGTCAACAGTCTTCCCATGATTTTGTAGCCTACTAAACTAGAACTTAGAGACAAAACATTTAAACGGCTCCAGGAAACCTTTGCAGGTAATTTGAGTTACTTAGCCTGATTAGAGTAGACCATCGTGAGTCCTACAATTCATTCGAAACTGATTACTAATATTTTTCTGAATACTGAATTTGGGTCTTTCATTAGGCTGTAAGACACTAATAAATCAAAATGGACATTGAAATGTTGTCACTCTGTTGTGTAATCGAATCCATATATTACGTTTCCACTTTTGAATTGAATTAGTGGAAATCATGAACCTTTCCTGACTTGGTTGTAGACAGTTTATAGGCTAGACAGTTTTTGACCTACCCACCAACCAAGATTCTGGCCAAAAAAACAAGAAAAAAATATCACAACCATTTCTCGTTGTTTCACTTAATGTATTTTGAATTGTACCCCAGCCAACATGCTACTTGCTACCATGTGTTATCTTGTCTGGGGCCCACTATCGACCTACATGTTCGTACACTACTTATACACTGAGTGACCAACAGCCTTGAATTCATGAACATTAACCACTTTCCAGTAATATCTAGCTTGTGTGTGTGTGTGTGTGGTGTGTGTGTGTGTGTGTGTGTGTGTGTGTTGTGTGTGTGTGTGTGTGAGGAGTGTGTGTAAGCTGTAATGTTTCCATTTCCATTGCTTTTTGTACATTAGCTCCCTCGGTTCCTTCCTAATGGCTAAGGAAGTCAATGCTAAGAT
>NW_023339751.1:22634432-22636051 GCF_004916995.1 Morone saxatilis | reverse complement strand
TAGATTTGACTGTGCGTCCGGTGGACACATCCACTGCCATGGCACGAATCTCTGTGTCACCGAACTGCATGAGCGTCTGGATCTCGCGCCGTGGTGCCGTGCTTTCTGTTCCAGTCACATCCAAGCGAAGTGTTCCACACTTCCTGACGCCGGGTTCACTGATGAACCCCACATTCTCCTTCTCGGAGCAATAGACGTGGATGACGATGACCTGCTGAGAGGGCTTGGCAGGTGTGTAGCTCCGCTTTACCATCTCACCCAGTGCCACGGACTGGTCGGCAGCGATGAAGGTGTCAAAAACGTCGGTGCACCAGCGTGTGCCGTCCTTCACCAACAGCTTCTCCGGTGGGTGCTTGCCCTCCACAAAGCGATTGAGGACGCCAACCCCGTATGTGAGGGGCGAGCGGCGGACTTTAATTACGCTGGGGTCCAGGCCGAATAGCACAGCACCTTTCAGAATGGTGAGGCCAACATCATGGGGTATGATGATGCGGCTACGGCCCTGAAGCATGTTCTGGACAGCTTGCTGCAGCAGGGGAGATTCTGCAAATCCTCCCACTAAGAACAGGAACTTAA
Organism: Morone saxatilis; assembly: GCF_004916995.1. Lineage (NCBI taxonomy): Eukaryota > Metazoa > Chordata > Actinopteri > Moronidae > Morone > Morone saxatilis. The sequence continues at coordinate 22,635,475 of NW_023339751.1, read as the reverse complement.
TGTCACTCACCTCTGGCTTTTCAAACAACTCGCCTGGAGGAGGAAAACAGAATGTCAATAAAGAAAATAACTGACTGTTACAAGAAGGAGTGCAAAAAAAGTTGGTGCTGGTAAAAAACTGGGTATGTCCGTGGGTAAATATTAACTATTTTTTTACTGTCAAAATTTCAATGTTCCAATTGACAGATACTTTTCCAAGAACACCACCCTCAAACCACCAAAATTAGTGTAAAAATGTTGTGTGCTGGGACATCAGATGGTCTCATCAGATGATCAGACATCTTAATTTACGTACAATCTTATTACTGGTCAGAATTATGAGCAAAACTATGAAAATTGTAACACCAAAATAATTCATAATTTAAGTATAAAGAAGAAAAATAATTAATTAATAATTAGAATTATTATTAATGCACAATGGGGAAATTCTTTTTTCACTCAATTTTTACACACACATATGCCCAAAATACAATCACAAATACACAGGGCTTATAGACATGCAAATGTGGAGAGATTTGTGAAAGGATGGCCATGTAAGTGGGCAGCCTGGGAGTAGTTAGGATTTGGTCTTTATTTTAAAAGTTACAGGCTGGCCAAAATAGAAAGTGTTGGTAGTTATATGTTCAATTCTAGACCATATTAAAAGTAATTTAGAAAGTACTAAGGCTTAAAATGTTGTTTGCTTTTTCTACTTACTATGGCACATTTTAGTTCAGAACAACAGGTAGAGACATTTCAGTGTATTTCTGATCAAATCTGACTGCAGTGCTTTAATACTGGTACTCTCATTTCTTGCTTTCTACATAATTCCATGTTACTGTCCTGAAGGAAGGAAAGCCAAGCAAGTCACAAACAACCTGAGCAAACCAATTAGAATCAGACTGATCCATGCTAAAGTAATGTGACCTCCTTTCCTCTGGAAGCTATAAATTATGTAGGTTGGCTGGTTTTAGGGAGAGACTCATTTAGAAGACCGAGCAACAAAACACATTCCTCAGAATGTTCTAAACTGTCACTAGGCCCAGTGAAGATTGTTAGTATCT
>NW_023339751.1:22628761-22634029 GCF_004916995.1 Morone saxatilis | reverse complement strand
AACAGGCCCTTTAACCATCCAAATGATTTCTAAACGGGTTTATTAAGCTGAAAAAGTTGCCAAGTTCCCCTTTAATCTTGTATTAACTTGGTGAAACTAGTACTGAGGAACTCGTTAACTACCCGGGGACTGGACTTGGTATAGATTTAAAAACTGAGTACACTCACAGAATTACTTTATTTAGAGTCACTAGATTTAGGGGTGTTGTTTTAAATAATTCTCGTTTTTTATTAAGCAGAGTTAGTTAGTGAGACTTTTCTTTCCATTTTTAATTTCTTTTAGGAAGTTATCTGCAGTTCTTAGATTGATTTCTATGGTATTTTTTTCTTTGGTTTGAACAGCATCCACCTGCTGTTTTCCTTTGTGGTTTTACCTTACTTATTTCTGCTTGGAAGCTATCCTAGCCTTGAAATAAATAACTTTATCAAAAAAACACCTGGTTTTAGGTTGCTTCCATTTCTCTTCACAGTGTGTGTGTGTGTGTGTGTGTGTGTGTTGAGGTGTTAGTTATTAAGTTATTAATGTAGCTTACTGAGATGTTGGATGATATGGTCTATGGTGGGCTTGAAGAGGGAATTCATAGCATCTGGACTCATCCTCAGCATCCCCTGAGATGACCATTTCACAAAATCCACACTGTAAAGGAGAGGAGAGGAAGAGAGGAGAGAAAATAAGTCATATGCAGGATAGGCTAAACGTGTGTGCTTTGGTTAAAGAGATAGTCCAGAGATAAAGCAGTTTTGGAGAATCTGATTGGTTTACCCAGAATCAGAGACTAATAAATTCCTTAGGGCAGACCTTTTTTTCTGTATTTATGTAGTCTGAAGTTATGTCTAACAGCAATATTGGGCTATCTTGGCTCGTTTGTTGAGTGTCTATGGGATCAAAAAACATAATTTTGTTACCATATGCATCCATGAATTGAGCAAAACTGGATTAAATGGATGTGTTCCACCCTACCAAAGACAGCTCGGCCTATTTTCCACCAAATCCACATTCACACTGCAGGCTAAAGTCACCCAAATCTGATCTTATTATTGCTCATAATGTGACATGGACCTGATGTTTTCATGACAGTGAACATCACAAATCACATGGAAGCTGAACTGTTCTGTCAGATCTGATTTGGGCCACTTTCATTTCTGGTCCAAATATAGGGCTGATGTTTTGCAGTGTGACCTCAGTGTGAACAGTGACATTAGAATTCCTCTGACATTTACGTCACTTTAGGACCGTGGCCTGTTTACACTAAAATCTGATATAGGCCACATTTAACGAACAATGTGAACAGACAAACAAAACAAAATGTTTATTATTTTGTGGGCAGAGAAAGAGCTGCACTGACATATTACCTTATCATGTTGTTATATGGAAGCAGGTAGTTAGTCTCCACTCAATGAAAATGAGTCCAACCTTCACTCTCTTAGTTATTTTTTGGTCTCCACCAACATTTACCAGCTAGTCTCTTAACTGTCTGTTTGCTGTTTGGACAAATAGTGTACAGTAGTTTTATCAGAGCTGCCTCTGCTGGAAAAGATGCTGATTAGAGTGGAGATTGTGGACTAGAAAATGCAACAATTTCTCTGAAAGACGCTCAACATATCAATATAAAAGTTAAGTGCAGCTTTAACTAAAATTTCACTCCTACTTTGAGGGATTGATAAACCACCCTCTTCCTCTCCATATCGCATGAAATGAACTGATTCACTACACTGAACACAGTGCTTGGAACATGTGTATGGAATAGGCTTGCACAACCAGACTACAGATTTATACTTGGACATTGCCACTAAAGCAATCTATGCAGCCTGGTTTTGGTGCACATTTGTAGTGAAATGTGGTATTTTCAGATTAGCCAGTGTTCCCCAGCTTGAAAACCTGAGGCAGAGACCAGTGACAGCCATGCTCTGTATAGACCATAGTCATTGATTTTTTGTTGGCCATTTCCCTTCAGACCTGTCTCCTGAGACCTACAGGGATATCTCCCTCTGCCGCCTGATGCAGTCTGTCTGTCGGATCATAAATCTTGAAAGAATCTATAGTATCCATTTGCTTTGATCGCATGTGTGTGATTTATGTGCAGTATGTGCACATGTAAGTGTGTAATGTGTACACAAGTGTGTGATCGTGTTAATGCTGGTCCCTCCCAATGCTTTCCAGCACACTGAGACAGAGAGTGATTCCAGTTAGGCATCAGAGGAGCCTGGAGGCCACTGAGGACTTTAGTTTCAGCCACATACATATATTTAATGTCCCTCACTGTGGGATTTCAAAACTCCACACAGACATGAGACAGGGCCATTAAAATCTAGACTCCATGGTGGTCCCAGAAGTCGTTATTGTACTGTAATGGCTGGAAGTGAAAAGTTATATCACCATTAATTAATGCCGTCTTTTATCAAAGAAAGAAATCTGTTTCATTGTAAGTGGTGCTGGGCCTCCATCAGCATTGCTTTTTCAATCCATCCCTCCACCAACTCTGGCACCCTGGAGCTGTTTTTTTTAATCACAGGGATCGACTTTGATACACTCTACTTGATCAAAATTGCAGTATTTACATTTACATACTTTTTATAAGCTTATAAGTTAAGTTTGAAACAAGTTTACAACTTCCTTTCAACTTTGTTTTCTATAATTATTACTAAAAACAATATCACCTCTTGGGTTGGGAACTGAAATTCAGTAGGAATATCTAAACACAATATGCTGTTTACATGGCCGTCATGAAATGAGGAATACTGTCATATTTGGAATAATAGTGGAAAATTAGTGTGCATGTGATCGTAGTCAATGTCTGTCTCAGTCCTGTTTTTACCCATTCTGCCTCTCCGTCCTACCCTTCAGCTACACTCACACTTCCATAGGCCCTTGTGTTGTTATCCATCCATCCACAAACCAGATGCCCTCAGATGTTTACACCTGTACACCAATCACCTGACTGCCCCATAAACCTGCTCAGCTGGTTCAAATCTACCTCACCAGGCTTGCAGCACATAACCAGCTAATTTCCATTTATTTCCTGCCAGACTGTCTACTTTGTTTTGGGCCATTGCTTGCTTCTAATATACTGTTACCTGATCACTAATCAGCACCTGCTTGTCTACACTCTTCACTGCCATCCTCTGGACTCTATACTACTTGTGAACTAAAGCATTTGGGTCTACCTTTGCACACTTGTCAGTTGAGGATTTTGGCAAATACGTTTATCAATCTTATGTCTGTGTGTTAAGCACAGAGCAGGAGTCAGGAAGTGGTTTGCTTAGCTTTTTAGAGACTGAAAGCAGGAGAAAATAGCTAGCCTGACTCCGTCTGAACTGAAAAAAACCCAACCAACACCAATAAGCTCATTAAATAACATGATGTTATTTACAGAACATTTCCAGTTATTTACCGTACAGATTATACAAGTAAGATACTTCTTTGCCTGTAGATAGCATGTTATTTACAGAACTTTTACAGTTATTTACCGTACAGATTAAACAAGAGAGACACTTGTTTGCCTGCCTATAAAGAGGACTTTACTACAACCTGTGCTCACAGAACATATCTTGCATACTGCACTACAGCTGGAGATGCTGCACAGAAGTGCATTGTAGTTTGCCATGCTCTGCGGTTTGCCAAGAAATAGTTCCAGCATGTAGTTTTTACATTTGTTTGTGTACAGATTTAACAAATTAGATACAACATGTTATTGGACAAAGCCAGGCTAGCTGTTTCCCCCTGCTTCCAGTCTTTATGCTAAGCTAGGCTAACCACCTCCTGACAACAGCTCAGTACTTAAAGCACATGCATGAGATTGATATACATTTTTCTCATCTCGCTTTCAGAAAAAAATAAAATATTTCCTAAAACATTGAACTTTTTTTTTTTTTTTTACTACTATCGAACTGTCTTTAAATTTCAAGCATTAAAATTTAAAACTGTGCTGACCAATTGCTGTTAATGTGCTATGCAAAGTCACCTACGGCAACAGGAACAGTTGTCTTCATATTAATCGAACAGTTCCTTGGTCTCTTTTCCAAAATTTTTGGTTACCATTTCTTATTCTGTATCTATATTTATATGATGATAAATAGATATACAAGAAACTGAATGTTTGTCTCTGCTGCAGGTCTTTAAGATCCAAATAAAACAGCTTGATGTTGAAAATAAAATAATGAAGTTTTGAAAGATAACCTAATCCCGTTTTATTTTATACATATTTATTCCTGTTCAGAACTGTCAGTTTCAGAGGGTTTTCTGCATGTACTCACTTGCTTTTGCGAAGGGCATGCTCCACGCTGTGGCCCCTGAACTTCTTGTAGTAGTCGATAAAGGAGAAGGGAAGGTTAATATTGAGGGGGTTGGTTCTGTCAGGGGCTGCTGCCCTCTTCCGAGACTCAAATGCAATCATCAGGTCGACCCAGGCGGCAGGCCTCTTGATCTTAAATTGGTCGATGAAATCCTGGCCAAAGATCTTACAAAGCAGCTTCTCAAATTCAAAGTCAATCCCAAGAGAGCCATAGGGACCGCCTGGGAAAAGAGGGTATTATGATTGCAAATTGAAGTAAGATGAAACCTCAGCTGCATAAAGTAGGGAAAGAGTGTTTTGTGTCCTTTTACCTGAGGCCTTGTAGAGCTCCTTTAGATGTCCCTCTGGAAGACGGATCTGATGGACAGTCAGGTCCACTGTTCCTCCGCCACAGTCCACCACCACATAACGGTCACCTGCACAGAGAATGCACAAAATGCGGTCAGCCTCTTTACTACGTCGCTGCTGTTTAGGAACATCCTTAAGGGAGGTTGGAGGCAACTCTTTGTGACTCTTCGGCTTCTTGAACCAGACCCCAGAGAGTACTGCTGACCCACATTTCTGTAGCTGTGTGTCAACAGCACAGTGGTAAGGTGATGATAGGGGAGAAATTAGATGAGGTAGAAAGTGGGACTCAGGATTGGCTTTAGCAAAGACAAGATGGTGGAGCAGCTGACAATTTGGGCATCAGATGATTCACAAAGTGGAACACATTCAAGGTTTAATTTCTTTATGACTACATGTCACAGAACTTAATGTGGATGTGCACCTGAAGGTGGGTTTGCTCTGCTAATGGCCAGTGTTTCCTCTACGTGGATTTTGGAGCGGCGGCCCGCCACTGTTAAATTTCTGCCGCCACAGTATCAGAAATGGGGCATACGCACAATGTAGTCCCGGTTGCCTTTTAAAACAGCCACAACCTCCTGAGAGTTCTTACTCTTGTTTAAATTGCAATGTGAGCGGCCAGCCAACGGGGT
>NW_023339751.1:22627900-22628661 GCF_004916995.1 Morone saxatilis | reverse complement strand
AGCTTACACACACTCTCACACACACACACACACACACACACACACACAAGCTGAGGATATTTACTGGAAAGTGGTTAATGTTCATGAATTTCAAGGCTTGGTCACTCAGTGTAAGTGTGGGTGGTAGACGGTTTGAATGAAAGTGTTGACATTCAACTGTAGAATCAACGTTATGACAAGGAAAAGAAAAAGACAGTCTGGATGAGTTCGGTGTGTTTTAGGTCCATCACATTACTCCGTCTCTGTAGTTTCCCGAGGAGCTCTACAGCATTCCCACATTCATAATAAACCCCTTGCTACAGGCTACAGCTTTGTTGAGGCAGGTTTAAGAGCTCCTGACTGGACAGATAAAGGCCTATTTGCTGTTGATGTTTTATCACTTCTTAGCCATGATGTATTACAGGACAGCCTTTCAAATCTTCCCTCCAGAGGAAGGGCTCTCAAAGCCAAAAAACATATATTATATTATAATGTATGTCTATACATTTTACTATAACACAAACATGGTACATACACATTCAGAGTGCATCTTTACATGCTTCACTTTCTTTGTGTTGTCTGATTACTAAAGTCATAATCATAGTCATAATAACACATCATCAAGCTTTTTTGGAAGGTCTTAATACTCTTCATGTTTTAAACTTACATCAGCTATACTAGTGGTTTTGCACGATTCAGCCCTTTATACATACTATAAACTGTGAATATGTCACACATTGTGTACCATTTTATGTTAGAGAGATTTTTTTTAGCATCCAGAA
>NW_023339751.1:22620465-22627875 GCF_004916995.1 Morone saxatilis | reverse complement strand
ACCGAACTCCTTATAACATTTACAGAGACCCAACAGTACCACCATGAGCAAGACCTTGGCAAGAAAAAACTTTAAACACTTAGAAACCAGGTTCTAGGTTGGCAAATGTCTGCCTCAACCGGTTGGCTTAGTTAAGTAATAATTAGTAATCATCAACACATACATGGCCAGTTAGGATAAACGGTTACATACCGTTAGCTTCCATTTTAAGCATCTTTGTAATAGGGAATGGGAATCATAGAGCATTCTGAGAGTCCATGCTTGCTACGGTAACTTTAGCTATCACTATCTGTCACTGGCGCTGGTCATCTGTCAATTCTTCCATCATCAGATATGTATAAAGTATGCATGAAAAACATGTTTTACTAGCATTTGGCTGGTTCTAATTTTGACAACGGCAAGGATAAATGTCCTTTTAACAGGCAGAGACAGCCCCCAGCTCTGGTAGTAATATGACGAATAATAATAATAACGATTATAAAGTTGTGTAAAGTTACATGATCAGTAAAACTGTTCTTACATTAGTGACAAGTGCAAACATTATCAACCAGGTCCAGAGCTTGCAAGCTAGCTGTTGCTACATATGGCTGTGTCATGGATCAGCCATGGATGAAGATGGGACCAAGACTTGACTGTTTGGACACTTAAGGGCAGCAAAACAAGCTGTAAAAAACATTGACAGATTAGAATCGTACAAAGTTGATACAGCAAACTGACATTCAGGAGATATGGAGCAGCAGTAGCATTTATTTGGAGTCGTGTTTGTGTAAACCAGATGAAGTCCAATATTTAATTTCCCTTTAGCTCTGTTTTTGTTCTCCACCAACTCTTGAAAAAAATCTCTGTCTCTTTAGCTTTAAATGCCTCATCAGATATCAGAGCCTATTTACCAGAAACAGCTACCTGCTGCTGCTGGAAACCAGGCTGACGAGGATGAGACTGATCGGTAAAATTGCGTGCCATGAAACCAAAACACTGAGCTGAAAGCACCATCCAACCATCCATCTGTGCTGTGGAAAACCATACTCTGTCAGTTTGTACAGATACATTTTGCGATTAATTCCTTTGACATTACACATATTCATTTATATACAAAAATGCTATTGTTGAGCGTTAATATGCGTGGCTAATTAGGTTTGACAACCACATACAGATAGCTTTTGTTTTCAACCTTTTCTTAACACTTCACTGGTAGCCTAACTACAGCTGTATGGTTGTTTCAAACACACCAGCTGTGGATAAAGATGTGACAGGGATTTGAAGACGTTGCATTTTTGCAAATTTATATGCTTGTTCAGCAGATAAATAGCTTACACAGTCTGTCCTGTTGACAGGTGATGTTACACTCTTGCCGAGCAGCGAGCATCAGGACGATAGGAGAACCGTCCTTACAAAATATGGCCCTTTTACTAACTTCAAAGGATCTTGTTGGGCATCCTTACTTGAACCAGTGAGGGGAGTATTGATCCATATTACCAAATGACACAGTCCATTTTTCTGTACTCTGGAGTATTGTAGCATAGCTGATGGTACCAAAGAGGTACCAACATCCAGCCCTACCTAGATGTAAGGAAATCAGCCTAAAAGCTGATGGCATGCTCTGGAGAAGTATATCTCATCTTTAAGTATATCTCACGTCAAGCAAAACCACTTAGAGTACCCACAATTAAATCTGAATCCAAGAATGTGAAACGTGCTGCAGACTAAATCTGAGAAGCCAGGACAGCCATCAAATGCGCTTAATTGTTGCCTTTATTTGTTTATGCTTCTGATTATTTCATGTGGACAAAATGCCACTTGCCGACTTGAATATTTTGAATCCAGGCCAGGTGAGACAGACAATGTGAAGTATGTTTATTTCTGTAAATACAGTATTTAAATATTGTACAGATTTTTAGCGTTGTTTCAGCAGCTTTGGCAGTGTGTGTGTGAGAGAGAGAGACGATTGAGATGAGAGAGAGAGAGAGAGAGTGCATGCATGCATGCATGCGTGCGTGCTTTCACATGGGCATCTCTCAGCATTTTTTTCTCACCAGCCATAGCATGAGAGGCCAAGGCAGGTTTGATTTCTGTCTTCATTCACGGTGAGAGACTGGATGTGTCGCCTGTTACTTTTCTTTTGCAATCACAAAAGAAATTTGAATACCTCCGTCCTTAAAGAAACATTTCAATGATTAAGTCTGCCGTTATATAGCTTTGAAATGGTGGCAGTATCTGAATGTGTCCAGTCAACTTTTCCGTCCCTCCTGCAGTACAACTTCTGTAGGGATTTCATAATTATTTATTATATATTCATTAAAGACATATTAAGAGTGTTCCACCTACTGCAAAGAGCTTGAGCCATTGCATCTAGCAGAAATTGTTGTTTCTGTGTTAAAAACTGAGACATAGTCAGCAATAAGTAAAATGCCACATTGGTTAAAGAGTGCCTAGTATGAATAAAATGTGTCAATATTCACTCACCCCATCGGAACATACAGTGCATTTCTTCGCCCTCCTGACAATATACTTAGCTTTAGTGTGAATTCAGAAGTAATCACTGAGCATCACACTGATTGAAAGAAGGCCTTTGCCACATCTCAATGTTCCACATGTTCACCTAACATCCTCTCAAAACAGCTTGAATTAAATGGGCATTACAGTAAGACACCTCTGTTAGCTAGGACTGCAACAACATCGGTAGAAAAAAAAAGTTTTGTCCTCAGCCCAGCTTGTGGATGTAGTGACTACATCATGCCGTGGGTACATCTGCCTGCGGCTACCTTCATCATAGGAAAAACACTGTTGGTTTAACTTCTCATTGAGATGTTATATAAAATTGGAAGGTGCAACAGCTAATATAATACCTAGAGGTTTTGTTCCTTCAAAGGTTAACACTGTCAAAACTGTTGGAAATAGTGCAAATTCATGTGTGAAGGTCACAGTATGCTTCAGAGCAACTACAGAAAGACCCTGCATCACCAAACTCTCTTCAAGAACTCAATAATATTTAACACTATGTTAAGTGGGGACTCCCTATCCCTAAAAACTCAGTGACTGTCTCAGCCCATGCTGAGTGCAGTGCACTGAATAATACTGACATAGCCTATTTGATGTATGATATGTATGATGATTCACATCTAACGTTAGTCACGGACCACAGTTAACAGTTAGTCATGCCAGCAGTACAAAATTGAAGTCCATCTTCATAAATCTGGTTCACTGGTTCAAGAACCATAACTAATTAGACAGACAAACGGTATCTATGTGACGCAGAAAGCATGTAAAGCATTAGAAAGGTTACAAAAATTGATCCAACAAGCATGTTGTTTGAGGCATACTGAGGCCACCAGAATTCAGTTGAACTCGACACAAAGGCACTGTGCAAATGTACTCTGCCTCCATGAGTAACTGCACTGATTCCATTTAAATGAATTAAGTTTGGTCTAAATTTTTTCTGTTATGAATGCTGGTGTGACCCAGCCCATACACCTGCTTCAGCATATTATATCATTTATTTCCTTGCAACTTTGGCAGTTACAGTTGGAAACTTCTAATTCCATTCATATACCTGACACCATATCCGAACACAACTCGGCGATGTTGTTTACAAGACCTATCTTCTATCTAAGCTAGCTGTTTAGCGAAGAGCTAAACATGACACAACCTGTGAAGAGGCAACATATCACGGTGATAAAAACCTGTTGGTCGTCTGCTTGTTTGACTCAACAAAAAGCCCAAGTAATTATTGAGACATGGATATTGATCAACAACCCCCACAGGCATATTAGAAATTTTGTGCTGTTGTGTTTCCAGGATCTTGATATCTTAATAAGATGTTATACCCAGTTTTTAAAGCCATTTACTTTGGTTATTTATTTGAACTGTGAATCAAGGCTTGTCTCGCTTTTCAGTGTCAATGTCACACAAGCTGCTGTCTCTGGCACTTTCTGCAATGCATGTCTCGCATGTGTCACATAGGAATGACTTAACAACAACAAGCAACAAACAACAACTTGATTACTATTACTAATACACAAAATGATAATGATGATAATGATGATGGTGGTGTTTTCTGGAATAAATTGTGCTCCTCAGCCATGTAGCCGTGTTGGAGACTGGCTGTGTGTGATACCCTGCTGCTTCCTGAGCTAATGAAGTCGATACTAGTGCTCATAACCGAGGGCAGCTCATAACTACCATAGCAGGGCAGCACTTCACTACCTTACTGATAACTAACTGAATAACCTTTTATTCATTTTACACATCTCTATACTCACAAAGGGTGGATATCAAGAGGGAGGATTTAATAAAACCATGTTTCTATTGTTTCCTCAGTTAAATATTTGCAATGTGTTTTGTGCAACCTTGAGTATTATGTGACGCACAGGATACTTATGTAGCAGCTTTATACTTAAAGCTATGATATATGAAGACATGTTTAGCTGACAGTTACCTTGTTTACCTTCTATTCTCGTGAAACAGCAGCATTTGACCTTTCAGCTGAGAACTTTTCGGTCAGTCAGTCTGAGGTCCAGTGGTTCCGTGGGTTTGATTTGAGGTAGCAGTCTAGCCAGCTTGCATCATGTACAAGTATCTGCTTAACACTATCTAAAATATACATTTTACAGCTAAAATGATTGAGCTTGTAGTTAGGATAATGTCAGAAACACAATGTACACTTTGTTCTTTTAGTTCTTTATTGATGATGCAAACAAGTTTTAATTATTTTTTATCTTGAGTTACTTAAATGTCTTGTTCTCTTGCAATTATTACACAGTAATGGGTGTGTTTTGATCAATGCCAAGTATTCACTGTCAGACCGTCACCAATAAAATCTATGTGTATTTCAAAGAACATTGCTTTGTGTCATGTTTTGTTTGTTTAATTAGGGTTTTCACTTTGATTTCATTGACATGTCTTTACATAGTTTGGGAAGGAAATAACTCTTCATATAATTTCATAGCCATACCCAGGATTACTAGAAATAAGGAAGTTTGAAATGTATTCAATTATTTTAAATGTTAACATTGAACATTTGTTAAATGCCGTGGCGGCTGTGGCTGGCAGAGCGGGTCGTCCACTTATCAGAAGGTTGGCGGTTCAATCCCCGGCTCGTCTCGCTGCATGTCGAAGTGTCCTTGAGCAAGATATTGAACCGCAAATTGATGCTCTGTATCGGTGTGTGGATGTGTATGAATGGTTCGTTTCCATTCTGGTGAGCAGTTGGCACCTTGCATGGCAGCTACTGCCATCAGTGTATGAATGTGTGTGAATGGGGTGGGGTGTGTGGCATATAGTGTACAGCGCATTGAGTGGTCGGCGCTATAAAAGTACAGTCCATTTACCATTTTTATTCAGTTAATGGTCCAGTGTGTAACATTTAGGAGTGACAAGGACATTCTGATGAGGAAATAATGAATCTTTGTTGGAAGAAAAGGTGTCACAATTACATTGAAATGCTGCCTACAAATAATGGTAACATAACATTCACTATTAGTTTCCTATTAGCATTTATATTAGTAGAATATTGGCTTTTTATTACTCATCATTAAGCAGTTATTCATACCTTTTTCTGCATGTCCATATTCTACAACTACTAGGCCAATAACCTCCTAATTGCTGCTTATTGATGATAAGTAAGGAAGTTGTACATACATCTTATTATGATTATGGTTTGGACCTTGTAAGGTAGTAGTACCACAAGAATACTCATTCTCTATAATAACACTTAATAGATATGGTCTATTTTTATGAAACCAAACACAAAACTACAAGTGTTAATAGTGTCCAAATAACTCTAAATTAAGTCTTTGTTACTCAGAATATGTTCAAAATTATAAAGAGAGTTCATGCCTATAAATAATGTGCTTTCACAAGACTTTGAATCTTTTACGCTATTTAGAATTATCACACTGGTTTAAGGTCTTGCAGTTATGAATGAGAGCTTACTTTAGAATGGGGAGCATATTCTGAGTTAGAAAGACTTAAAGCTGCAGTAGGTAAGTTTTATAAAAAATAACCCAACCAATCAGAGCCAAGAAAGATAGAAAGACACTTTGGGTTGGTGGGTTTAAGATAGTTGAGTTTCATTCCCAGCATCCATATATGACAACCTGAGAATGAGACTCAACAATCAACTATGTTTCTTGGCTCTGATTGGTTGTTTTCTTTCAGGCCCGGTGGATTCTTGCTAATGTCGTTACGAGCACTAGGAGGAGCCAGAGGAACCTGATTTTTTTCACAGATTATCTCATGTTTTATTGTCAGGATATAGTGAAAGTTTCAACAAATATGACAAATGTATAATTTTTAAAGCTACCTACTAAAGATTTACATTTGAGTTGTTTGGACACTATCAACACTTGCAGTTTTGTGTTTTGTTACATAAGAATAGATTGTGAAGTGTTTTTAAGGGAGGAGTATTTTTGTGGTACTACAACCTTATATGTTGCTGAGGGAAAACTCTCAGTTAATGGCCTAGTAGTTACAGAATTTGCAGAATAGGGCATTAATTGGTGCTTTATAATGACTAATAAAAAGCCAATATGCTACTAGTTAATGGTGAATATGAGTACCTTCTGTTAAAATAATATACTGGATTAAATATTCTCCAGTGTGTAAGTGTAAACTCCTCCCATGTACATAAAACCTAAACAAAAATACAGAGGACTTCCTGTCCTCAGCGGAAGCTACAGTCCTGCTCGCATGAAAACTTTCTACTTTTTTGTTAATATGGTTGGTCATTAAGAAAAAATTAAAAATAATTAAAAACAAAAAGAATAGATCCATTGCAGCCATCTAGTCTTCGATATGGACTCCATATTAGGTTCCACCATAGAAACGTCCACAAAAACCATGTGTCCTTAGACCTGGATTACACAACCATTCAGTTTTAATATCAGGTGTCTTAGAGAAAAACTGTATTATGGACTAAAGTCTGAGTTCTGGAGTCTTTGTTAGACAACACTGCCACCAAGTGGATTCAATGAGGAATGAGATTCAGACTGTTTTAAGAACACGTCTTCCAAATAATATATAAAAGAATATATTATTATACTATTGGTCTATATGGCAGTATACAGCACTGTTTTGCTTATTTTATATATAATTCATATTTGTATTTATTCTTACGATCCTTGTTTGGTTCTGTACTCTTACCTGTACCCCACCTGAATTTCCCTCCAGGGAATAATAAGGCTTATCTTATTTAAAAAAAACAACCTACAACATATTTTTCTTTATAGAATTTCCATGTTTTTGTTGAACTTGTCAGTAACGCACCAATATATAACTGCACATGCTGAAGAGGCCAAAAAGCACTAGTTGAATATGAAATGACGATGTGGAAGAGCACAGTGAACAGGCAGTGCAGGGTGTGTGAATGTTAAGGTGGGACAACAGAACAAGAGCAGTAGGGATTGTGGAGGG
>NW_023339751.1:22620099-22620323 GCF_004916995.1 Morone saxatilis | reverse complement strand
ACTACGTGCCACATTCACCCTTTGACACACAAAGCCCATCGAACAGAAACTAACTCATTCATACACGCCCATGCACAGCATCGGGAGCAATTCGGGGTTCAGTATCTTGCTCAAGGATACTTCGACGTTTGGTAACAGGAGCCGGGAATCGAACCAACAACCTTCCAATTAGGGGACGACCCGCTCTGCCTCTGCGCCACAGCCGCCCCTATATATTTAATATT
>NW_023339751.1:22616217-22619999 GCF_004916995.1 Morone saxatilis | reverse complement strand
TAGTATCTTGCTCAAGGATACTTCGACATGTGGCAGGAGGAGCCGGGGATCGAACCAACAACCTTCCAATTAGGGGACGACCCGCTCTGCCTCTGCACCACAGCCGCGCCCCCCCCCCCAACACCCCCTCAAATTAATCATTATCATTTGCACAAAAAGTGTAAAATATACTTATAAAAGTCTAAGGCTACGTTCACACTGCAAGCTTTAACACTCTAATTAATTAATTGCTCAGGTCTGATTTTGGTTTTGTTTGTTAACATTATTTTTAAGATGTGAACTGCGTGACAAATGTCTATCTAGAGTGATGTAAAAGTCAGATGAATTGTGATGTGTTCACACTGAGGTCACATTGCATAAACCACTGTGATAAATAAAAACTGATCTGAGTCACATATGAGAGATGAAAGATTCGGGCCACTTGTGCCTGCAGTGTGAACTAACAGTGGGCCTTAAATTGATCAGAAGCCCTCAGTTCTCAGACAGTCTCCTTCGTCTATTATTACTTTTGTAAAAAATTAGGCACACTAGCATCTGCCAAAGTGTAATACTAATTCATCTATTATGTATTTATCAGTAGCATCATGTTATTGCTGCAATTTCTGAAGAGAATAAGAGCTAGCAATACATTTTCAGTTTTGACATTTGTTAATTTATGACATTCACATAGAAGACATTTTTGCCCTCCAGAAACATTAAGACATATACACAAATAGTTTGCTTGGTGCAATAATGTGTGTCTGATATATTGTTTCTGCCAAAAAAGTGTAATTTTCACAATAAAATCCTTAGAAAGTAATACAGCATTCAAACATCACACTGTCAGGACAAGTAGAAACACTGATTTCTGACTGGAGAGGAACTTAAAATTTCAGGAGATTTTGATTGATGTTTGATTACACAACTTCATTTATTTCTAGCTTCTAGCAATAGTAGCGACTAGCAGTGTGTCAATAGGCTTCAAGCTGTATGTTACTAGCTAAATGAAGCAAAAACAGTGTCTGAAATGGGCTGGAACTCATCAGTACTGAGTATCAGAACTTCTGATTTTTGTTCACTAGTGTGGCTGTACCCACAATTGACACCGGTATTTTTTCCAAGGCACAAACAATAAAAGTTGTGAAATAATTGTTTAAAAACAACTACTTTAATGTGTTAAGCTAGCTACACAGATACACAGTTATGCATTTGTTTAGGAGTACCTCACCAGCATTGCTGTGTGCAGGGGTATAGAAATACACAGGTCCAAAACCTGAACGTTAACGTAACTGAACTAACATTAATAAAACCGCACTGAAAATGAACTTTTTAAAAAATGAATTACAGTTTGGGTAATGTTGTGTTTAGGGTAAGGGTTATGTTATATTTAGAGTTAGGCTTAAAGCTGACGAGTATTTTGGACCAGAATACAATCTGCAGTGTGGGATTTCAGGTCCTACACATCCTCTCTTTTTCCTTTCTGATTGTTAAATGAGTTGCCATTTGCACACAGCCCATTCTTCCTTGTAGTTGCCATAATGCTATGATGGTGCCAGACATGTCTGCAAGTAGATTTGTGACTTAACTGCAAAGCTTCTAAAGAAAAAACAACTCTCTTTGTTGTTCCTGCTGTGCTTTGTAAGTTACAAAAACGCCCATACAGGAACAATTTTCCATTAAACTCCATTTTTTTTCTTTTAGTTCCCCTCCAACACCCCCACCAGTGATTCACCCAATGGAATATGAAGCTAAACACAGGCACTTATTCAGTAACCAGAATACATTTACGCGGTGAGTGTATTATTCTTACAGAAGTGGTGGTAGAGAGCCACTCAACCCTTTACAGGGCAAGGTTGTTTTTAGCTGGGATGTGCTATGTGTGTGTGTGTAGGGGTTAGGGGAAGAGGACTGTGGAGACAGGGTGAGAGGGTTGGATAGGTGTGGCCGATTTCCCTCAAATAGCTATGAAGTAGAGTAGTTGCTACGGCAATCTGGAGGGACCCAAACTCTCCAAGTGGCCCTTTAGTTGCCTGCTCGGCTGCCCTCCCACATACACGCTCTCTTCCAGTTAATGGCAGGGTTCAGAGCTACATGACTAACCAATGAAATCATGGGACGATAACAGGGGGCTTGACACACTTTGTGCTCGTTAAAGCTTCACTTAGTTGAAAACAGACAGAATGTAAGTTCATTAGAATTTGTTTGTTTGAATTGAATATTTGTGTAACCTTCTTAAGTGTTCAGGTGTAAAGGTACGCCTGGACACTTAACATGCACACACCTCACCCACCCACCCACACACACACACACACATACACATTCATGCGAATGTTGACTGAATGAGGTAGACTGAGAGCAGCAGTAGACTCCAAAGAAAATTAGGTGTATCCTTACTGCAACTCCACATTGTTTAACAGTGCTTGTGCTTGGCAAAGATGCTTGTGCACCACACCGGAAACAGATATGACTTAGAGGTTCCACAAAATAATGTGAACATAGACCTATACTATAACTAACTTCACTCTATAGAAGTAAAGAGAGAGGACACACCCATGTAGCCAAATAGCAGCATTAAAGCTCCAGTGTGTAACATTAATTTAATATAATATTAACAGGTATGAAAATAAGAATTGTTGTGTTTTTGTTGAGAGTTTTTAATTACAGAGGGGGCGGGTCTTCTTCTGCTATCATGTTGAGCCACCATTTTTCTACAGTAGCCCAGAACGGACAAACACTGGCCCTGGAAAGGGCCTTTAGCATTTTTTTGCACATTTCGCGCCCACTGTAGTTTGTCCTTTGTTCTTGGAAGAGGAGTGTGAAACTTTTTACAGTGTAAGGATACGGTGACTCCCTCGCGAGTATTCCTACACTGTAAAAAGTTCATAAAATATTTACGTTTTAAGTCAAACTCAAACTTTTAAGTTCTGAAATAAATTTAAAAAAGTTATAGCTTTTCTTTGTTGAAATATTAATCATTTATCTTTCTTCTTTAGAAAAACTTAAATATTTTCTTTAACAATTTTTAACAGATTTTTAACAATTTTTTAAAATAATAATATAATAATAATAATAATAATAATAATATAATATATAATAACAATGATAATTATTGTTTATTTTATGTTTCTTAAATTTAAAGAGATAAGAGAGAGAGAAAAGTAAATTATGATTATTAGTTTATTTTAAAACATGAGTTTAAGTTTGACAAATTTTATGAAGACAGCTGCCTTGAAATTAGTTCTCACAAACATTTTTACAGTGTACAAATTCTGTTCATATTGGATGATTCTGCAGCACATAGTTTGCATCCAATGCCATTGCTGGAAGTAGTGTTTCCTTAACTTTAGCCATGTTTTAGTTGCCCTAACCTGTACCATACCTGTACTGTAGTTTCCGTGCACAGACATTGTGTAAAATGTTGGAATTTGGAACATTGTAGTTAGTTATTCGGGATTTTGTAAAATTAATGGCCAGTAGAGTTAGCTACTAAATGGACTCTACTAGTGGGCTGTCCTGTGGCCATTCTCCTGCTAAGCACCTAACAGCACTGGGTCACAGTCAAACTGGTGGGCCAGGAAACCAGGAAACAGCACCTGACAAGCACCTCCAACCACTGAAGGTAATATATGGCTAATATGAGGAACGGTTGATGCATAGTTGATGCGAGTATTCCTCCAAAGAGCCTTCCTGAACATGGTCGAGGCAGACAGCCACCCACCTAGAGCTGAAGGGTCTGTCAGAGGTTTCTGCCTCTTAAAAGGAAGTTTTTCCTTGCCGCCATCGCCAAGTGCTTGCTCATGGTG
>NW_023339751.1:22597409-22616117 GCF_004916995.1 Morone saxatilis | reverse complement strand
TGTGGGAGGTTCTGTTACCACTTAAGGCAGTGGTCAATCCGTCAGCATCTTTTACACCGTTAGAAAACTCAACACTTACCTTTGTGCTTGCTTCTGCTATACTGCTCTGTAGTAGTGATCCACAACGAAGGGAACAGTTCCAATAAATACGTGGACATATAATTGTTTTGGTTTCAGATACTATATTATACAAAGTAATAGTAGCTAGTGCTCTGTTACACTCCATTACAGCTGGTGGTCATATATCATGCACGGGCTGCTGGGCTGGCAGGTTGGTGTTAAGTGTTACTGCTTTCAAACATTCCTCTTGGAATACAACACATGAATACAACTTACTCTAAACAGCAACAGTGCTAGCAGTTACAGTAACTGTAAACTACGCAACGTTTAGCAAATTCCAAAGCGAATGATGCTACCTCAATGTTCTTTACTATTATTAGTAAATATCAAACAAGATTACTAGCTGTAGACGTTTTTGTCCTACATTCTCCGAGCGTAGGAGATAAGAGCGCGCTGTGACACACCCAGTATATGTGAAGGCTTGTGTACAAGGATAGTGACTTTACCCGGAACACAGAAAGTCTCACAACATAATGCCACTCAATTTTTTTGTAGAGATTTATCATGTGGGGAGTAGTTCCTCAACATACATAGGGATAATGAGCAAACACATCGCATGAGGTCTAACGTGTTATTGACGTGTGGTACTCATATAGTTAAATCTGTCTCATAATTCAATCTGCGTATATATTTTTTGACATTTGTCAAGTCTTCTCACGGTTGCACATTTATGTTACACTGTCAATGTAACGTTACGTTACATGCGTCGGCAACAACGAATTACTCATACATTAGGCCGCGGCGTCATTACTGGCTACATTAGTTTGAAAAATGATATTTTCCAGAGTAGCGGAAAGGCTGTTTCTTCATCCTTCACCTCTGATAGTAGCATAACAAGATACTCTATGGCGTAGTATATATGACCGTTCTAGCAGTACACAACATACATTCAGGACGAGGATACAAGCCATGAGGGAACGACTCCTTTAGACTACGAGACACGAAGAGTAAACAAGAAGTCATCTGATAAGGGCGGGGGGCACACAACACACAAACTGCCTGGTCTGAACTGATGGTCAAAACGACTGATGGTATAATCAGAATACACAGTTCGCGTTTACAATAGGGCCTCATTGCAAAAATTTGAAAATATACTATCAATACATTTCAATCCATAGAATATGGACCTTTAAACCATGACAATTATGGACATGCCCCGTGCGTAACACGTGTTGAGTGTGCCCCACATGGATGGCCACAGCAGGAACAGACAGCATTGCGTTTATTAGACACAAATAATCTGAAATTGTTATGCACAAATAAACACACACCATGAAGTTCCTGACTGTTAGCCAATTATTTATTTCAGGAATTTAAATATACAGAAACATATAAATGATAACAAAACAGTGGCACCAAATATTAAGATATTTTAAAACTCCCCCTAAATTTCTCAAGCTTTTTGTGCAGCTCATGTCTCTTTCAGGGGAGGCGAGCTACCCGTTGCTCTTCATGTTTTTCAAATTCTGTTGGTCAAACACAGAAGAAATGACTACAATAATTTGGAAACTCAAACTCAAAAAAAACACCCAAAACTTCAAAAATGTATCTGCAGTGTCATCTGGGACGCATTGCATAAACAGCGCAGTAGTTATCTACTTAATTTTTAATGAATATTGGTGCTAAACAGCTTCAGCACAAAAAAGTCAGCATCTGCTTTAAAGACTGTACTTACCCTGTCTGACCCATCTGCCTCTATTCAACCTCCCTCCTGCTCACTATAATAGATTGCTTTGTGTACTCACATTTTGCTGCTGAATCCATTTATTATGAAGGTCACAAAACATGTGGTATTCAAAACAGTTTTATTGTGGAGGTCAAATACCCGTTCTCCATGTGACGGCTTCAGGAAGGCGCCGGACAATTGAAAGCTCTCTGTCCCTTTCATCATTGTCTTTTATATTAAGAAATAATGTGACATGTTGTGTTACGTTCTCGTTGTTAGACATCATTTCTTGCTTTCACATGCATCTGATTTTTTTACCTCTCTGTTCATACTTGACAACAGTACAATAGAGCTAACGGCCAGGGGTTAAGTTTGTTGTGCAAGCATTCCCCAGGAGAGCTATTTTTCTCTTACCACCTACATCTATACCTCACTAATTCATGACCTGTCTATAAATGCTTTGTTAGTAACAATGCCACCCCCAAAGCTACTGGCTTGAAGATCAGAAAAAGAAGCGCTGTCATTCGCAAATTTCCTCTGACAAACACACATAATTACAGGAATTAGCCCGCTATTTTGTCATTAGCCTTCACTTTCAATGAGCCAATAATCAAAAGAGAAACAAGAGTCAGAGACAAAGACGGATGTCTTTAGAGGATTTCAAGACACTTTCTCCCCCCACCTTTTAGCCCACACATTCAATTTGCTGTTTTATTAATATTATTAATGTAGTCAAGCTTGAAGCTTTGAAGCCAAGAGTTTTTTCTTCTGATTGGTATTGTGTGAGCACTGATGGCTCAGCTCAGGGAAGTCAGAGTGATTTCAAATGCACTTTGTTAGCACCATGATGAAAATGGCAGCTCGCCTTTTTAAAGCCGTATATTTGCGAGCGTGATTACGGGGTGTGTGTTCAAATAAATGAAGCCAAAACAATGACACACAATCAGGACTTCATAAGCCGTCGAAAGGCCACGGACAGATTAATAAGTGCTTTGCAGACACACACACACACATACACACATGTACACGCAGAGGCCTTTTGGAATTACAGATATATGTGACACATTAGACAAGATTTTGTCCGGGACCATTCTGTATCCAAATGAGCAGAAGAAAGCAGTGATCTCACCATGTAATTTACTGTTGATTTGTGTTTGCACAAATGGAGCCTGATGTCTTTCAACATTAATAAGGGTAATATTTACCCTCTCCTTGTCCTGACAGGCCTTGGCAGTGAGGAACAGTTAGCTTTGTGAGGAGAGAGAAAGACAAGGGATGCTAACAGTTGGACATGTGAAGTATCCCTCGTACTGCTGCTCTTGTTGAGCCTGTTAAAGTGACAGTAATAACACTGCAGTAATGAGGGACTATAAATAGCAATGAAGTTGTCAGGGGTGGTTAAATGTGAATTTATGTGAATTCTCAGTCAACTACAAAGACTGATTAATAATGAATGGAGATTATAAACTTGCAGTTAAAGATGCTCTCTGTGATTGCACATTGACAAGCCCACTTTATTAAAGCAGTAGCTTACATTTACTGCATACATTATCAGTCTGTGTGTGTGTGTTTGCAGAGACTTGCTGTGCATTGTGTGGGCACATGGACAAATTATGAGACAATGGGCACAGACATGCAAAAGGCCCCCCACTCCTTCTACATAGGATCAAGACTCCCAGACTCTTTGAGTCTCTTTCAGTTTGCCGTCACAAAATGGTTGTGATCCCCTTTCTTAGCCTTTCTATGGCGGTATTGTGTGGGGGTGCGGTGTTTTTGCCTCTCACCTCAGCCCCACCCCCCAGCTGCCCTAACCACCAGAGGGCACTAGGGGCAGTCCCATGCTTCCCTCTAGTGGCCAAATCCAGTCAACGTCATATGGTACAGCACAGTGGTGCCGAGACCTGCTACAGTGTGACAACAGACACACAGCCAAGCTCTGTTCATCAGTCCCCCAGCCCCCCTGAAAAGCATACAATTACCACCTCGATACTCTATGTTGCTTTTGATTTTATACTAATTACAGGTTTAAAAAACAGAAAATGACGCATTACTTTTGTTTAGGATCTCAGAGATCATGGCTGTAAAACAAATAAATACAATGACCTTCATCAGTGCTACAGCTGTGATTGATTTGTGCTTTATTTGTGATAATGGCATCTTGAGAGAGACAGGAGAGACAGGGAAGAGAGGGAGTAGTAAAGGGCCAGGGCTGGGATCAAACCTGCAATTCAGTTGTGTTTGTATAGCACCAATTTATAACAAAAGTTATCTCAGAACGTCAAATACTCCTCATAAAATTATTTTCAGAGACCCAACAGTTCCCTGATAATAAGCACTCAGCTCTGATACATGGTGCTGGAACTCTACCAAGTGAACTAGGGCACTGTCCATGGACTGGACTGTGTTATGTTGAGAGGTGTTCCTAAGTTTATGTCCTTCCCACTTACATACACGAGGGGGGGAAGAATATTAGAAACTCCTCTGAATATAATGGAGTCCAATACAACATATCAATAACTATGACCTGTATGATGAACTATGCTCAACCTAATAGCAGAACTTATTATAAAAAAAACTTACATCTTCTTGTCTTTTCCTCTCTGCAGCTCCACCTTGGATGCACCATACTTGGGATTCAGGGGGTTAAAGATGTGGTTGTTCCACCGAAACTTCACCTCTGTCACATCACCCACATCCACCTCAGCGTCGATCAACACTTCATAGGTCCTTCCAGGCACCATCGTACCCCTGGAGAAATGTCACAACAGACCGCACTCAAAACACGCTTCATAAATTGTAGGAATGCATTTATTTTTTGAAACTCTCCCTCCTTAGATGGCTTTGACATTGCAATCCATTACTGTAACAGAGTTGGCTGGTGATACACTGGTACTGATACTGGTACACTCATTCAACATTGCATGAAGAGAAAGAGGAGTCAGATATTATAATATAATTATTTTGGACACAACAACTCTAACAGGAAGCAGAGTTTAATTTTTGGGGAATAGGGTGGAATACTTGGCTGGAGTTAGAACAACATCAGAAGATGATAATTTAGAGGGTTAGAATTTTTTTTGAAAAGAAAGGTTGTTATTTTTGTATATTAAATAATTACATGAGAATGTGTGTATACAGATATGCACAGTACAGTATGTATCTATACACCAATCAGCCATAGCACTATGACCACTGACAAGTGAAGTGAATAATCTGGTGACTATCTGGTTATCATGGCTCCTGTCAGTGGGTGGGCTATTTCAGGCAGCAAGTGAACATTTTGTCCTTGCAAAAGTTGATGTGTTTAGAAGCAGGAAAAATGGGCAGCGTGAGGATTTGAGCGACTTTGACAAGGACCACATTGTGATGGCTAAACGATTGGGTCAGAGTATCTTCAAACCTGAAGCTATGTGGGGTGTTCCCGGTCTGCAGTGGTCAGTACCTATCAAAAGTGGTAGTTTGTTGCGTATGGGGCACACTGGAATAACTTTACTATGATATTATTTAAGAGCGAGCAACGCGTTTCACTTGCGGCTTCCTCAGGTTCACTCAGCAAAAAAAAATAAATTATAAAAAGTTATTCCAGTGTGCGGTGGTCAATTCTGATTGCTTACTATATGTACAGATATGTTTGTATGGTGGATACTATATGCTATACAACAATCTTTGATGTAACAATGAGACTACAACGGGAAGCTTTCCCTTTATTATTATTTATTTTTATGTTTTTTTCCTTTTGTTCATCTTTTGTTTCATTTTTTGTGTTATTCTGGATGTGTACATATATATCCTTTTGACCTTTTGTAATAAAAAATATAAAAACATGCAATAAAATAATACTTTTGCAAAAAAATACTATATACTAACAATCCAACTACCTTTCCCTTTGTGATCACCCAATTATATACTACGGTAGTTCCTTAAAACTTTCTATATTTTTGTATTAATCTGTATTTTTTCATCTTTATTGCTGAAAACATATTTGAATGATGTCAGATTGTATTTAATGCCCTGATCCAAAATTGTTCAAATCAAATGGATCAGGAGATTTTGAATACGGCAAAAGCTACACGTACAGACGCTGTGGCCGGTAGACTAGCTCCTTCAAACTTCTCTGTTTTTGTTGTAATAGTATGTTTTCAGCTTCATAGGCGATCCACCCAGCCAGATCTGCCAGACCAACCCACCACGACAGGTGCAGTTGTCCCAGGAAGATAGGAAGAGAGCTGGATAGGAGCCATGCTGGACTGGCTTGGACTTATGGCTGCTCCTGGCTAGTGTCCAGTCTGGACAAAATGGAACTCCAGATGGCCGATCAACAGGAAATCAGAAACTGTTGCCCACATCTTTACAGGGACCTGCAACATCCTGGATCCTCGACGAGATGAAACCATATTGTCATCACTATCTTGTTGCTGCTGTTTGCATTCCCGCATGGAGACGCAAGTAAAATGATGTCATCAGTGTGTTTTTTATTTTAAAATAATAGCATTTTGTAACACACTAACACCAGGACATGACTCCAGGGGACTACTGCATTTATTATATATTTTATAATATGTATTTGACATTTTGGTTATTTATGTCATATATCATATATATGATAGTGTTATATAACGCTTTAAATGGACCGAAGACTAGAAAGGCGCTATACATGTACAGGTCCATTTACCATTTACCAAAGTTATGTATACTTTATTGCATTTGCAATTGTAGAATGGTGTTTTGACCTCCAACTATGGCTCTTGCCCTCTATACAGGCTAGGAATGTTTTCATAGAATGTAGATATAACATAGGTCAAGCTTATATTGTCTTTTTAATGCAGAAATAGATTTAATGGGTGAAGGCATTGGTGAAATCAACCTAATGTGTTCCATACTCTACTTCTTTTAAAACAGCAGTCTGACATTCTGTGAAGGAACTATATAGTGGCTCATAGTGAAACCGTAGCTTAAAAAGCTTAATGCCCACTGCCTCTGCTCCTGGCATGCAGAGATACTGTAAAAGAGGAGATGAAAGGTACTTTGGCTGAGCTGTAAAATTACACCGTCAGTGAGTATCTGCAACTGACCTGATCTGTCATTTAGGCAGCAGGGAGTCACATGATAAGAGATAAGATAAGAGATGGTGCAGTTGTTCAAACTCTCAGGCTTGGTCAACAAAGAGAAGCACAACATCCTAGACAGCTTTTCCCCAGCCAGGGATGTTTAATGGACTAGAACCTCATAGTGCGTTCCACAAAACAATGTTATAATGTTCTTACACATAAAGCTGGTACTCCTTGGTGCTGTCATTATCTCTAGTGAGTGCCACATACATGAAGCCTGGGTTGGGCCAGCGGGGACCATCCAGGGTTACTGTCGCTCTGTAGCTGTAACCTAGAAATGGAAAGAAATAGAAAGCAACTGAAAGCGTTATGAACAAAGTGAAGAACAAAGCATGCACTCGGACACTCGGACACACAAAAACTCTTGCCTTCTCTTATCTATTCTGCATTTATGTGTTATATATATGTTTGGCCTCCAAATCTTTTTTTCCAGATTTAAGAAAACATGTCTTTGATAAGACCCCAATAAATGTCACATCATCATGATTTGAGTAGTTTTTTCAGCAAAAACTAAATTTGCAGAAATGACCATTCCCACAGTAATCGTGAATCATTTCATCACAATATCTGTCAAAATAATTGCAGTATAATGTTTTTACCATACTATAAAAACAGCTCATTCCAATGTAACTAAATACACAAGAAGTGATTATAAACTAATGAAAACATACCTATGAATCCTATGAATATTATATTCCATTTCTAAAAAAAATAACTAGCCCTAGGTTACACACTCAAGCTTTAAGCAGTGCTGGTTCCTACAACCTATGTTCAAGTTTTTTTTTGCCGGGACAGGAAGGACAGGGTACTTACGGCCAAATGGGTTTAAACTGCCTGTGTTGAGGAAGTACTTCATCTTTGAAATGCCATCAGTCAGAGTGAACCTTTCAGCGTAGTGGCCCATCAGAGGACATTTGTTGTCTGCACATGGGAAACACTTTCCCTGTAAAGACAAGGACACAGTGAGGTGTGAAGAATGAGCTCACCCTGTGATGGAGTGTCTTTCCCTGTCAATGAATAGTCAGGGAAAAGACTTTCCCCCCTATACTCCTTTAAAATGTTGCAGATTGCCACCTTATAAATATGAAGGCAGAGAATGGCGCTGGTTTTGTGATAAGTTACTGTGTGGGAACAGGCTGACTTTGCGGCTGTCAGCTATGGCTGCAGGAATAACACCAGGGAGCGTTTACGAGGTGAACGACAAGGAGGTGCTGTCATCTCTCAACAGGGACATAGTCATATGAGGTCATGCTCGGCACTCTCCGGGCTTCCTTTGATCGGCGACATGTGTCCAAAGCAGGGATAAACTGTCATTAACACCAACAGCTGCAGATACAAGCCCTCCCCGTGGAAGACATGAGGGAAGCCCATTTGCATCGCCCCCTCCACCGCAACACAAATCCAATCTTGCCGAATCAACTTCTAAAACCAAAGAAATGGTTCACAGCCATATCAGTGTCCCACAGCAACAGGTGGCTGTCCCATACACATGCTAGGACAGTAGAGATAAGGGCCCCTTCTCCTTCCCCAGACCTCCTCTTGTCTGAGCCCATCTGATAGCCCTGAGTCACTTTTAAAATTGAGGAGGACATAAGATGCCTCCCAGATCCCTCATCTGTGACCTCTACCACCAGACGCTCATATGAGTATGATACACGGTTTAAAGCCGCCATATTTACAGTAGCCCACAATGTACACATCAAACACCTTTTGTATACCTATAAGGGAAATTATTTGAATTTGGTGCCTAGATTCTGAGTAGATCTACTGTATATTGTATCGTAATTCTTCTGCACTTAATAGAGGAAAACTTTCAAATGCAGGACTTTTCTTGTAATGGAGTATTACAATATTAGTATAATATATATACAGTATAATATTTGGTACTGCCACTATAGGATTTTATCTCCACTTGTTTATTTATTAAGGATGTGTTTCTCATTACGGTAAGGTTATTTATGCTAAAGGAAGGACTGAAGCTATATTTCTTCTATTTCTTTCTATTTATGATCCTATTATGACCACAGCTTTAACACTTCCAGGTCAACACACTCAGTTATTTAAAATAACTTTGAACACCAACCAAAGAGACGGAAATTTCAGTTTGTAGAATGTGTAATTTACTAATGTCTCACTATGGAAATTCTACAAAAAAAATAACCACTTAACCAAATAATAATAGCCAAAGACTCACAGCAGCAAAACTGTCCTTGTCAGAGCAGGGGAATCCTACGAAGCCTTGGGATTTGACTATGCTTTCGCTGTAGTATTGGTAGGCTCGGACATGGTTGCAGGCATCAAACTTCATGGTACCTGGCAAAACATTGGAGCAGTTGATAGCAGGGATGAGGAGAAGAAGTAAGAGGGAGCAGTGTTAAAAGAGGGTAAGCTAAAGAGGAGTCAGTGAAGAGATGTGAATGCAGATTTGAGTCTTGAATTTCAGAAAAGTATGATCTCATGACCTTCTGACCATGGTCATTATGTATTGCTGAGCACGAGAAAGATCTAACAGATTAGAAGGCTGAGAAGTTGACAGAGAATTATTTTTAATAATATAATTAAATTCCCTGCCATAATTGTGAAAATCAGCACAGAAAATAAGTTGACGAGGATGTTACAGTTTGAGAGTCAGCACCAGTAAATAAATAATAAGGAGAATCTTAGTTAGAGTTAAAATGTGAGACAGAGAGACAGTGTCGGGGAGAGACAAACATAGAAAGAGGTCATGGCTTCTGTTGTTTTCTCTTCCAGTACAGGGCAAACACCAGGCGCTCCAAGACCTCCAGCTATGCAGCCTGGCTCCCACTCTCCCTCTCTTATCTATAGGATCAAAAGTGGCAGATTCAGCTGTGCCAACACCCCCACCCTCCAGACCCAGGCATGGCACCAATGCTGCCACTTGAGCCTTGCTTCTCAGCGGCACATTTCAAAAGAATGCCGTCGTCATCCATAGCAGAAAATATTTATTCAGATTGGTCCAACAGGAATAACTCTGCCTGGGGTTTCTTTACAATTTTCCGTTGGGACAACTCCAATATTCCACAGGGGCTCTGCATTGTAAGTTGCATGGCTGAGAAAAAAGGATATATTAGTCAGTGTGTTATGTATAAAAAGCATGCCGGTGATGAAGCCTATAGACTTGAGACCACTGGACGTGTAGTGTGTAAAGCATCAAAGTAGTGTATCGAAAGGTCACTTCAAGTGTTTGTAAATGTACAGATACTTGTAAACTTGATTTTACTTTGTAGCTTCTCAAGGGAGAAACCAACAGAAAAACCATGGATCTGACAACCTTGGATTTAGTAGATTAGACCATTCAGAAAGCAGAAAGAAATTAGGATTTTTTTGATTGTTGTATTGTTTATGATGTTTTTGTTTATAAAATTATTATTAGTATTTGTTGGTGCCAGAGGTGGAAGCAAGTCGTAAGTCTCAAGTCTTTGTACTCAAATCCCAAGTCAAACTAACTTTGGGTTTCATGTCCTAAACAAGTCATAATGTACTCTTTCCACCATGTAGTTTTTGTATGCAAACAAAATTGTCTTTGATAAATTTTTTTCCAACTGGTGCTCAATAACCTTAAACGTTCTTCACAGTTCTACTGTGTAACTTAATTGAATGCTGTCTGACTAGTCCAAACAAACTGGATCTAATGAATTAAGTGCCAACTTGCTGGAAAAAAGTAGGGTTAGCATTAGTTGATTCAGGAAATAAAGGTAAATTAATTGATTTGTGGCAAACGTTTTGAATGACATACTTTTCTTCTTCTTCTTCTTCCATATTTGGGCTTGGGGAGAGGTCAAAGGCTCAAGCTCAGGAGAAGTCACGAGTCATTAGTGTTAAACTCAAAGTCAAGTTGCAAGTCTTCTGATTTTGTCAGGTATAATCTAAAGTCATTAAATTTGTGACTCGAGTCCAAGTCACGTGATTCGAGTCAACACCTCTGCTTAATGCATTTCATGTCAAAAAAGGTT
The DNA here is from genome assembly GCF_004916995.1 of Morone saxatilis. Lineage (NCBI taxonomy): Eukaryota > Metazoa > Chordata > Actinopteri > Moronidae > Morone > Morone saxatilis. Next base: position 22,605,249 of record NW_023339751.1, on the reverse strand, counting down.
TGCAGATTAATTTGCTGACACTCATCAATGAGACCCATTTTCTGAGATGTCAAATGTGTAATGATGCTGGAATCATTAATGCTTATGTAGCAGGGTGGGGAAAATAATGGCATCGTCATTAACACCACAAGAGGGCACTGTCGCTTTTGGGGTACCTCTATGAGCAGGAGGGATATTGGGGAACTACAATTTTCTTTTCCTAGGATGCTGAAGGAATGACTCATCCTACTCTCTTAATGGTTAGTACTAGTTGTCTTCACTGGTTGGGTTGGTTAGATTAAGCCATGAGGATTAGGAATGGAATTGGGTTTGGGGTAGAAATATGAGGATAACGCAGTCAGAGGCAGAGTAGGTAAAAAAATATCTTTTGGGGAACAGCTTAAAATGAGACTGGGAAATGGGAAGCCATAACCAAGGTAACCTGGGAATTCTGGCTGTTTTGGATGTTTTGCTTTTGCACAACATCAAGTGACAAACATTGTCCACTAATTTCAACTAAAGTCAAATTGCTTTATTTTCCTAAACTTAACTTTACTTAATTTGTGCAGTGGACAATGACATACAAGACAACTACAGCAATCACAATCATAGCACAACACAATCATAGCACAGCCATGATTAGTTAATCATTGTGTGTAGCCATGATACATACAGTACATACCAATTCACATACAAATTTGAATATATTTATTGGATGTTAACAGAAATGCCGAGAACAGTCTATAGTCTACTCCTGTGATTGACTGTCGTAATGGAGGCAGATTAGTATCATTGCTTGATGACTCAGTGTTGTTGGAAATCTGTTGTTAATGAAGGTTAACATCTTACACCTATTGTCTAATTCATATTTAGATGCCTTACCTTAAAATTGTGGTTTGATGGTTATTATTTTTCTTGTATAGTGGTGTATGGTGTCCTGCCATGATGATGATGATGATGCTCTGACCAGTTAGTATGTAGTTAAGTTTTATACATTCATTGTAAAATTGTACTAAACACCTTTGTTTGTGTTTCTCTGTTTATCTCACCCTCCCAGATGGCATCCAGGTCAGTGGGTTTCCCTTTGTTGGTGGTGCAGCCAGGCATCAGCTCTCCTCCATTGGGGTAGAAGTCAATATGGCCCACAGATTGTAACATCCCCAGACCTGAGAGAATGGAAACAGAAATCAAATTTGATGAAGATGATAATTTTATTTCAAACTCTATGAAGCAATGGTAACATACTGCATTAAATTATTGAAATTGGCTTAAATATTGTTTAGGTGTTCATTTCTGTAAGCATTTGTCACATTACTACACACTACTTCTTACCAGTACAGTACTGTACTTATACTGAGTGAATACTTTCCATTGGATCACATTAATTTGGATCAACAGTGATGGCTACCAAGTTTGGAGTTGAAAGGAAGGCCATCCGTGTGAATGACATCCACAAAGGTGGCATCGCTGGTGTCTAGACGCACAGCGACATTAGTGTCCTGGAAGTAAGGTTCAACTGGGTCCAGTCCTGAGCACAGAAAGAAATAATCAAATCAAATAATCAAACATGTACAAAGACAGATTCCAATGTATAGACTGTGCTGTTTCAGCAACCTAAATCACCTGATGGACTGCAACAAAGAAGAGCATCTTTTACCCAAAAAATTATTTTCGAATTTGATTCATATGGTTGCATAAAATAGCATCAAAAAGGGGTGCCCAAAATGTGCAAAGTCCAAGCTCTCTTCTAACCAGAAGGTAATATGATAAGCTGGTGCAGTTTATGTCATCCCATTCATTCTGTGTCCATAAGTATTTTAACTAATTGCATTTTTTGGCAGTGTAGTATCAAATTATGAACAGTTTTTTAAACATGTCACTCTTGTGGGACTACTTGACAGCTCGAACGATATATGAGCTGATATTATTGCAGACATATCGGCATCAGTAAAAATTATTTTACTGTTATTCTTTAACACAGTTATTTGTTTAAGAAATCAAGCCTTATAAGTACCTTTGCAGAGTAATATCAATGCACAATTCACATAAAAGGGGCTATGAATGTTTTCCCTCTAAAACCTGTGTCGGCATCAAAGATCAATCAAAAAAGAAAAAAACAAACAAAGTGGAAGTAACTTTGACTATGCGTTTGTATCTTTTGGAACACTGAATAGAGAACGATAGAGCAAAAGCCTTCCAGTAGAGCTTAGCCCAAGACATCCCTTCCCCTCCTGGAGTGAGTAGAAGTCTTATTGGAGCTTAAAGTGCATCAGGAATACAGGGCAAGTTATAGAGCTCAATCATTGGCACATTAAAGGAGAAATGTTTTTAGCCTGGATTTAAAAATTGCTACTTTTACGACACATCTAAGATCTTCTGGCAGTTTTTTCCAATTGCATAAAGTATAATAGCTGAATGCTGTCACCATGTTTAGTTTGGACTCTGGGCTGCACTAACTGGATCTAAGAGCCCCACTCGGTTTATATTCAGGCTTAATGAATATAATATTCAGAGATATACACTACCTCACACTGATCTGCCAGGGTGTATCTAAATATATAAAACAATAGACAAGGTACTCATTGGAAGAGTGAGTAAATGTTACCAATAGGTTGGGCCATTTTCAATCAGTACATGAAACTGGTCATGTCAGTAAATTAAATGTAATCATATGAGTTCAAATACAGTTACAGAAAAAATAAAATAAAATATTGTGGTTTTGAAACTCAAAAACAAATAATAATAATAATAATAATAATAATAATAATATTAATAACAACGAAATAATTTTCAGTAGACCAGAGTCATTCAAAAACTCTACAATAGATGTCGCTTAATTTTAGACAACAGTGATTGACTTCAGCTGACAGGTTATTTTATTGTGAGGACTGTGGCAGGGGTACCTGTGATGCGTGCAAGGCCAGTGATCCTGCTACCAGCATCTCCTGCAGCGTGAGCTCCGATGCCGTGTCCGATAATATGGAACACATCAGCCTTCTGCCTGTAGTTGCTCTGCAACATGTAACATACAGTATATGTTCAGTTCAAACACACTGTATCTAGCGCACTATCATACATACGCAGGCATATGTCTGTGCCCTTTCCACCCTTTTTCATTTATTTATTTTAGTTGTTGCTTCTGTGATTACACCAATTCTCAGCTTAAATAGTAAAAAATTTCACATAAACTGAAGCATGCATTTTGTATGTGTGTGTGGTATATCCTGTGCTCCTTAAATTTCATCAGCCTTTTTAAATCTGTCTCTTGAGAGTACCCCAACTTTATGCAAGTACGACGCTAAATTCCTGTAATACTCATCTAAATTTAAAGGAAGGGAGCTCCATTGGCTGCACTAAAATGCAGATACCCTGCAGTGTACTTCTCCCTTGATTTATGAGCTCAGTAAAAAGTTTCCTAATGAGTTTAGGGTCTTAATATCTAGTTTCAAGTCTTCTTCCATACAGCGTGATGTTCATTTAGTAAATGATGGTCTCATTTAGAGTAATATAGACAATAAAGCAGGGTATGTTTTAGGGCATGGCTACCTTGTGTGAGTGTGTGTGTGTTAAACTAGGCAGTGCTGATCAAATAAGAATCAAGATTCTGTTCCTGCATTAACTATTTCAAACCTAAAATCATTTCAGAAACTTTTTTTTTCATAGTTTATCTGTCAGGTGACCAGGTGTGTGACCAGGCGAGCAGCCATTGTTTCCTGCTACGGACGAGTTGAAACTGCACAGCCAATGAGAGCAGCTCAACTCCCAGTACGTCACCTCAGCCAAATTCTGTGAATAGGTTTACACAAGCTTTCCTAGCTTAGCACAAAGACTGAATCAGGGGGGAACTGCTAGCCTAGCTCTAAGACTATCTCTTGTGATCATCTATGATGACTATCTCTGTGCAAGGAATCAGACAGCAATAAAGCGTATAGAGAAAGAATACTTTGTTGTAGTTTTTTGTCAATGATTTATTTATCTACAGAACATGTTGTGACCTATCTATAGTATGCAGTGACAGTCAATGAAGTAATGTATTTACCATGAGGAATGTGATCATGGATGCCACCTGAGCAGCCACCACCCTGGCATTATTGGCAGCCTGGGCATACTGAGTCTTCACACCTTTCTTCCACTCCACAGCAATGCAGTTCACACTATCCCACTTCACCATCACCTAGACACAGCAACAGGTTTTATGCACCTTGACCCAATTTACAAAATAAGATTTTTTGGGTCAGTCAATAAGTAAAGAGTTTATGATTTATGATAATTTATTCACATAGCTCCTTTCAAAATAATAGTAACAAAGTTCTTCACAATAAAATAATAAAAAACATTAAGAATGAAATATCAAACAGGCAGGACAGTAACAAACCCAAGAGAACAAAGGAGGAACTGACAAATAACATCAACAAAAGAGCAAAAGCATTACTTAATAAAAAGAAGATAATATAAGTCAGTTGAATAGGATCATCTAATAGTAACAGGTGACAACTATTGCAGAATTGAAGGGCAAAGACAGGTAATGGTCTTCTTTTGCCTAATAAACACTTTTTAATCTAACCAGGAAACTTGTAGCTATTATACAATCATTCAGAAATGTACTCAGGGGCTTCATCATACAGTAATGTAGTTGTGAAGACACAAAAGCATGGACTAATTTCTCAGAACCGGGGAAAATAATTGTAAAAGTTTCTTAAAACAGTGAAAAGTCCCGCGAAGACAAACTAAGCTCTATTACAGGTTGATATTAGAGGGTAAAAGTCCCACAGACTGTTGCAGGATCTTATAATTAGCACCTCTGTTTTTTCTGTTTACACCTTAAAACTGGATTATGTAATAACATCACAAAATGTCATACATTTTCACTTAATTACATCTGCATTTTGTAATAATCTGCCACATTTGTAATAAACAGCATTGTGTTTTGTAATAAATGATTACATATTGTGGTGGTTATTACAAAATACAGAAATTGCACATGTTTTATGATGAAAATGTAATAATAACTTTATGCAATAACCAAACAAAATGAAACTTCCCAAATATTAAATTAGTGTCATGTGACCTGTGGTGCCCCCATTGGTGTTGCAGCTGACTCTTATTTTAGTCTAAATAGCTACATAAAAGCAGTAACAAGATCAGCTTGTTATCATCTTACAAATACAGCCAAACTCAGGGACTTTGTGTCAGATGCCAATCTGGAAAAACTCATTTACTATTTACTCATTTATTTCTGGCAGGGTTGACTACTGCAATGGTCTTTAGACAGGGCTCCCCAAAAACACCACCAAAAAGCTTGCTCAACTCCCACATTTTTTAATATCCACCATAATATATAATTATTTATTTATTTTAAAATGTATTACATAAACTGTTTATTACAGATTGTTACAAAATCCAGTTGTTATTACACAAGGAACTGAAATTGTATTCCATTTTGTCAAGTTATTACATAATCCAGTGTTCTAACATAATCTCCATTATACTGGAGTGGAAGTTGAAATCTCATGGACAAATATCTGAAAAACTGCACAAATAAAACCAAAAACAACAGATACCACTTGAGGGGAGTGATAAAATATGAAGGGAATATATACTTTTTAAATGTGTGTTTTTCAATCAAATTCTTACCTTACACATCCCCTGTGGCCAGTCCTCGTCTCCTTTTTCCAAATAACCAGGAATGATGAATCGAGTCTTTCTTTTTTTATTGTAGTTTGATGCCAGGATGGACTGGTCAGTCTTGATCTCCTGACGGTTTCAATAGAAAAGCAATTTAGAGTTTAAAAGATCGGTTAACATTTTTTCAAGTCTGTCTTAATACAATACATTCATGCCCAAGTGTACAAGAGTTAAAAAATTCAGCAGAAGCTAATTTGAGGCTTCAGCAGTGTGCATCTTCCAAGTGCAAGTTACAGGGTCTTTGTTTCCCTGGACAGTGTGTCTGTGCTGAGCTACGCTGGAAGGATAGTAACACAAAGAGGGAATTTAAGACTGTAACTTTGGAAAATTGAGACATGTTGGAGCCTTATATTAACATCAGATAAAGTTAAGAATAAATGTTTTCCTCTTTTATGCCCATTGGAAACAGGAAGTGATCTTTTAATGTTCAGTATGAACAGGAGGAATTATTACAGCAAGAGAACCCTGTTCTAATGAGCATGAGCACCTCACTATTTGTTGAAGACAGACTTGAGAAAATGTAAACATGTGCTAAAAGTTGTGTTTTTATATGTTTATTTTGTCATTCAATTTGGTAAATAATGAATTCCGTATTTTATTGGATTTATTATAATTTACAGTCACATTTTGTACATTAAAAGAACCTTTGAACAACGGAGGTTTACAGAAGCTAAAGAAAGTCAGCAAAGCTGTGACAGAAAGTATAAAGGCCAGAAAAAACAAGGGCAGTGTATCACACCATCCACGCTGTAGTCATGAGTCCAGTGCACTCCTCTAAATTTGTTGATTATTTGGGGGCTCATATTTGATCTATTAAGTTAACTGTTATATTTCCCGATATGAAGGTCTGTGTGCTGGTCCAAAGCTGTCTCCACACTACCACAGCTGAAATTATAGAGGAGGAGAAATACAAACTTTTATAGTGCTGGGTATCAACCTACATTTGAAGGACCAACCAAAATGTGGGGAGTGAGATCGTGTTGCCAAGGTTATTAAACCCCTGAATTCCTAAAATAAAATACCAAGGACAATACCTCAGCGTCATCAGTTAGACACAGTCCTGCATAACCCAGTCTCACTCCCAAGTCTGCTTGGTCAGTGGTCCTCCAACGAGTCAGGATGACAACATAGTAAGAAAGTCTGCATATTGAGGGGGTGGGGTAGTAGTACCATAGTATTTAACTCACAATCTTTTCCTAAAACCCAACCAAGTAGATTTTGTGCCTAACCCTAAGCAAACTGAAAAGTGTTTCACAATGTTAACCACAAAAGCTTTATTTTGAAAATCTAACTGAATGTTGCATGTTTATTGTTGCTAACTTAACCGCAGAGCCCTGCGCATCCAGAAATAATGGTAGAGGGGTATATTTTGAAGCGATTTTGAAGTGTACATCCACTGACCAAGTGGACGAGTAGGGAGCGTTTCCCTGCATCATCACAAGAGAGATCAAAAGTCAAAGCCTGTAATTCCACACAGAAAGTACAGAAAAAGGTTCTAAAAGAGTTCTAAAAATAAATGGATACACAAAAGACAACATACCTACTCTAAGTGCTGTGAGTTTTCTCACACCAGCGTCAGACTGCTCCTTTATATTTTACACTTTGAATTTTCTGCATTTGAAGTGTTGTCGTTTACTTCTCGATCCACTGCACTTGAAGATGTGTGCTGACACACTGAGTTTATTCCATCCTCTCTTTACATACACACAGTGCTGTGAGTACATTACATGAGTCCCCACTCGCTGACCCACCCTATAACTGTTTATTTTCTTTACAAGAATGAAAAACAACCGGAGCAGGTCAGACAGGATCCCCAGTATGCTGACGTGGGCGCTCTCACCGTGCTCCATATTGTTTAGGTTTGTTGGCCATTATTCACCCATCGCAGCAGTGATCCCTGAGGAGCTCAGAGCATAAAAAGTTCACACAGACCCCCGAGTTGAGTCATAGTACAGTCATTAAAGCATCTTTTCTCTTCTTCTTCTTCTGCTGTATGTGGGGTGAGGGGGTCAGTGCCTGCTATTACCTCATCTTGACCCCCACCTGCCTCCCCCCTGCTAACACTGGCCCTCACTTCTGAAGACATTTGTGTAAACACAGCTGCGTTGTTGACTTTAAAGCCTGTCGCTCCTTTGAACCCCCCTCCCCTCTGAGATATTGGAGGGTGCGCCCCCCC
>NW_023339751.1:22584184-22597309 GCF_004916995.1 Morone saxatilis | reverse complement strand
AAAAAAAAAAAAAAAACTCTCTTGCCTGGTAGTAGGTGTTCTTCTGTGTGTAGAGGAGGAAGCGGGTGCCGATCTCCTCCTGGGGCCAGGGTAGGACAGAAGCTGGTCTCTGAGCAGTGCCCCCCCAGGGAGGCAGGTCATCAAAGCAGCCTAGGTCATTTAAACAGACCTCAGCCGCTGTGGACATAAAGAACACACCACTAAGACAAACCCTCACACTCCCATATGGAGATAATTTCATAATGATACTCAATTACTGCTCAGATACTGCAATTTTAATATGATATACAGTATAGGCAACTCAGATAAAACTTTCAACTCAAGAGGTTCTGAAGCTTTCTAGTCTGAAAAGGCCCTTTATAGACCTTTCAGGAAGAAATAACCGACGCACCAAAACTGTATCTTGGTAATAGGAAGTCCAAAAGGGGTCCAAAATGATTAATTTGTCCATATTTGAAGCTTTCTTGGACAGAATATCTATACCAACTGGGTAAATTGAGTAGTTAAGAATGAACCCAGTTTGGTCTGGACTGCATTCTCTTTAGTTTAGTCTCTCCACTCTTTAACGCCCACATTACCACTGTCAGACTTTCACTTCTATCTCAGCTTGTTGACCATCATTACATCATTTATCATCATATTTTTTGTTAGACTGACTTAATTTGAGTTTCTATCTTAGTACTCCAGCCAGCATTGTCATGTTTATAAAAAGTGGAACAACTGCGTATTCAAAACAGGAGCAAATGTTTACAGGCTCCAAATATAATTTGGACACTCCAAAAATCAATGATCATGCATACATCAAATATAAAATAAATATGGCTAAACAGTGACATATCATTTTGGCATTGAAAATAAAATCTAGCATTAAAAACAAAACCTGAACTGAAAAAGTAAACCATATACCATATATTTCCATATTAGGTGAATGGATTTCTATCTCAAATGTTCAAATGGACTGTGTCAATGCTTTTCAGTTTCGACGTTCTGTCAGCATTTGGGTGTTGAGAGGAGGGTGGATTTATATATCTGCATATTGATGAGAAAATGTTAGGCCTTCTCTGAACCAAGCAAGGTCACCATCCCCAAAGTGCCTGATCAGACACAAACTTTTTATTTTGTATTTTCTTAGTGGCAAAACCTGTTTCAATTTCAACGTTTATGTTTTCAGTTCAGGTTTTGTTTTCAATGCCAAATTTTCCATACCAAACCTAAATTTCACATTTCTAGCCCCATAGTTAAAAGACTAAATTGAAAGACCTTTGTCTTTGTGAACTGAAGCCATAGGTTTTGATCACTTTCCAAAAAAGTACTTTGACGGAGAATGTTATATCATCTAAAAGCTGTTCCACTATCAGCAAGAATAAAACAAAGCATTCATTTGTTTTTCACGAGATTCAAGATGCCAAATGTGCAAAAGTAATACATAAGAAGTTGAACTTGGCAGCCATTAAGAATATGGAGTCTTAGATCTGAATCTGACGGGGAAACAAAAGAGGAAATCTGTATCTTAAGAAGTTTCATCACTAGCAGCTTGAAATCAATCACTGAAAACACGTACCACTTTAACTTACTTACTTACTTTGCCATTTGAGTAAAATAAATGTTAACTTGCCATATGATGCGCCAACGAGGAAGCAGAGCAGACCCAAACTCTGTGACATCTGTTTGACAAAGTCCCATGAAAATTGGTTGTAGAGAATGTTAAATGGACTAGTATTTGTACATCACTTGTCACATTCTTCCATTCACACACACACATTCATACACATATGCTGCCATGCTAGATGCCAATACTCATCAGGAGCTATACAGAGTTTTCTATCCAAAGATTCGGGGTTCAGTATCTTGCCCAAGGATTTCTTTCAACTGTTCTGGGGGGTGCCGGGAATCAAACCATCAACCCTTTGATTACCTATTCCACAATCTGGGCAACAGTGAAGCAAAGATACGAACAGGATGATGCTGTATACTCACCTTGAGGCCAGACAGAAAGTAGTGAACTAACTGTGCACTGCTTTAAATAGTGCAGTCAGGAGGCTTTTTGGCCATGCAGCAGTGGGAAACACACAGGTGTGTCAGGTCAAAAACAGGTCAGTTATTAGTTACATGTGTGCTTTATACATACACAGTGACTTAACCTGTGGTTCAGAATTTGAACAGATGTGTTGGTCAGTAGATCTGGAGAGACACACTTTGTACTATAGATATCTACAGTCAACAGGATTTCATAATCACATGTCTATTCTGTGTGAGCAGCTGGTAGGAACAATCTACACTGCTTATAGAGCACACAGTTAGCCTCTGCTGATTCATAACTACGGTATGAATACAATAGCCACATACAAGACAATATAAACTTAACTCACAAGTAAAATGACATTGTCAGTTTCCATATTCTTCATTAATTCTGATATAATTGTACTGCAAGTTTGTCTCTAATGACCAGAATCATGATTTTGTACATTTTTTACAAGGTTGTGCCAGGCTCTCTGTGTCTACAGAAGGAGGAAGGAGGAATGTCCCCCTGGGATCCAACTGTCTACTGTACTGGGTAACACTTATTTGGCGTTTAACATTTCTGAAATAGTTTATAAAACACTGTAATGTAGTTGTAAGCAGATATAAGTGCATTTTTAAGTGTATATGTTCATGTACAGTATTTATTAACAGTTATTACTTATCTTATAAAGTCATATTTTAGATTATTACAACTGGTGCTTTACTATATTGTCATTCATTATCTGTTTATACAACTATTAAGGCTGCCCACAGGGGGAGTTATAATTAGTAAATTATAAATGGTAAGCACTTAGATGCTTACAACTACACTGTGTTGTAAACCACCTATTTCATGTTTTTGTACTGTAGGTAAAGTAGGTGGGTAAAGTTAGGGGGACTGTATGGATGATGTTAAAACATGTCAGTTGTTTTTGTTTAGTTTTTGGACATTTCATATGTCCAGTAGATGGCATTAGAGAGCAAGTAAATGTACCATTGGAGGGAGCGTGATCTCCACTAACAGTATCTTAAAGCTTAAAGTTCAGACTTGTTCAGACCACCAATGAAATATCATATTGTGCTTTTAGTGTAGCAGTGTCAGTAAAAGCATTCAGTATATCACTTTAAAGTATTTAAATGTAGAAAACAGTTTCTGACCACAGTTCCCACAATTTCTTTTTTTTTGAACTTCTTTTTATTTCCCTTTATCAGTTGCAGTCATATATATTGAAACGTTCAAGGATACAACAGTTCCCACAATTTCTATCTCCTCTGAAGAGTATAATCCCACTGCATCCCAACTGCAGAGAACAAATTTAACTGTGTTTTGAGTATGACAAAATCATATGCAAAACAGCTACAGTTTTGAGTGTGACATTGATGATCTATCTATCTATCTATCTCTATCTATCTATCTATTCTATTTCTATCATCTATCTATATATCTTATCTATCTATCTATCTATCTATCATTTGTCCAATGGTGTAACTTCATAACTCAGACAGACACACAACGTTTTTAGGGTGCAGTCTTTTGAAAGACAAAAACCCACAGCAATGCTTTGTAAAATGTGTACTGAAGTTGATATATTATCATGTCATTTATGTTTAAAATAATGTGTGTAGCATCTTTAAATCCATTGCCCGCCAGAAAACCAGCAGCTCAGAAACACTGAGCTGAATCAGAGCAGTCAGATTGGGTAAACAGGCTAGCAGGGGCCAATCTTTGCCAGATGATGCAGTGAGAGTGTTGGGGTTTTCTCTGTGAAATTGGGATTTGGACCTAGGTTAATCCTATGTGAAAACAGCCCTGGGTGCACTCTGCTCTCCTGGGCTCCTGGATAAATACCGGCCAATTAGAGGTGTCTGGGATAGGTTTTAGACAAGAGCTGCAGCTACAGCCGGTTGGAGTCTGAGTGTGTGTGTGTGTGTGTGTGTGTGTGTGTGTGTGTGTGGTGTGTGTGTGTGTCTGTGTGTCTGTGTGTCTGTGTGTACATGTTTATGAAAAAAATTATTTTCTTTTTTTTATACTGAATTGGGTTTAAGCTCACATAAATCAGAATCGGCTGTTATGTATGCAAACACATCGAATTTATAGGATTAATGACATACCGTGAAGATGACCAAGATAGAGTGCCATTGCCATGAAGTAATTGAGACTTAAATATATGCAATCAAACACCAAGGTTAAGGCTGACAATGTTTTATGTTTAGTCAACAAATCTCATGCACAGACCCAAACCAATAACCAATATATCCTACTAACAAGCATCATGTTTATATCAAAGCCTAAAATCTTCTTACTGTGTGCCATAGAGCTCCGTTATTGTCCACAAACTATTAAACACATTTGTGAGCCACACTGTTGTACTGGATGACATGTTCATTCATTTAAACCATGAACACACACTACATATTATCCCACATACATGGTCCTGCTGCCCCAAATACTCACTACAACAGTGGTCCCCAAAATGTAATCTGCACCTCATCAGTGTTGCATCCACACTTTATTCACTGTACCCCCTCACTTGCATAAAAGCAATGTCAATATTTTACCATGAATGTGGTAAATGGAAATCCATTGTAAAGCTAGAATGGTAACGTTTTACGAGTTGAGCGGGAATTCAAGTTTCGAAGTCTGTTCGGGTGTGGGCTAGTATAAGGCAGCTAAGCTAGCTGAACATTTTCATTCCATTCGCAGCCATGGGATTTCACAACAGAGGGTTGACATTGAACACTATCAGTGTTAGTACCATTAGGTCTCTTCTTAAATGACCAGTGTTTAAAATTTAGTGGCATCTAGCGGTGAAGTTGCAGAGTGCAGTTAATGGTTTTCTGTCTGTTCTGGGCTACTGTAGAAACATGGTCCAACATGGCAGACTCCATGGAAGGCGACCTGCAGCATCTATAGACAAAATGGCATATTCTAAGGTAACAAAAACACAATGATTCCTTTATTCAGGTGATTATACACTAATAAAAATAAGACTATTATAATACATTTCTGCCAAATCTGCCAATAGATCCTCTTAAATGTTACACACTGGACCTTCTTTGCTATATCCTATAGGCTGACAGTGTTGTGAATGATTTTGGAGAACCTCACCCATGAGCCTGTTTGGGAGTTAGAAGAGATGTTTTCTTGCTGCCTGATACCAGGGGAGGACTGGCTGGAATACTCTGTGAAAGCTGATTCTGCTTTCTCATTTGGATACATTTTGGTCTATAAAAAATGTGCGTGTCCTTTTTATTTACAGTGATATTTAAAGTGATTTCTCCTTGTGTCTTTAGTCAAATTATTAGGAAAGCGACACGAATGACCAATTCTTTTGATTATTTTCTTAAAAAATGTTGCCTAGGAACAGCTGACTTTGGTTGGTGGGAAGCATGACCGGCAGTCGGCCTGTTGTAGCAGGTAGGTTGTTGCAACAAGAAATATAATAAAGCCTAACACAAATATTAAACACATAATAATTGATAATCCTACTCCAATCTTTCAATGTACGCCCTGGGGTTCCACCTGGTTAGTATGCAACTAATGGGTACTAATCCACCACTGAAAATAGTTCCAAACAAATAGATTTTTTCCATACTGTTTAAGTAACTGTCACAGCTGGTGCTAGCAGGGAAACAGAAACACAAGGGATAGGACCCAAATGCAGATGTCCGACGCAGAGCTGATTTGGTTCAGTGATTTTATTAAAACAATGAGGTATAAAGGCTTACAGGCAAGGGTCAAAACTGGCAACAGCAGTCCAAACTGGCAAACATATCTGATGAGGAGCGGGAAAGAATCAAAAAGTTCAACACACAGCCAAGGTCCAAAAAAAGACAGGTCACAGGGACACCAGAAGCTGGAGAGTAGGGCATGAAGCACACAGCAACTAGATTTAACGATCGGGCAGGGAACAAAGGAAGTGAGCTGGGTTGATTAGGGAATGAGGTGCAGGTGGGTCAGGTGACTGCAAGAAATAGGGACAGGTGTGTGGATGGGGGGCCAGTCAGGTGATGAGGAAAGGACCAAGGGAAGTCGAGGGACATCTGGTGGACAGCTACAGCATGGTAAGAGTAGGGAGTTGAGGGAACGGACATGGCCATGGTGAAGTGAGTGGTGACATGTAGAGGGCTTGGGGTGAAAGAGACTTTTGAGTAAAATACTGGGCTTTTTAAAAAAAAACAATTAAACTATGCATTTTGCTGTGTTTTAAAAGATTTACATATTCATTTCAGTAGGAACAAGGCATGTCAGAAAGTTTTGAAAGCTACATTGTTGGTTTGGGTTTGGGTTTAAGATGATAAGAAGAAATATACAGCAACATCAGTCTTACGTTTAGATTATGCTGACTGTTATGACGGCTGTTATGACGACATGATAAAATGAAAAAGATTAAAATGATACACTGGCAATTAACTTTATGAACTAAAGAAAATATTAAAAGTAATACAGTAATATTACAATAATTAATGTTATTTTCAGCAGTTTGTGTTCTGCCAAAACCTGAACTGATAACACTTTCCCTTGTGAATTATAGGATTTGATTTCCCATGTGTAAAAATAGAAACCAGTCAAAATCCCAGCTGTCAGCATAGTGTGTGTCTGCCTGTGTACCTGCAGTACAGCCTCTCAAATAGAGCTTCAATCTGCGTGCGTGGGATGCATGCTGGAGTCCGTTATTAGGATGGTGGGGGAGGTTAAGGCAAACGGGAAATTACATGCAAGACAGCACAAGCTGGAGGGGCTGGGGAAGAGGACAGAAAAGCTGGGTAGGTTGGGTCTGTGCTGCAGCGGCTTACTGTAGGAATGTTAATCCTCCTAATGTATTACAGTTGGAGGAAGAGCAGGACCACAGGCTGAACCAGGCCTTCAGGGCACAACGAGGGGGAGGAGGAGAGAGAAAAAGTGAAGGAAGGGGCAGAAGTGAAGGTGAAGAGGAGAAAGAAAGAGAAAAGAAGCACACAATATAAACAATGGAAAGTGTGGTTACTGATTTTGTGTGTGTGTGTGTGTTTTCCGCCAACTGGCATATTGACAATTCGTTTCCCCAAATCCCTAAAACAGCACCAAGCTTAAGACACTTTTGAAAGACTTCAGGTCCTGTTTCACATGATGTTTAAATGAGTACTTCACCTCTGTGTGTGTGTGTGTGTGTGTGTGTGTGTGTGTGTATGGTAACACCCTCAGGAAAATGACGCACACTACACCCAGGATTGTCTCTTTTATGACTCTACATTAGCTTTCAACTGATTTGTTGCTGTTTGATGTTAGTGTGTCACACTGATATAGTGATTTAAAATGTTGTGTTGAAAAAGTCAGTTCACCCAGATTAGATAAAATAAATGTTCTTGCACAGCACAGGTACTGTAGAAGATGAGAACTTTCTGGACAAAAATTAATTTTCAGTGAATATCAGCAATCTTCATCCAATATTGATATTTCAATATTTAATTCAATAAGTAGTGGTCCTGTAACTTGTGATGTTCAGGTTCTCTCTTTTCTTTTTGTTCAGTTCAGTTCAGTTCTTTTTGTATTACTATTACTACTGATTTCCCGTTACTTTTACTATCATCAACAGAGAGCAATGCACACTGCACAAAGACCTGTAGAATATGAAACGCCCACTTTAGTTACCAAGAAAAAGCTGTTATTTTTGGGTGAACTTTTTGGGTTCCGAACCAATTTATTTTTAGTCAAAACGCTCCAAATGGTTTAAAAGCGCCAACCAGAATGGAGCCGCTTCCCTCTTGGTGGGAAGGCCTAACATGGTGTTTTTTCACCAAATTAGCTCTGTGTCTTGAACTGGTTCACAGTGGGTATGTCATATTCTACAGGTTGTTGTTGAGAGCCCTCTGTTGATGATGCATCCCATTGGATCCTCTCAAAAGTGGTTAAAATGCAGACTGGTTCACTAGATAGCACCAAGGTTCCGAGAATCTTCCAAGAAACAAAATATTTAAAGACCTCAGCTTTAGACTGCTTGGCTATAATCTCAGAAGTTATCAGTCTTCATATTTGTTTTTCTTTGACGCATATCTTCTGTTCTGTGGCTGATAAAAAGTAGGCTTTGTTCTGGATCAAAGCCCAAACAAGGTGTGCCATCACCGGTTGTCAGCTGCTGGGAAGAGCTCATTGTGTAGCTGCTCACACCTGCTGTGAGGTGAAGGGCATTGTGTAAATTACTGTTAGACTGATACATTGACTGATATAAAGAAGCACTTTAGATTTAGTTAACAATCTGTTATTGTTTTGTTTGTTTTTTGATCAGTCTTCTAGGACTTGCTATTAGAAATGGAACCATTTATCGCCATAAAGGGCACATGGAGCAGACTGGCTATGGAAACAAACTACAGAGAGGCTGTGATAGCAACACAGGCAGGCATATATATATGTATATGTATATGTATCTGTATATGTATATATATATATATATTATAGTGTTTGTATTATGGTTATTATATATTCTGTGTCTCCCTTTGTCCTGTGCCATTTGTCTTGTACCATGTGTCAGAGAACCAGCGCTTTATCCATACCACTGCCATTGTCAGGTCTTGTTGTTGTCTATTGTTTGTTAAAGAGTGATTTTTGTTTGTTTCCTTAGCCTTGTATTACCTGTTAGGGAGTGATTTTGTTTAGTTAATAAAAGCATTATTTTGAAACTTTCGTCTGAGAGTTGTGCATTTGGGTTCTGGTCCATAGTTGTCGTGACAAAACGTCAATAGTCATGTTGCAAAAAGATGAATTTGTTCATCTTATCTTCAAATCTGTGAAACTTTTTCCTAAATCAGTGCTTGCAATTAACTCCTGAGATTTATCGCACTTTAAATAGGTTGAGCAAACAGCTCATAAAAAGTATCACCAAAAGTCACTTTGTTTAGTTAATAACTTTGAAAGGCTTGTATCACCCAGTTCTAATTTTTTCTAATCCCCTACCAGGAACAAACAGTAAGAAGAGTCTCCTGAATTACTCCGTCACTCTGTATTTTCAACAGTAATTACCATGAAGGTGTTTTCCGCTTGAGTCTTTATTATATTTATCACATTCCTCGCTTTCATTTAGTCCACCTCCTCCGAGACAATAATCTACCATATTAGTGAGGAACAGTCAATGCAAATAGAGCAGCAGATTTATGGGCACAGGTCAGCAGAAATGATTATGATCACACATTAGCATTTTCATATCAGATTTAACAAGGGCAATCCTGCATAATCGATGTTTGAGTTAATTCACTTCAGCATCCATTGGATTATTGTAGTTGCAGAGATTAAAACTGCGTGTTTAAAAATGGATGGTCAAAAATGCTTTATCACTGCTATTATTATTATTATTATTATCAGAGCTTGATTTAAGAAGAAAATATGGGCCATCACGTTTGTGTGTAATGCTGATTTGATGTCTGTTGGTAAGACATGAAAAATGTTTGTTACAGGATTGCTGGTGCGTATTGCATTTTGGATATCATCTTAAATCTCCCTCCATGTCAGTGGAGCTGTATATTAGAGGTAGGCTTGAAACAGATGTAAATATTAACTGCTGTGACACTAATCTGCAGTTGACTTGGTCCCCAGGAAGTTGCAGTGACAGGTTACAGACAGATCCAGTTGCATAGAAGCATGCCACTTACGAGTTTTTGGCTCTGTGCTGTAATGACGTTGGCTGTATCAAGTTCTAAGCAAGAAATAAAACTTGTGTCATTTTATTCGTCATTTTTATGTGTCTGGAGCAAAACGATCTACAACTGTTCTGATGGCTGAGTTAAGCAGATATAATGTAAATGCAGTGCCTCTGCATTCAATGTGGCTTGAAAATGTTGCTTGTCATACTTTCCTTGTCTGATAACACTTTACAATTAAGTTGTAAAAGAAAGTAAATTGCTCAGTAACTTATTGTTTACTAGCAGTTAGTTCTTCATTCATTCCTGATATGTTTCCTAGTAATTAAATGTTGCGTGCCTTAATGTAAAGGCATTTACCTAGAAATAGGCAGGTTCAGGACTGTCGCCTCTATCTCTAGGAATCTCTGACTTGGTCCAAAGTGTAAAAACTTGATTGTTTAAGAAGAAGAAGAAGATATGTACAGAAATGTACTGTAAAGGTAGGAAGATCCATTGTCAGAAATAGAATTTAATATTCGTAGGTATGTTTTCATTAGTGTATAATCACCTGAAAATGTTTTTGTTACCTTACAATGAGCTATTCTTATCTGCAAAGGAAGTAGGTCCTCTCAAGGAAACTAAAAAAGAAGGAAAGGTCATTACATCATAACAACACAATTCTAATGCTATGTGGTACCAGACTATGGTGCCAGTTCTATTGAAGCCTATGAGGGAAGGCATACCACAACCCAACATATCTACGTTGTTTGACCTTTAAAGAAGAGATGCCTCTGCCAAATAAAAAAATACACCTTAGAGAATCGATTTTTCCAAATGTGCACATTTGTTGTTTATTTGCTGTTGGTCTCCAAATAGTATCCAAAGATGATTAAAGGCAGACTTTACAGGGCTCATGGTGAGTCAAATTAAAATTCCCACCATGAAAAATCAGAGAAGGTTGCAAGTTCAGTGTCCCTTGACTTTAGGATAAATATTATGAACAAAATCTGTATTCTTCATTCCTTCTCTCTTCCTTTTATTTTGATGTGGAAGCTGCTTTACAATGATTGACAGCGGTAATACTAACTATGTTAACTAATGTTATGGGAATATAATTTTTTCAAAGGAAACATTCACAAATGTCTTCTGATTATTAATTATGCATTAGTAGGCTATACATTGATTTGCCATGGTAAGCATTTAAATTCACCATGAGCACTGTAAAGTATGCCTATAACAGTTGAGCAAGCCAAAGTTTCTCGTTTCTTCCTTCCTTGAAAAGACAACCACATTTTGAAGATTTCGGTTAGAAGATAAAAACTATACACAGGTGGAGCATTATGCATAATGTTAAGTCTCAATATCATTGAAACAAGTGAGTTATAAAAATTCACCCCCTGTATAGTTGTAATGAACAGGGAAATTTGCTATACCAAAAAAGACCAAAAGCGTTTTTTTGTACCAGGCTGTAAACATGTTTATTTCTGCTGTAAAGTTAGGCATTATAATATCTGGCCTTATGGAGATTGACTCACTGCTGGAGCCAGCCTCAAGTGGCCATTAGAGGAACTGCAGTTTTTGTTACTGTGTTGGCTTCATTTGCCAGTTCAAGAGGTTGCAGCTTGATCTAAGCACAGGAGGAGGAAGCTGACGGAGGTTCTGACCAAGGCTTGTTCAACTGTTATTAGAGCACAGAGCAAAAAGGGGCGGGACTTGGGAAAGGTCAATTGGAATGCACATACTGTACAACTACAGTCATTTGCATCTCAAAGTGGTTAGGCATGTCCATATTTTGCCAGTTTTATAGACCTTTAAACAGCAGGTAATTTTATAAACAGGATGTAAACATTCATTAAGTTTTAATTATGTATGATATTAGATTTTGCAAGTACCTTTAAACTGATTATTACCTCACTTTATAGTTCGTAGAGTATGTCTCTATGTGTATTAATGTGTCACAATGTGTATTTCTATGTTTAAATTGTCCTGTTTGCATGTATTTTTTCACTTAATGCAAAAACAAAACTATTAAAAAAAGAATGCTATTAATTAGTATTATATTCCTCTTTGTTTTGCATATACCATTTTTTTCTGGGAGGTGCTTGCATTCCTCAAAAGAACTAAATAAATAAATAACAAGCACTAATTCCTGAAATATTATGTCAAATTGAAACAATTTCAATAGCCTGGGCTCCTATAGAATTATGTATGTTCCTTCAAATATTTCCACCTCTAATTCCTCCATCTGTTATTTTTTCTTTTCCCTATTCTCTGAGGTAATTGTTAGAACTTCCTCTGCTTCTGTATTTTTTCCACACCACGCTCTGTGCTCTCTCTTTTGTTCGTTGTACTTTTGCATTGTGAGTAAACATCAGGGAATGTCACATATCTCCCCTCCAGTGGAATATTGATTCTTTAGTGTGGTGTGGCAGCGAAGAGCACATACTGTGACCGCTTCACCTCACTCCACAAAATAGGTTTGTGTCTGGGCCACCAGGAGAATAGCTGCTGGTTGATTTGGACAGCTCCACACTGCCTCTCTCTCACTGAGGGTTTATTTTATACAGTAACACACTGCCCTGTGTCTAATGAGGTAGTAATACATTCAATCTAAAGCCTGAACACTTCAACTGGAATTTCTTACTGATGAATATATAGATATATTTAAATTTTACAATGTATGTGATGATGTATGTATGTACAATGTATGTATGTTTCTGATCATTAATATCCATCTTGGATATGATGTGACCTTAAAGTTATAATAACATTTCCACATTAAAATGTATATATAAACACTAGAGCCAGGTATATGTACCAGTATATGTAGTTGAGTTGTGAACTTCCATTATTCCATCTGTCATTTTATTCAGGTAACACTGCGTTTCACCGGTCGCCTGCCCTTTGTGCCTGCGTCAGCATTGGCGTTGTTGCCAGAACTTTCATACATGTGACTTCTTATCCAGTTTGAAGCCACATTTTTACCCATCTTACTGTTTAGATCTTGTCTTTTCTAACTCCTACGAGTTAAAAATTCAATTCTCTGATATCTTTGGGTTGTGGAGAAAAAGAAGACAATTGAGAACATCACATTGGGCTTGAGGTAACACTGATCAACATTTCGCCAATAATTGTTAGCTGCAGCCCCAGTTAGTGCCAATGCCTAACTAAATATTATTTGTACTTCTTGTATTATCTTTATAGTATGCTGTTTTTGCAGCTAGCAAACAAAAATTCCACATATTTTACTTGTTTTATGCTAAGGGGAAATGAGGCAATATGTGCACTCTCATACCTCAATCATACAGCCAAACTGAAGAGAAAATACAAAAGTACTTTGTTTTAATTTTGTTTCAGGAGCTGTCTCATCAAGTTTGCAAAATGTTTGTAGTATACTGTATCATTATGGGTTACTGTTTTTTGATTGCGTGTCAGCAGGGCCATAGCTGCCACTAGTGCCTGGCTCAATACTCAAAAGTGCAATTTATTATTAGTTTAAATATTACTCCTGTCAACAGTAATTAGTTACAC
>NW_023339751.1:22584011-22584151 GCF_004916995.1 Morone saxatilis | reverse complement strand
CTCCCCACGAAATTGGTAATTGTGCTCTATATTTTTTTACCTGGGGGTTTTCTGTTGCACACACATCACTGTGTGTATTTATCAGGGATCTGTCTGAAAGACAGAAAGACAGAGAGTCAAACATTTCACCCAGCTCATAT
>NW_023339751.1:22578925-22583911 GCF_004916995.1 Morone saxatilis | reverse complement strand
TATCTATCTATCTATCTAATCTGTTTATGAAAATTATATATCATCTTATTGCATTGTTTTGACCTCAGTATCTGAACTCAAGGTCCCCTTACTTACTTTTGCTGAGCAAACTCCATTTGCTAAAATCTAGTGCTGTAAGTGGAGTTTAGAATGTTATGTTATATTCCATGTAGATAATGTACTTTAATTTCTGTAGAAATTAATCTGACTGTAAAACTATATATAGTCTGACAGTGAGACTCATAGGCTTGTGTGTTGTATGTACAGTAGTTAGATTTTCTGAATCTGGAGATAGAAGGTGCACCTCAAGTCATCAGACTGTTTTGTCAAACCTCTAATTGCCAGATCAGTATCAATAATAACAGCCAATCTATACCACTTTGTATTTTATATACCAAAACAAATTGTTTAAACTTACTTTTGTGTTGCTTTCTCCCCTATCTCCTTGCCTACTTTAAAGCAATAACGTATGATTTTTGTAAGGTGAGAAACAACAAGCAAAAATATGATTTGTTTTATGCACTGATTTTCAAGAAATCTTATTGTAAGTAATTAACCTGGGGGGGCGGGGGGGTTCATGCTGATATCTATTAGTTAAAATGTTTACCTTATTCACCTATAGAGAATTTTACAATACAGGGCTGTGTGATTGATGTGACTTTGTAGAATTTACCTAGAAATCAGCATGAAGAAAAAACAACAGTGTAAGTGTCAGAGCAATAAACAGATGTAGGATCTGATGGGGATTGATGGGCTGCTAACCCCCCGTTTGTGGCTCCGCTGGGACACCTCACTCCTTGAGGCCCTTACGTAATCCTGGCGCTGCTTCAGCCTCGGCCTTTGTGAATTCCTGCTGTGTTACCGGATAGCCTGTGGTTACCGCTCGGAGTGTAGGTCAAACATATCAGTGAGCAGCTTTCGGGAACATCTATATCTCCCCACCTCTCTGCCTCCAGCCCACTACTCTCTGTCATCTTTGCGTAAGTGTTGCCATGGAGGTGAGTCGGGGTTACCATGGTGTTGCGCTCATTGTTGTGAGTGTTTTGGCCTATGTCACACAGCTAATGCCATCATAGGCTATAGATGAGAGATATGGAAGGACACGCACTGTTTCGCTCAATGTCAAAGTCCATTTGTAGTTCATAAAAACGGATCCTTTAATTGGTTCTTTAATGAGACAAAGCAGGCTACACCAGAAAAAAAAGCTTGTTTTTTTGTTATGACAACTGCACTCTTACATACATTTTTTACAGTCATGGACTCCCTTTGTATAACACCACACAAATCTATATACTCAATGGCTTTTTAGAGTTTTACTTGAAAAATCTTGCTGATATTCTGGTATATGTGTGAGTAAATTGTTGTTTTCATGTTGAGGTTGTGTTCACTTTACAGGACTGCCCAAGCTGACCTTCGACCTATGACCTTCCAAGGGAAGAAGAATTCACAACAAAGTTTAAAGTTCCTAAAGGATGCGCTTATAGTACATCAACCTAGGGCCTTTGCTTTTGAAGAACATGCTTTTTCTCATCTTTAAAGTACGTTTTCATATATTTTTATGTCACATACAAAACAGAAAAAAAGTCCATTATATACATCCTCCATTTCTCCCACATTGCAACCACAGGTCCGTTTTCCTGCGATAGTAGCAAAGATCGCATTTGATGTTTTTGGGCCAAGATGTTGACCACCAGTCCAGTTGAAGCATCAATGTTTTTTTTAGCCTTGGTTTCTACGTTAACTCTAATCATGCAGTTCAAAAGAAGGAAAAAAGTGATAATGGATAATAATCTTTAGAAATCCTTTGAAGCAGTTGGTCAGTTCGGCAACAAAGTCTCACAAACAAATTCCTTTGAAGCGCTGTGGTCCATCTGGGCATGTCTATTTGTTGTCAGTTTTGAAGAGAATTCTTATTGAGTACCATCAACACACGATCTGCCAGTCTGCAGCACATCTGGCAGCTTAGAGATAGAGCTGAAGAAATGTGAAGTGGGGGGAATTGTGGAGTTACAGCTGGTCGGTTGGGTCAGGGGTCGTCGCCGCAGCTTCTTCTTCATACCGGCCGGTCCACAGCATATTGGCAGGGGCTCAGGTTGGACACAGGGTTCTGCACTGCTGGGTAAGCAAAGTTGGCGTGCTGCTTTGCCTTGAGCCGCAGGCTGGCCAGGCTGGAGTTGCAGGTGTCTCTGTACATGTAGGGACTGGCTGTGGAGGCGTAGGGGCATGTGGTCGCTGTCACCGCTACCGAGTTGAGTGCCGTGGGGCTGTTGAGGTTGTTGAGGTTGCCCAGGTTGTTGAGCCCTGTAGTGGGAACCCCAGCCACCGCTGAGGGCACCATGCTAGAGGCCATGTTCATGGAGGGGATGGAGCTGGGGGGGGAGAACATAGGCTGGGAGGACAGGGGACTTACATTCATTGAGTTAAAGAATGGGAAGCTCTTGGCGGAGAGTGGGCTGCTCGCTAGGCTCTTGGTGGCCCAGTTGTTGTAGGAGTAGCCCGTGTACATGTCATCGTAGGGCTGCATGAGTCCA
Source organism: Morone saxatilis (assembly GCF_004916995.1). Lineage (NCBI taxonomy): Eukaryota > Metazoa > Chordata > Actinopteri > Moronidae > Morone > Morone saxatilis. The sequence goes on along the minus strand of NW_023339751.1, from coordinate 22,581,380 downwards.
TTGAACTGGGCACCAAAGCCATTTTTGCATAACTCTGCCTGCTGGTTTCTCTCCCGCTTTCTCCACTTGGCACGCCGGTTCTTGAACCATACCTAGGGAAGCCAAAAGGAGAAAATACAGCACTCTGAAACTATTATCCAGTACAGATAATGTATCATCAGAGTTGCTATTTGTGTACTCACAAATACTTTTCTGTTGTCTTACTCCAAATCCAATCCAAAATATTGCTCTGAATCTCAATTCTGAGGCTGTTCTGAAAATGATGCAACTTGGGTCTCTGAATTATTTGTATTTTTTTTACTACAGTCCAGATCTTCTCTGAAAAGTGTCCTGAGATCACTTCTGTTATGATTTGGAACTAAACAAAAAAAAAAGTGAATTGAACTGAAAAATGTAATTCTGATCAACTCATATCAATTTCAGTCTTAAATTAACAACTTCTCTTTAACCCACATCTAGTTTATGCCCCACTTATTTAGAGTGCAGGTACTAATACAGATCATTTAGTTGACACAGATACAGATAATGGTGTTTTTCTTGATAGCATCAAATAAAATATGTTTTCTGGGCCTTTTTTCTTCTGAAAAAATACAGATTTTCTTTATTCAATCATTAAAATTTAAAACCAAAATTCAGTTTACTACAACTTAGGTTTAGCAGTTTTGTCCATAATTTCTGTCAGCTCTGACACTCACTGAAGTATCATGTATGCATAAGAATCAATGTAGGAACAGGACAACATAACTAAAACAAGGGAGTTGTCGACTAATTTTTTTATTTAAAGTTGCAAATGTGTGATTTAATTTTTTTAAGGCTTATACAAATCTTGCAGACTTGGTGGCTTTAAAGTTGACTATATTGACTAAGATAAAAATTAAGAAATACAAAAACCATAAATAAAAATTTCAGTTAACTTAAGTTTAACTTTGAAGTGAAGTTCTAAAAGTTACATAAAGCGTATGTGTGTATGCATTTGTAAAGCCAGCAGTACAGCTGTCAAGGTAGGTGCAGGTTAAACTGAAATTGTAGGGATTAGTTTGAATGCTAACAAACAGCAAGCAAGGGGCATCATTGACCTACACACGCCTCAGTATGCTTCAGCATGTGGAGTAAATCATTTGCCCACGTGTTATTAAAGTTTAATTTATGATTTTGATGAATGTTATTTTTGCTCACAAAGAAAGATTAGAATGACTTTTTCCTTCACAATGAGTGTCAGGAGTCAATAAAGTGTAATTCTAAAACACATCCAGTCAGAGTATCCTAACCCCTCTCAAATGCTTCCAGTAATATTATGTGCAGATGTATCCAGAATTTTTGAAAGACATAATGATCCCAGAAAGTAAGTTGAAGTGTATCATCAAACAGTCATATTAGGCTAGGCTTATTAAAACTAATCATTCACTTATTTGAATAGTGAGATCCCAATGAAAGAAATGTCAGGGAAGGGCAATCTTCACATTTGTCATTTTATGGTCCTATATTTGGAGGATATGAATTGGATTAAAGCTTTAGTGGAAAATCTAAATTGAGCTTTTTTAGAAATGAAAACTGTGCCAAGTTCATCCAAGTGTAAAGTTGTGGACAAACTTTTGCTCTGAATTTGACAGAAACCTTTCATTTGTGGATACAAAAAGATAAAAACACAGTATCTGACAGAAGCCTCCTGGTCATCTGTTAACACTCATGTATTTGTCTTACATCAAAATAATTTGGCATCAAGTGTTTTATCTCTTTAATCCTCATAAAACTTTTACAGGCCTTTCCTGTGTTGATACTCAGCCGTCTCTCTGCTCTCTTGGCATGCACGCTGTGTATCATCCAATCCTCTGTTATTATAGTAACAGAATGCTGTTGACCATTAATATGAGTATAAAGTGCATGACTCTGACTTTTCCATCCCACTCAGTGAGAGCAGGGGAAACCCCACGGCCGAGGACAGGAGCTACCCAATCTTTACTGTGACTCGGAGGCAATGCTGTTTGAAGGTTTGTGGAAAAGGCTGAATGTCAAGGTTACTCAGTGGCAGCTGTATTTATAAGTCTTCTGTGAAATGGTCATATGGCTGCAGAAGATCAAAATACTGTCTCAAAAAAGCACTGATATCTGAAATGAAGCAAAGACATCTGATGGTGTGTCTGTGGCTAACTTCAGAGTCAGAAAATGAGAATTCCCAGCAGACAGGCTGTATCCTGAATGATTCAATATAATATTTTCAGGCCTGGGGAAAAAGGTAACTATAATCCATTACAGTTACAGAAAAAAATTGTTACATTAAGTATAAATTGGTATTATTAAACACATGATACCATTTTCATATTTTTTTACATTACATTGTTTGGTTGTCTTATAGAATACACTTAGATCAATACTTCTTATTGTATCTTATCTTTTGTAAATTTGTTTTGGTAATCCAAAAGTAATCAAAAGTAATCAAGTTACATTACTTCAATAT
>NW_023339751.1:22575877-22578825 GCF_004916995.1 Morone saxatilis | reverse complement strand
ATAAATTTATCAGTCAAGTCTGTTGAAATAACGTCCCATCTAATCATTTACAAAGATACAAGATAATGTATTGTTTTACAAAGCAGGGTTGCATCATGAAATTCAGGTTGTAGCTCCCTTTTATGCTACTCAAAAGAACAAAATATACATACAGTGGAGTCTATAAAACAATTTAACATGGTGGAGTGCTGAGAATAAATTAAGCAGTCTCACAGTCTGAGGCAAGACACTGTTTTTAAGGCTGCTGGTCGACAGCAGATACTTCTGTATCTTTTACAAGACGGCAGTACAGTGAACAGGCTGTAGTGTGTTTGTTTGCCCTGTGTTAAAGAGTTGATTAGATATTTTTATTTTTTTTTTAATTTAAAAATATTGTGAAAATGTAAACACCAATGAATTTTTGTCTAATATCACTCCCTTAAATATACATTGAAAATAATATTGTACAAAGTAATGCAGAGTAGCTATGAAAGTGTATGTTGATTCATTTTCATTAGGCAGTTCCAGCGGAATGCTCCAGGGATGGAAATGTTGAGAAATGAAATGGCTTGACAACTACAGGATGGACTGCCATGAAATTTGACATTAATGAACAATTCTTTTATAGCACAGCATTAGGTCAAAATTTCACTTCATTGTCCCATCATGACATGCCCTTCATCCACGCTGTACTTTCCACTTAGTTCCAATTAACTAATTTTGGCATGCTAACACACTAAAATGGCAACTGTGGTACACATTACCTTATGCACTCAGTAGACCAGCAAACATGTAGCATATGAGCTGTTTTTGTGGCTGAAGGTCAAATGTGTGTCCGTCAAATCAAATGGAGTTCATTTTATAGCCTGAAATCGCAAATCACACATTTGCATTGAAGGTCTATACAGTCTGTAAAGAATGCAACAGCCTCCAACCCTAGACCTTTGATCGAGTGTTATCAATATGTTCCGTCAGGCTGCAACTTTGGCGATTAACAACAGCTCTCAGACAAATCACATGAATCAAGCTGACGGGAAGTATTTTGGGCATGTAGGAATCTGCCTGCATGCAGGGGTTAGAAAGGCCACTGATGGACATTAAGGACGAGACAATGTGTAGTCTGTTGTCCTTTCAAAATAACAACCAAGAGTGCATGCTATGTGACCTTTCATTCAGCCAACATTAATTTGATCCATTACTTGTCAGGCAGGCCAGCGATTGTATTGTCATTCATCAGAATGCGTGTCCTCCTGCTCCATATAGCTACAATGAGAAAACCACTGGGTGTGGGCACACACTGCTGCACCTTTGACATTCAAGTTTAGTGTATGAACTGAAACTTTGTTGAAGGGAATAAAGCATCTCACCTAGCACATGAAATACTATATTTATATATTTTTTAACCATTTAGGAATCATGTATTTCCCCCTGCAGTTACATCACTGGAAACTGATTTATATAATCCAACTGAGGTCTATACATGATTACAAAAGGATTAGACCGGTAATTAGCTTTGGCAATGACAATTTGGAAGGCAGCTGGATTCTCGAGATCATGAAATCACAAGATCACGCTTGTGTCCGAACCACAGTGGTTTGGACCAATCAGCATCCTTTGAGGAATTACTGCCAAAGTGACGCCGAGAGAACACTGTTCATTCAAAAACAACAATGGCGGCTGCTACAGACATTGATGCTGCTAGCATCAGTTATACCAGCACTGGAGAGTAAAGAACAGAAGGCTTCCCTCGATTCATGTTTTCGCTCTCCTCCCATGATAGTGATAGACAGAATGTTTGTCCAATCAAGTGTGCCTTCCCTTTTCCAACCTTCCCCAGAGTTTTGTGTAACAAACCATCACGTCGGGTTAATGATAATGCCATATTTCAACATTGAGTAGATGGTCACTGGAAAATTTGTGACAATAATATTACACTTGTTTTTAAGGGATCATGGTATTCATGTGATATTTTATTCATGAGTTTTTAAGTTTTAAAGATTTTGAAAACTGCTTAAAGTTTTGAACAATAAAGAAATCAAAATCCCTATCTTTTAACCTGTGTGAATAGGTTTTTGGCCACTGAAGGCAGTAGAAACAAAGATTAGATTTTCCCTACTCAGCGACACACCCGCTGCGAAGCCAGCAACCACAGTTAAATGTATCCCTAGAGCCAGAGTGGGCAACATTGAATCATATTTGAAAACTGCTGGCTAAGGATTAACGTAACTATCGTAAAATAGTTATTCACATCTGCGGTAATGACACCCGATTACGCCAATCGGAGGTCACAAAAATGAATGGAGTCGGTGTGTAGATATGCAAAAACAGTGCCCAGTCTAACCAGTGACATTTATAGCCCCATATTGCCATTCCACTGCTGGCTCTCGAGGTGGTGTCCAGAAAACAATGTGGGCTTTATTGATAACTGGCAGACTTTCTGGGGAAAACTTGGTCTGAAACAGAAGGAACAAGCATTCAGGAGTGGGGACAGGGACAGGTTTAGCAAGGCGGTGAGAGAAGCTAAACGACAGTACTCTGAGAAACTTCAACATCAGTTCTCAGCCAACGACTCTGGTTCTGTCTGGAAGGGGCTCAGACAGATAACCAACTACAAACCTAAAACCCCCCACTNNATCAGTTCTCAGCCAACGACTCTGATGGAGTGAGGAGTTTTAGGTTTGTAGTTTCTGTCTGCCAATGACTTGCACCTAGCAAACAAGCTGAATGAGTTCTACTGTCGCTTTGACAGACAAAGGAGCAGTCCTGACACCATCCCCTGTGACACTCCTCACCAGTTCCTCCTCCCCCAGCTCAGCAGGAGCCAGGGCCACTTCAACTACACACCTGTGAATTCCTCGTCCACTACAGTGACGACTCTCTGCCTTCAGGAGAGGGACGTCAACAGGCTCTTTAAGAGGCTGAACCCTGCTTTCCCTGTACACAGTCACCTTCAGTCACCAGTCCATCAG
>NW_023339751.1:22564865-22575777 GCF_004916995.1 Morone saxatilis | reverse complement strand
GTGCTCATGTCCGGGTAGCGGTTCCTCTGGAAGGTGGCCTCCAGTTCCTGGAGCTGCTGGCTGGTGAAGTGAGTCCTCTGCCGCCGCTGCTTCTTCTTCAGTGAGCCATCCTCGGCGCTGGACTCATCCAGCTGGTTCTGGTGAGATTTCTCTGTGTCTGCAGTTGCACAAAAAGAAAAATTCTTCCATAAGAACACAAGTACGTCTTTTTTCACCAACAAGGAACCAGCTCCGTTGCAGTTTGAGCAACTAATTTTGAGTCAGAAATAATTTGGGAACCAAAGTGGGTGTGTCATATTTTACAGGTTGTTGTGCACTGAGCAGCACCCTCTGTTGATGAAGCATCCAGTTACTGTGTTTCCACTTAAAACTGGTGGAAACGCTGGCTGGTTCGCTAGATAAAAGGTTCTAAGAATCTTAAACAGAGCTGGTTCAGGAACAGGAGCTAATTTGGTAGAAAAACATTATAGGAGGCATAGCTTAGGGAGAAAGATAGAAGAGAGTTAACACAGCAATGAAAACAAAACAACTGATCATGAAAGGTCATGTTTTACCTTCAAGATAGTAATTAAACAACTGCATTACACGCATCTACCGATGAAGACCATGACATGCAAAAGCTCATGAAAAAGCTAGTAAGTTAACGTTGAGTTCCGACTTTTTCAGAGTACAAAGTAGATCATAAGTTACATTAAGAATGAATCAAATCATATGTTTAATATTTTATGGGATTAAGATATGTTGCATGAAAACAGTTATTTTCATACTGACTAGATGTGTTTTTTAGAGCAAATAATTAAATTAAATTAATGCAGCCTGTTTTGATCTATGCATCACTGCACATTTTGAAGATAATTGCACTTAACAATTGTAGAAATACACTGTAGATGTGGAATATTTCACAGTGTTTTGAGAAGGATGGGGATGTGCAGAAGAAAGAGAGAAAAGCTGTGGATGTAATTTTCTAGAAATCTAAGAAACACGAATCAACAACAACATTGTATTGTTTTATTTTATATTAGTTATTACTGTTATTTTATATATAAAACACAAAAACACAGCATATTGCAATCTAATCACATGCATATTTGTATGGATATATGTCTTCATGTATATGTTTTTTAAAATTTTGTATTTTGTATTGAAATGTTGCAAAAACATGACATTGGAAATATGAATGAATATTATAATTGGTTTGCACTAAATGTAAAAAACTGATAATATATATATATATACTGATTCTATTACACTACACTCAGGGCTGTATTAACCCATTAGGGGCATAAGGGAGTTGTGGGTGCCTACTGCCTATTGACCCTAGCATATATAATATATGTATGTAGCTTCATTAAGCACATATATATTTAGTAGTATGCACCATGTAAGCACAGTATAAACAGATTTTGAAAAAGCCTATAAAATAATTTTAAGTAGTAGTGTCAGTGTTGCCTCATTGTACTGTGTTATATACTTTAGTAATCCATACAGTATTACCAAAACAATTAAATGAACACCAAATAATTGCTACACAGGGTAACTACAGCCTTCAGGCAATTGGATGCTTTTCTCTGTTGGTAATCCTTCTCACCCCAGTAACCTAAAATTATTATTACAAAAGTTATCACAACACTAGTGCAGTATAGATACAATGGTGAAAGAAATATTCAGATTCTTCATTTATATATACTACAAGGACTTTTAAACTGGTTATGAAACAGTCTCAGTTTAATACTGATGCCTCTATATGACCTTCATTAACCTAATGTATAAAGGTACATTGCAAGTTAAAGTCTTGCTTGCAACATCTTACTTTAGACACAAAGTACAGCACTATGATCATCTAAATGTACTTTAAGTATCAAAAGTAAAAGTACTCATTATGCAGAATGAACAGTGTTATCATGTATATTAAATCATTGGATTATTATTATTTAAATGTGTAAGCAGCATTTCAGTGTGGTTGCACACATATTCTTTACTGTTACAAAATGGATTCAAAAAGTATTGATATTTTATAATGTATTCCTATTGGATAAAATAAGTAACCCCTGGAGAATAACCACTAACTAACAACAAATAGTATGATACAGAAATTGCTGTACCTGTACCTGAGTTTTATCAAATGCTTGGTACCACTGGATTCAGAATAACTTAATTTGTGTAAATTTAATATTTAACATTTCAAATTAATGTTAAACTTATATTATGTGATTTTTTAAAAATTAAAATCAATTTTGCCTGCCAGTTGAGTCATGATAAATGACATGAAACCAAACTTTTGATTTTATCATGTGTAGCCACGAGTTTTGACAGTTTCCACAACAGATTTTGTGTTTCTACCACTAACAGAAAGAAGTCTTTGGGGTTTCTTCTGAACATGCTAAATATAATCCGTAGTCATTGATAGGTTAACTACAGTATTTGGATTTAGCTGCCTCAACCCAACCTGTGTAAAATAGAACAGATAAAGTTTGGAAAATTTCTCCAGAAGGAACTGCTAAAAGCTCAATAATTCAAAAAGAATCTATTTAAACCAAGGACATTTTACATATGTTTACAAAAATGAAAGAAGTTTTATTCCACAAAATTCTTCAAAACCGTATGAGCTAGATTCTTCAGCTGGCCTTCTGTGTTTTGACTAAAAGACTGTCTGGGCAGGTTAGAAATGACTTTAATTAAATAGACATAACTGAACATTGTCTCTATTCATGGTCAGAAATGACAGGCTTGGTTTCTTTCTATGGAATTACTAGGATACTATTGGACCTGTAAAATAAAGAGCTAGCAGTAGTACATGGTGAAATCATTGGGCATTAAAAAAGCATACACACTCACTGAGAGAATTTATAAAGCTTAGACAGGAAGCAGCTAAGAGCAGAGGTCTTTGACAGAACATTTGAATCCTGCAGAGTCTAATTGGTCGGATTCTGCATAGAGAACTAAGAAACAGAACTATTTAACACATACTGTATGAGTGAAACAGCGCGTTATTTTAACACCTTCCACCTCGGATTGCATCAGCACGATCCAATCCTTGCTGAAACCGCCTAGATAATATTGTCAGATCAAACATCAGCTCAAATCTCTCTATCCAACAGGCTGGAAGATGACAAGCATGGGTGTGACGTTGCCAAGAGAGAACGATTCCAAACACTGCATTAGGTTCAAAGATGTGCAGGAGCAGTGAGTGATTGCATTTGGCCCCCAGCACAGTGAGTTTAAAGGACCACACATCCATGTTATGTCTGCCAGGGCTCCTCTCTGCCAGATCTCACTCCCGCAATTTGAAGACCTCACAGAAAGAAGTGAAATTAGCTGGCCAGCTAATCCCGCGGATCAGGCTTTTGTGACTGGGGCAAGTTGGGCTCTGTTTGGCGAGGGCTTAACTCTCGGAGCAGTTCGAAATGATCAGCAGGGTTTAAAAAGAGGCTCCGCAGGGCCACCGGCAAAACCAATAAGGGCCAGGCTGATGCTGTTATCTGGCAGTAAACTGACACTGGGTAAGCTGTCACTTAAGGCCAAAGTCTATAACACAATACAGAGGAAAGGGCAGCCCTTTGTAGAGCGACGCGCTGAGCAACAATAGGAGCAATCTGACTGATAATGTGCCGACATGACTGAGCCGTTCCAGGTCAGCTTCTCAGAGGGCTTTCATCTGGAAAACAAGAGGCTTTTAACAAAATCACTTCTCAACATCTGGGAAAATTGCAAAATTCTGAATATATTCACAGAAATAAAAGGTTATGTTTAATCGAAAAGCAATAACAACAACAGGCTTTTAAAAGCAGTCTGCCAAACTTGCTCTCAAGTGTAAAACCAAATTATATAATAAAGAGACACTGTGCATTCAGTCATGGGTGTGAGATAGTACACTCGCCTGTGGCAAGGGCGTCATCTCTGTGTGGTAAGGTGTGGCAGTCCACATTAAATGTTGTGTTTTGTATTCGTTCTAAAAGGGAACAAAAGCCCACAATAAACCGTAAGAAATGTGTTTGTAATGCCAGTCTCAAAAGTCCCATCATGGCTACTTCATGACTGTTCCCTCAGTATTGTTTCCCCTTGCTTTGAGAAACCAGGACATGACTATTTGCTGGAATCTTCTGTGTGTACCTTTTATTTCCCAAACTGCAAGCAATAAAATTTAGGGAGGGAAATGCTGAACCCTTTAATTAGTTACTATTTTTCTGGCCTGAAAGTAGTCAAATTTAAACATCAAAATATGGAACTTAAAACTTCCAGGAGGTGTGGGTTTTTAACTGTAAAATGTAAAATATGCATCATATTATATTGCATATCATCTTTATTTACTTTAAATCATGTTTTAGTTTTCATAAACAGTGCAAAAACTCAACAATAATGTCAATATTTTAGGCAGTTATTGTTACCGATTTAATTGATCAAATGTGCAAATTAGATTTAGATTTAATTTAATAATCATATAATTTAAAATAATTGTATGTCACATTTTCCTAATATGGTAACCCTGCCATCCTCACACAGTTATCCTTGGAATATATACCTTCAAAATAAAATCCATCAGTGTTGAGATATCTGTTAATACAGAATTTGTGTTCAAAGTGTTTCTTTTCCATGTGCTAACACACACAGCATCTGGGCCTTTTTTAAACATATAATCAATTTATTTAGGCCCTATAGAAGCACCAGGTCCCATCAGAGATCAGGTTTTACTTCAGACTAAATCAGTTCACCTTAAGAAGACTACATGCAAGTAAACGTGGTGTAAAAATACATCACATTTCTCTCCAGAATAGTTTGTGTTTGACAGTTTGTTAGGGCCGGATTTCTAACCACGCACAGTTTTGCAATAAGATTGGGTTACACACACATCAACACACACACTCACACACCACCAGATACAGACAGACAGACAGACAGACAGACAGATGAGTTAAGGTTTTATATGGAGAAGATGTAGAGAGAGTTTAGGTGATTATTTGTCACGTATCATGTTACATAACTGTACGAGCTAAAACTGACTTTTCAAAAGCAGATGTAGAGAAAAGCTTACAAGGGGGGAGGAAATCTGACCTCTATCTGATTGCTCAGATAGAATTTCCACCAATCAAGAGTCAGCACTTAGATGATTACACTGCGACCACCTGTTATCACGAGACATAAAGTTTCGGTCACACCAGGACAACTAACCACTATTAAAAACATCTCAAATATCTTATTTATGATATTCGAGTTAGCAAGTGGGCAGAAGAGATGAAATAATTATAGCTAAAAAGCTTTGGTAAATGGTTGGAAGTTATTCTGGTGTAGTACAAACTAAACTAAACACTGACAGTTCAATTGTATGAAAATATTATACATCCACTATTAGATCCACTTTATAAGGAGAGTACAAATAATATTCTCAAGTAATATTTAACTAATGTATATATGATAGAAAAGCTTTGTCTATGATATATATAGCAAAAGCAATTTATCTTTAAATCAGATAGGTTAAGTTAATGGTTCTGAAATACATTTTAATGTAAGAGAAATACTTATCAAATAATGTATGAATGAACATCCCTTAAATGATGAGCCATTAAGTTTGAACAAATCCAATTAGTTATTTTTATTGTTTTTATTCTGGGTTCTTGTTTTTACTTGGGTTTTTCCCCCCTAATTTTAATGTTTTGCCTTTGGTATGGGATTTGCTGTATACATTTGCATTGCCTAATCACATAAAGCCAAAGTGACTTGATAATTTGTTAATGGTGAGGAATTCATGGTACATGAATGCATTCAATTATCATGACTCATACATTAGTTAAATATTACATAGGTATATGGTTTGTACCCTCATTATTAAGTGTTACACAATTCATTTAGGTGTTATTGAAATTAAAAGTCCCTGAAAAGTAGTTAGGAAGAGAGCAGAGGAGGTGAAATAGTCAGCTAAGAGTAATGGGTAAATAGTTAGAACTCCAAAGACTTGACCAAACCGAACTAAACATTAACAGCTCAACTGTATAAAAATATTTACTCTTATATCCAAATATATAATGGACACATTTGGAACAGTGGTTGATGATGGGTGCTGCAGTGTATCTGGTCTGTGGGGTACTCTCACTGATCAAATGATTACATCGATCATAATGGATGAGGCCTTGCAGCCGCCGCGCACTAAGTCCGCAGCCCTCAGGAAGAACAGCTCTTTTGCAATTAATTTTCATATTCAAAGTCAGATGTGTTATATGTTATTACAGACACATCACCTGCAGGCTGCAGGAACCCGCACAGATCTCTCTCTGGGGCTCTGCTCACGCTTAATACTGCAGGATCAGAAATACTGAGCACAGTCTGTTATTAAAGCAGAAATAATGACATTTATTAAACTATTGTACAGAAATACGTAATTATTATTTTTATTATTATTATTATCACTATTCATATTATTATTACTATTATTAATATATTTCGTTTATATGCCGACTTTATATAATTGTCCTTATTTTAAGCATTTTCTTTCCTTTTTAATATGGTTTTGGTTTAATTCAATTCAATTCAATTTTATTTGTATAGCGCCAATTCATAACAGAAGTTATCTCAGGAAACTTTTCAAATAGAGCAGGTCTAGACCGAACTGGCAACTTCGCTTATAAATCCCCCAACCTAACGCCCTGGCAAACATGCACTACGCAATGCGTGAGCGCAACACCATGACAATACAGAGGATGTGGAGCCACTGACCGCTGGTGTGTCCTGGGCCTTTACATCCCTGGTCGTAGCTGCGGTCCCGAGTGTGCGAGTGAGAGCGACCCGCAGCGCCGCTGCGGGTCTCACTTTCCGCAGCAGGTTTAAATATGTCCATAACCAGGCTCGTTGTAGACAAGACACAGACGACAGACACAGCGTCAGGCTCCATCGTCGCCCACCACCGACACTTAAAAAGCGGAGGCGCAGACCCTTCAGGCCCTCTCGGAGCGCCGCCACAGGCACGTCACCGTTTAATCCTCTGAACGCGGCCCGGCGTCTTGGCCTGATGTCCTAGTCAATGTAATTAAGATACTTTCATGTGTGCTCAAATCCAAATCAGAGCTGTGTACTGATACCGCGTATATCCTACAGCCAACTGCTGATGTCATATCCAAGTTTGTATACAGTTGACATTAAAAGTCAGGGGCGGGGATCTAGAGGTTCTCCAAAGGTGGCGACTTTTACAGGATCTGTTAATCCTAAAACAGTTATATTAATAAAATAAGAGGTTGAACTTACATATTAATATATGCTAACTTGAGTTCTCCAAAATATTGAGTCACCAAATTAGGTAATTCATTTCATATTTTAAGTATTGGTATATAAGATATAATTCCAGTTGTTCATTTTTCTTTAAGCTGACTTTTATATCCATTACAAAAACTGTAAGCCCCAAATAAACTGGGCACGGATTTGATTAATTGTGATAATTGAAAATGTTTTTATATACGTCAACTGTTTGACAGTAATGTAAAAAGTGTTTTCAGTGGAAGAAAACTGAATACATTCAATTTAAGGGTAACATTGTTAAAGAATTGAATATGGCATTTAAGTGTTGATTGTACGGTCATTCGAGATAAGTCTGTTAACACGGTTTTAATTAAGTTGGGAGAAATGCCCGCATGTGAGTGTATACTTACTCGTTTCAAGCACAACTTAATTTACCTTACCTTAACAATAAATTAGTTACTTGTCGTCAAAACAAATAGTTGGACTTAATACATTGAAACTGTTTAAGGTTTAAGGTGTTTAAATCGGTTTCCTCAAACAGTTTGAGTTGAACTAATCAGGTTTAATTACAAATAATCACATATATCAACATCTGCTTGAAAAGGCCATCAAATGAAGATATTTGAACTCAATACCAATGACTGACAAAATAATTCAGCCATTGTTTTATTGTTGGAGGGTCAAAGTGTATTATGGTCTTTTTTGGCTCTGACTGAGGGATAGTTTTGACTGTAGACTCTCCTCAGTGGTTTATATTCTCCTACAAACACAGAAAAGGCCATCTCTATTCAATAATGGGCAAAACACATTTGTCTGTAGTTCAGTGGAATAATCGGCCCATAAACTGGAAATCCAGTATTTTACAGAGTTTAAAGCAGCTTTAAAAGGTACCTTGTAGCATCTTAAATGGTAATTTTGAACTTTTATGTTTACATAGCTATGTATATGTTGTTATTCTGTTCAGTCTTGTGGGCATGTTAAATGTTAGAGCACTGGTTCCCCAACATTTTTCCATAAGGGATCCCTTTTCTATTGTTGAGTAAACTGACTAAGTGACATATTTGGTGGAATTTTGAGCAGATTATGAATTTGTCTGACATGTTTAGTCACCTTTTGTACAATCCTCTGTCTGTATTATGTATTTGTGTTATTTTAAACAATAATAAACACTTAGTACCCTTCTTTTTGACAATTTCAGTGTTTTCTTCTTTTCACTTTGTCCATTGTTCTTGGGTTATTTTAAGTTATGCAGGACAAGGCTGTTAAACAGAGAGTGAAGGCTTTGTGAATATAGTTTGTGTTCAGTTCTTTAAAGTTTAGGTGTTAAATCATCATCTAAACTTTAAAAATAACAATTTCATTTAGTCTTATTCCCATAATTCAACGAAATGTTGTGATACTACTGTGTATGTTTTCTATGTTTTCTTACACCCTTTAAAACAAAGAAGGCTCGCGACCCCCCGTAAAGCTATGGCAACCCCTATTGGGGGTTCCGATCCCCAGGTTGGGAAGCACTGTGTTTGAAGGACACAATGGAAATTAGCCTGCTGGCTTCATTCAGTTTCTTTCTCCTCTGTGGTTTCCATTAAAGTGTGTGATCTGCAGTGCAGTTATATGCGTTTTTTAAATCATCAGATAAATTCTGCTCCTTCCTCCAGAAATATAACATCATCTAAAGTCATCTAAAGAAACAGTGATTTGAATGCTAGTGCATTAATTATACAGTCATTTACATTCATAATTATTTTGTTGGATTAATAGTACTTTCATCATATGATGTGATAACTACATTTTGTACATTATAATTTCTTTTAACATAACTGTGTGCCTCCAGAGACTTTTTTTAATAGATTTTCCTTCCTATTTTGGGAAAGTATACATTTATTTAAATCAGAATAGGCTCCGTTTGATGTGGGTTTGTGTCTATTTGTTTAATTTGGCAGTGCAATCTGTTTCTATTTTCTCTCTGATCTTTCCATTCAGCCCCGGTTGTGGTTGTAATCCCGATCCCTTTATACGAGCCTGACATAAGCAGCTATAACAAGACCTGCCCCGAATTGTCTCTATTTCAGGCCACACAGGGGGAGAGCAATAGAGTTATTGCTGTAAAACACACGATGACATTTCCAAGCCAGATTCTAGCCAGTGAGGTATGTTGCTCAATGGAGAACAAAAATAGCCACTCGCTTATTTATCCGAGAGCAGTTAACACCTCCACAATGTTGGGGGACACATATACTCTACTCGGTTTGCACGTAAACCTACTAGAGGTTTGGGATGATTTATGGCCACAGTGCTAATAAAGTCAGAAAGAAGCACATCTGTCAAAAAATATCCTTATGTGACAGGACACAAATGTATGGTTGCAAGATAAAACTTCTAATTTATTGATTTAGATAAACCTATTAAGTTGCAAACATTATTTTTATGAGTTGACATTAATAACATTTTCTTAAGTAGCCTAATCGATTGAAAAACTTGTTTATGCTACCAATTATTAAGTAAGCAGTAATTAAAAACATTTAACCTTTGATTGTAGAGGAAAAGATAATTCATCTAACTCAGTGTAGTATATTTGTTGAACATTATTGCATTAGAATTTTCCGTAACTCAAAAAGATTGATGCAAACTTTTTTTTGTAAGTGTAAGGGACTGTAACATGAAAAGTTTTACTCAAAAAGTAATCATGTAACTTCATTATTATACCTGTGATGTCAGGTCATATTTAAAAGTAATGGTGTGTTGTTGTTCAACACTTAAATGTTCACTCAACTGTTTGATAGAGCACACTCTGAGTCACTATGTTCTATTGAAAAATGTGTTGAGCTATCTATACCACTCCATGTAGGTCTGTTATGCTAAAACAAAATCCACCAGATGTCGCTGCGCATTTAAGGAGTCGGCCCTTTTCAGTTCGCCTCCCTACAGGAAGTTCACAACAAAACAGACACTCCAGACACGCAGACTCTGTCCTTTTCTTTTTTACATCACAATTTTCTAAGAACATGCTGTACCAAATGGGTTGTTTGTCCTTTTATGCTAAAGGTAGTGAATCTAGCTATCAAATCTACATACATGTAATGTAGATTTGCTGCAAGATTAAAAACCTCTGATCATTCATTGTAAATAGGATACATTTAATGTTATTCCATTATATATATGCTGCAATCATTTATAAATATGTTTTACTGTCTAAAAACATGATCACCTCAAGGAAACAAAATTGCAAAATTGCTCTTTTCTTAGTAAGGCCTTTGAAGGGTTAAGTCCCTTTTATTTGATAAATTAATACAAGACATACTTATAGGATGGTCCTAGTATTTGTTAAATACAATCTAAAAATGTCTCAATTTGGTAATAACATTAAGACCCAAGCATGGTGACGCCGCTCGCAAACATACAAACCATAGTTTAATATAAATAAAATAAGTTAAAGCTCCAGTGTGTAGGATTTAGTGGCATCTAGAGGTGTAGTTGCAGATCACCTCCAAGCATGTAGGAGAAACTGCAGTGGCCACGAGAAACGCCCCTATCTAGAGCATGTGTTTGGTTTGTCCATTCTGGGCTACTGTAGAAACATGGCAGTTCAAAATGGTGGACTCCGCCAGAAGAGGACCCATGCCCTCTAAAGATAAAAACAGCTCATTCTGAGGTAACAAAACACAATGATTCTTATATTCAGGTAATTATA
>NW_023339751.1:22556850-22564853 GCF_004916995.1 Morone saxatilis | reverse complement strand
TGCCAATAGATCCTCCTAAATATAACACACCGGACCTTTAAAACCTCTATACTAAACATAATGTAAAATTACAGTATTAGGAAAATTATAAGGTTAAGGACAATTTAAGTAAACTAAATCATTTAAGTGACATATGTGCACATATACCAATCATAGGTCAAAATAGTGCTATATTTGGCTGAAGTGGGTCTAAATGAGAGTCAACTCTTAATGCTGAGTTGAGCCAAATGATCTTCTCACTAAAGAGATCCGGCATTCCTATCAATATTTAGAAGTTATTAAGCTGCCAAAGTATTAGACATAAGAGATCAAAAAAGCAAAGACTATATCAAATGGTGAGACAGGTATTTATATAGAGGAACAAAAGGGATAAAGCAGACGTAAAGCGCAGGCTCAGCCACCCTACACTGAGTGAGGCGTCACTGTTTACCCTCCTTTTCTATTTACCTTGCGCTTGCCAGGACACTGGTGGGTAGAACCTAAAGTTTACAGGTTCAGAGGAAAGTCTTAAGGCTGCTGTAGACTACAATGAATCCATGTCATCAAAGATTTAAAAAGGCGATAAACCTCATCCCTGAAAATTAAACACCGAGCCTGAGCCTGGCTTTAAGCACCCTGGTTGACTGTTTGGACATCACCGGTCTCTCGCCACAAGCTTTATACTTAGAAGCAGCAAATTTAGATTTTCAAGGCAGGGGTGGGGGGGCATTTGTTACTCACTCCCCTCACCTCCCTTCGCCCCTGGAGAATGAGCTCCCCCGCTGTATGTCCCTGCAGTCCGTTTGCCACCATGCCAGAGCTTTGTGTGCCAGTCACATGTGACTTCTGCTAGGGTTAAATCTGAAACCTTTCAGTGGGCAGGAGGGGGAGAAGGCAGGGTTCAGGGCATGGCATGGCGTCAAACAACAACCTCCCACCGCCGCCCCCTACCACCACCAACACATTGTACAACTTGGTTGAACTCTTGAACCAGACTTACTGTCACCATTTGGAGTTGTTGAAATGGCATTATTTCCCTCTGCACTCTTTGAACATCAGCATACACTCTATCAGCCGCTCTATTCTTAGAGCTGACAAGACTGATCCTCCAACTGAAACTCTTTAAAACAAGGGAACAAGATGATAAACTGTTTTGAATAAAATGTTTTCAGTCAGTGACACAGTGTCAGGGAATTTATTTTGAATTCTGGATTGACATACTCTCTGTATTACTTATTTGCTATCATATTTGAATCTAATTCACATCTAAATGCAAATGCAAGATATTTAGTCCAAAACGAATCGCCTTTGAAAACCCGCCATGTGTAATTTGTGTACAACTGATGGAGTTGACCAAAAGTGCACATCAGTGCACAGCACATAAATAGCAAGTAAAACTACTTCAAAATTGGAGTAAAAAAGGTACATTAACACCAATAAATGGCAATGAAAGAATATATATATACCAAGGCAATATCAAATATGTGCACAAATGTACAACATAAACAGAATAATAATAATTTGTAAGAACAATATAAAAAAGAAAGATTCTAAAATACTAAAACCCACTAAAAGCAACCAAAAGCTTCTGAAAAGTTGAAAAAGTGACAGTGTTTGAGTGAAAGCGGGAGTCTATTCCAGCTTTGGAGCTGCAAACACAAAGGCTCTGTCTTGTTCTGAGGATCAAAAAAAGGTGTGGGGCAGAGGAGTTCTAATATGTACAGGGTGTCTGCCCATGTATGGCTTAAAAAACACATAAAAAACACTTAAAATCAGTCCTGTATGTGACATGTAGCAAAAACACCCCAGATTCCCACTCACAATCCCAGACACAGTTCTGATTACATGACCTGTGTCCCCAACAGTAGTGCAGCTCTGTTGAAGATAAAAGTTAGATGTCAAAGACTCCTTTCGAAAATTACATTTTAGATTAAAGCTACGGTAGGGAATGTACTTCAGAACCCTTTTTGTTATATTTGTTGAAATTCTCTTTACATCTTGACAGCATCTGTGTCTGTTTCAGGCCTGCAATAAGCCCAGCCAATCCTACCATTCGGCCAAAATGAAATGATGTGTTTTGGGGGAGTGGCTCAGGAGGGAGGGTCGGTCGAATACGTTCGAAATGTGGCTGTCTGTTGCTATTTCATCTAATGACTTTAAAGAAAGTCCCATCATTTACAGGTTTGTTTTGCTTTCCTGTGAGATTTTGACTTTGTTGCTCTGAAGCCTTTGCTACACAGATCAGGTTCTCCAGTTTTCTTTTACGTTTGAAGAAATCTGTGAAAGAGTGCTGTTCTCACTAAAGGCCAAATGTTTTAAAATGCACAGCACACCATCACATCTTCAAAAAATGCAATTACATGCAAATTCAATTTCTCATAACAATGATCTAACAGTTTCCTGTAAAAGGAAATCTCATAGAAATGACAGACTATGACACTTCAACAGCAAGCTTCAAGCACTAAAGACACACAAGGATTATCAAACTTAACTGATCTCTGTTTTATATATAATCATTTGTAATCATTATGATCCAGAAAAGTCCAAAAAATCAAAACAAAAGCAATTTAACACTTGCAGTTCCAAATGTATTATGCACTCCACATGGGTTTTAAAAGTCATGGAACAGAGCTTTCTTTGTCATTTAGTCCCCGACCAGTTCCCACAAACTCGGCACACAGAAATGAACAACGTGATCCCTGCAAGTTATCAGAGTTTCCCCTTAAACTCTTCCTGACCCTCACTTAACATTGTGTCAGTCACTCTGACAAAGCTGCACTAAAGCCAACCTGCATATTCTGATTAAAGGTTTAGCACCTTATTACCACTGAATATCTGTGACACCTGATAGGTGAGTCAACCTTTTCCTCCCAACAAACACATGTGCCGTCTTATTCTGGCCACACAAACTATGCCTCAGCGCCTAAAAATGCACATTTCATATTCGTCGCTGCTAACACCAGTAACATTTGCCCGGGACTTTAAAGAGAGGCTTGCATCTGTTTTTTGTTTGCCGTCCGTGAGAATGATCGCAGCGTTTTACCAAAGATTAGCAGACAGGAAAATGGGTATTCTTCTGTCGGCCAGAGGCCATCACTGCATCCCTGGGAAAAAAGATGCGAGACTGAGGATAAGGTCAAGTCTCCCAGTAGAGAGATTACCTCGGTAAGCACACTCGCTCTGTGTTGTGGCTTTGGATTAATGAGCCTCTGATAGGGCTTTGTGGGTTAAAGTTTACGTGTGGGTCAGAAAGATCAGTCCTCCCCTTGTTCATGACCGCACAAATATTGTTTTCTTTTTTTCTCGTTTAGTTGAATGACAGCAAATGATCTGTCTGTTTTACTATTAAAAGTTCATTTGTTGGCTTTTCTATTTTGTATGCCCCAACAAGAATGCTTGATTTTACATTTGTCACATTACGCGTTTGACTTTCTTAAACAAGCCTGACATGACATTTCAGCGAGCTTCGTGCGATAGAGCCATGTTCATAAGTTAGATAGATAGAAGATAAAATCTGACAAGCATATTACTGATCTGGCAAACATAACCAACCATCATGCTGCCACCTTTGCTGTAGGATTGACTTCTTTCAACAACAAAAATCAAACAATATTTTGAATGAGGTAAAACTGAGGTTTTCCTTTGTTAAACTCAGCACAATGTACAGCAAAAACAAGTAGCAAAAAAACACAAGCAACTTATGTATATTTAACTCTTTCAAATCAAAAATGAGACCAACTTTATTTGTTTAAACAGCGTTACCTGTCTAAATGTACCGTTCTCACGCTTTTAAAATCAAAGACGTTCCACAAACTGGTCCCAGTGGCTGCTGCTCAGGTTGCCTGACAGAGCAACAGCTGTCCCTTTGTGAGTGCACAGCCCAGGTCTAGTCTCAGCAAGGTCCAGTATTTTGGTCAGAAATATGAATGCGAGCCAGTCCGGGGGACTATATCCGCCACAGCAGTGATGGATGGACGGACGGGCCTGGTGTCTATGTGGTGCTGAGAGGCCGGCTGGCTTGCCAGCAAGGGGTGTGCGGGTGATGCAAGCCAGTCATTTTGTCCAGAACAAGGTGTCAGTACGCCTCCACCAAGCCCCCCACCCCCCACCCCCTCCCAGCTACACACACAGGGGCGCCACATGATTATATTTCCAAAATCAGGGGCCCTTCTTCCCCTCCCTCTGAGCTCAATATGGCCAACAAGCTATCACTGAGCTAACAAGCAGGCTGAGGGGCTCAGTAGCTGACAGTCAGATTGATCACTGAGGCTGTTAAATGGAGGCTAATTTGTGAGTGTGAATGAACTCCTGGGTGAAGTTTATGAAAATCTAAAATGAAGCCGATTTTATTTGGTTCCACTTAAACCCTCCTCTAGGGTCCAGGCTTTTTCCTGGTGGTACTAAATCTGAATCAGGATCAGAATCCGTTTTTTTTTTTGCCTAGGTTTTTACCTACACGGAATTTGCCTTGGTAAGTTGGTGCATTACAATTAAACATAGAAAAATATAAATAAAGCGATACTAAAAAGAGCTATATATACAAATATAAAAAGAAAGAGATGGCCAGATACTTCAATAAATGAGTGAAGAGCTGTACAGAAATGTGCAAATTATACAGAAATATGGTTGGCAGTGTGACACATAATGATATTTGCAATGTGCAAAAATGAAATCAGAGGAAAGTGCATTAATGTAACACATAGATTCAGGGTGGGTGGTGGGTTTAAGAGTTTAAGAGTCAGGTTCAAAGTCCATTATTTATCATTCCCCACTCAACCTTTGTTTCAGAGACTCCCAGGAACCCACTCAAGGACCCCTGGGGTTCCTCAGACCACAGGTTGAGTATGGGATGATACATTTAAAAAAAATTGGAAATATTTTAATTTCACTATTCATTGATTGATTCATTGACTAGAGCAGGGGTCGGCAACCTGTGACTCTTTAGTCCCTCTCAGCGGGTTTGACATGAAATGATATGCTACTATTTTTTAGCATTTTAATTTGTTACTGTAAAATAGTGAAGTCATTACACACAGAACATAAAAATGCTTTAATATTTCATTGACTAAAATGTGTGTCATACATTACACAGTGGATTAAGTCTTCCTAGCTTGGCAAATCCAAAAAATAAAAAGTATCTGAGAAAAATGGAATCATGCATGGACAGATTGGTTTGCTTCCACCAACAATGCTGCTGGCTTACCAGTATGTTTAATGTGCTGCAAGAAATTATCATTATAATATTGTCAAAACATGGCTCTTTTGATAGTAACAGTTGCTGATCTCTGCACTAGAAGATAGAGAAATAGATACTTTATTCAACCCCTTTTAGTATTCAGGAACACACTTGATACACTACAAACTTAGGGATGGGAATTGATGAGATGTTATTGATACCAGTACCATTATCAATTATGCTCATCTGTGATTCTTTGTCGAATTGCTTATTGACTCCTGATCAAAATTCTGTGTGGAAAATAGTAGGCCTACAAAGGTTTTCAGTGTCAACACAACTGTTAAATTATCTGAATACAGTGTGCAAACAGAGTGTTGTACTCGTTGAAGCCACACTTTGGACCCTTTCTTCTTCCCCACCTGGACTCCTTCCAAGCCAGAACCGGTTCTCACCTGGAACCGATTCTTGATTCCAATCCGAACTACAAGGACTTGCTGCCACTTGGTAGAACACATGCATATAGTGTGAGACTAAGTTATCAGAAGTTAGCCCAATGAGAGAATATATAAGAATGATTATTCTGTTCACAATGCCAGTCTACAGTACAGACAGTTATGGAGGGACTAAATCTTAACAGACCTGAGACTACAGCCTGATGTGTATCAATTTGAGGGTCCATGACACCAACATGGTTGAGAACCACTGACTCTCTACAGCCCGCTGCAGCCCCCTCCACCTCCACCTGACCCGCTGCCCTGCCGCCTGTGAGCTGAAATAAAGGCTGAAACAGCGCTCGGTTGGGCCTCGTGTTCAGAAATGGACGCAAATCAACAGCAAGATGAGAGTTTGCATAAGCTGGAGCGCTTTGCATAAGCAGTCGACACCGATCTCATTAAAATATATATCTGCTGATAATAATAATAATATAATAATAATAATGGGAATAAAAAAAATCCTCTAATTTTTCGGGAGAATGCCGGGTCCATCTGGCGGTGCGCGCCGCAGCCTGTTCTGCATTTCCACGGACTGCAGGCATTAGCCCGGGAATTATTCATAAACGCGTGGAGAATTAATTCCCGGGATTAAGAGTTGATTAAGATGTGTGTCACTTTGCTGTCTGAGAACTTATTAAGGGCCTCCTCGAAGAGGCGGCAGATGGAATTTCAGTCCAATGTTTGTAGATGTTAATTTCTGCCCTCCTATAACAGCCATTTGCATATGATTGAGGCAGCAAGGGCCGAGGCACAATCACCGGCTCCGTGCGCACACACTGCGGGGAAATAATTGGCTGTGCGAGCCAATACAAGTCCACAACAGTGATTAACACACAGCCTCTCCGAGCTACATCAAGAATTTATTACAGCGGCTCCAAAATGATATTTCACCTTATAGGAGTAAAATCTGTCTCATTTATAGGAAACCATTTAAATTAGGCTGGGGGAAATCTATATTAATATTTTTAACATAAATAATATGATGATTGTTCAGTTTACGTGATATCACAAGAATGTGAATTTTAAGTTTTGCAGTTAATAGATTAAACAGAATCCATTAACACCTTCTTTCTGATGTATTGTGTTTTATGTCAGGGCGCCATCGAAACAATATCTGTACATACATTTTGGGTTTTACCTGACAGAATAAAGGTTAAAGAAATAAAATAAATTGTACAATTGTTATAACCGCCTTGTTATTGTGTGATTGAACACTGTTAAGAGCTGATTTGTGCGCAGTGAGGACAAACTAACGCGATCTTTTTAAAGGAAATAAAGATGTCAGCACTGTGCGTAGCAGGCCGTGGCCTTCAGACCTGCCTACGGTTGGGCAATAAAAAATAAATATTTACATTGTACCCTGAGGCCAAACGTGAACTTCGATTAAACAAATCTTATTTTCATATGTCCTGACCTGGGAAGAGATGCAAAAGAGGAGGCTGAGTAAGTGAAGGCCTCACGGAGGAGATGTAAGCCGGTGGTGAAGTGAATCTGCCTCAGTGCCTCTGATTTTGTTATTTTTAATAAAAGAAACTCAACTGCGCGGTCTTTAAAATAAATAAAAAAGGTTACTTGTTAAGTAAAATCAAGCACAGACTAAAATACGGATTAGACCTTTTTACGTTGTAAAATATAAAATAAAGAAGAACTTTGCGCTCCACAATTGATTTAAAATGTCCCATAATTTCCACAATGAAGGTATTTTATTCATTTATTTATTTATTTGGAACTGTGGGAATTGCTGTCTTTCTGTGCATCATTTGATAAGGCGCAGACCTGCCCTATATGAAACATGTTATATTTAACATGTTTCAATATCTATACAAATAAAATGTAGAATTAAAATTTGAAGGACTAGAGACTCTAGATCTTACAATGTATTAAGCACCGTCTGACATTAAGAGGAATTTTAAAATCCAATCCACGGAGGAAGACTGTAAGACACTGTTGAAAGCTCCGCAAAATTGGACCAGCTACTGATTGGACATTTATTATTTATTATTATTATTATTATGTATATATATATAATCCCAGTAGCTCACGACAGATGATGTGGAACTGGTGAAAATACCGAATTTTGTGCCTTCTGAGGCGTTTTGTATATGGTGGCGATGGGGGGTAGCGCTCTGTGTTTGCTGTCCGCGGTCCCTCGGGTGGCCGGCAGCCCGCGCTATTCGATTTCCCCCACAGTGCCCCAAATATTTGTTGACTTCCAAGATGTGTCACGAGTGGTGGTGCAGGTGAGTCATCAATTTTTGAGAAAAACGAGTGAAGCGTGATGCTATGGGTATCAGAGTTCGGGGTGTGTGGGGTAAGCGACTAGCGCGCGAGAGAGAGATTCCTGGTGGGCGGCG
>NW_023339751.1:22551672-22556750 GCF_004916995.1 Morone saxatilis | reverse complement strand
ACGCCTGGGGTCCTATGTATTGGCCACAATTAAGCCTAGTTGTGGATTGTTCGACGGCATACACATTGAGAATTGGGACTTTTTTTGAAATTTGCCGTATTTTTTTTGTAAGAAGTTATGAAAAAAAGGAGGTAGAAAATTGTTTGAATTACTTTTGCAGAGAGACCGTGAGTTGACCTACACCGGTTATTAGAAATGCGCGCGAGACACTACCTTTAGACAGCCAGAAACGGAGCAACTGAATAGCTGCGTGGCACACCGACGGTTTTTAGTAAAAAGGGAAAAGAGCAGTTTAAAATATCATTCAATGGAAGAGTGTAAACGTGGTTAAGAAATAAGTGTTTGTCTTCTTTCCTTTAAAGGTAGGCTTAGTTTTAGGTAGTCTGATTTGAGAGACTTCTTTTTGGGAGATTTTAGTTTTCTTGGAGTTCCAAGCAAAACCCCAGGACAACAATTCCTCATTTTAAAATAAAAGTTCATTTTTTTGACACACTGCACATTTTACAAAACAAAAATTTTGCTTGCATTGATGAATCTTCATGGAAATTTGATAAACAAAATTCTTGTTTACAAGAATTTTGGAATTCTTACAACCATTTTAGGCAGAATCTTTTGGCCACAAGGGGATGGCTAGTAAAGAAATAAAAGCCATAATTCTGTAATTTTTTTTTTTTTTTATTTCTTGCATAAAAAGTGTTTAATAAACTAATAGACTAAGTATCTAAACTATAAGATGTTGTGTGCTACTTCCATTTAATGTTCTCAGCTCGTGTTTATTTGGTGTGTTCAGGGGTAACACTGCGGTTTCACCAGCACCTGTCAAATGGCCGTCAGTGTAGTCCCCTTTTGTGCATGCGGTCAGGCCGTTGTGTGTTGTTCTGGCCAAAAGCCGTCATACAGTTGAAAGCTTTGCTTATCAAAAGTTTTTGAGCCCCAATTTCTTTACCTATCCAATGTCTTTAGATCTGGTGCTTTTCCTATATATATACTCTAATTTGAACCGGTGATGAAAGGATTTTCTTAAGTCACTCGGACGTCTGGATCTTAAAGTTTAATCAAGAAACAAAAGCTGGACTGCTGAAAAGTTAGCACGCAGTGCTGTTGGGACAAGGGTCGTTGGGAAGAAAGCAGTGGAATTCTTTAAGGTTGGAACTGTTATATTCTGTGTTTTACCGTTTGTTATCCAGTTTGTTTTGGAGAGGAGGAGACCTCTGTGGATAATTGGGCTCCCGGTAGAAACCTCCTGAACCATGAACACTGAAGGAATCCTAACCGGGAGAAGCTGACTGCAATGACAGCGATGGTGGTAAAGACAACAACTCCCATGATCCCACACTACTTCACTGTCATCAAACTTTTGTTATTGTTTCAATTTGAGAGACCCCCTAGTTGCAGACACTAAATATTGTATGTTTAAGTTGAAATATCAGTGAAACTTGCTATATGATAGTTTAAATGTCCAGATTTGATTGTTTTATTATCATTTTTATGAACTGTCAAAATCTATATTGAACCACTAATCTAAACATGGCTGGATCCATCTGTTAATGGGCCCCTTGTTAAAAGCTTACTTTTGGGCCCTCACTAACCCTTCCAACTTCATTGCAATGTGTATGTACCTCCAAGTTGTCAGTAAGCCCAGTGTGACCAGTAATCTTATGTTGGAATAATTGGAAGTTTATGGTGATTTGAATAGTAACAACAGGTCTTTAAACAAGGTTTTGATGAGACTGTCCTGCCTGGGAAAATGATAGAATCAGTTGTTTTTAGTTCAGGTCAGCTTGCATGACTTGAACTTGCTTCAACTGATCACCGCAGTTTAGTTGGCGTTTTCATCTAGCACCATCACCAGGTCAGACATTTCAATTTTGAGATTGACTCACTGCTGGAAGCAGCCTGAAGTGGCGGTTAGAGGAACTGCACTTTTTGTTACTGTGTTGGCTTCATTAGCCAGCCACAGAGGGTGCTGCTTGGTGCTAATGATAAGCAAATGTTATCATGCTAACATGGTAAACGTTATACCACCATCTTCCCCCTCCCTCTGGCCTATGATATGATGTTAGAATTATAAAATAATCTGAACTGTACATTTTCAATTAAGACAAATTACTGTTTTTATATATCTGCCATTATGTGGAAATGTTTGTTAAATATGCCTTTTCCATATAGTATTACTATTATTCTACCAAAAAAAGGAAACATGTGGGACTTTTATTGTAAGGGCAGTGGAAGTTTGAAGAGTAGGGAGAGAGTAATCATCCTGGAGTTACACTGATTCAAAGAATTCTATGAATCACAGTTATTTGAACAGGGCTCTGTGGGCTTTGAGATAACACTAACATTTGTCATCTTTCAGTGAACTTTGATGGTGAAGCTGGAACTCTGAGGCTTGCAAAATCGGCTTCCAGCCCAGGTCAGGTATGGAAATGACCAAAACTCGAATGCAGGTGTATTTGTTTTTCTGTAACACCTGTAACACCTGTGTGTGACAAGGGAGCCCACGCTGCATGCCAGCACTGATAAACTGCTTTCTAGCATTCTGCAGGTCAGGCGATACTGAGCGATAGATGTAGATGTCTGAAATCATTGGGGAGCATTCAGGGCCCTAGCTACCTCTGTTATATTTCCTGTATTGTTTTCTAGTGGGTTTAGTGACTCCGGGGGGAATTTTCGCTTTATCATTAAAGAAATTGTACAAAATGTTGAGAAATAATCTGTTTTCTTTCTGAAAGTAATATGAGGAGATCATTTCAGCTAATGTCAGTGCATTAAGTCCAAAGCTGGAGTCTGTAGAAATTTGCCTAGCCTAGCATAAAGACTGAAAGCAAGTGGAAACAGCTAGCCTGGCTCTATCCAAATTCACATTGAAGCTAATTAATTAACACATATCTCTTTTGATTAACATGTAAAAATAAAAGATTGTTGTTTTAAGGGTAGTTCAGCACTGGAACTATTTCTTTGTGGACAACAGTTCGCCACAGTGACTTTGTGCAGCTTCACAGAGTCATTTTATACCTATGAATATTATATTCCATTTCTGACAATAGAATCCTAAATGTTACACACTGGACCTTTAATGTCACTGACAACCTCTGTAGTCTCATTTAGCCACTTTTTAACAACCTTATTTTTTCAAAATGCACAGGTTGGGTAAGATAAGATAAGATAAGATAACATAAGATAAGATAATTGGGGAAATTCACTTGTTATAGCAGCTTGAGGTAGAACACAGCAGATGAGAAGAAAAAAAAGATATGCACATTAAATAACAGTAAAATAGAAAAAATACAAGATATAAACAAAAATAATTAATTAGCATTGTATGTACACTATTTTACTGATGCATTTTATGTCGTAAAACGAAATGTACAATCTCTTAAGCCTGTGTTAACCACAGACCTTATTTCAGACATCTAACCAAAACAATTCAAAAAGCCCATTGACGTCAAGGAGAGGTGAGAGAAGTGCAAATTGCAAACTCAGTTCCAGGTTTTAGTAATCAGTAATGAACAACTGAGTTACATGTGCTGCTAATAGTAGGTAGAAGCTATTATTTTTGCTGAAAAACCTGAAATGCCAAGAAATGTACTGCTGCTCAGATTCACACCTATGACTGGCTCCTCTCCCTAACAGTGGCGGCTGATGGGTATTGTAGTATTTGGAGCCATCCACCGTTTTAAACTGGTGGACTGAACCTGATTTCTCAAACACAAAGCTGAAAGCAAACCTAGGATTCATATTTTCTCTTTATACAAGAGAGTCCTGTGCTTCTATGTTCAGTAACATTGTGGTTTATAATCATGTCAAACAATTGGGAAAAAACACTTTCAAAACAAAATAGGTTTGACTGTTATTATCTACTGTCATGCATATACTTTTATAGCCATGAATATGCTCTCAGACCTCAAGCACTGCTCAAAAATATCTCAAAGGATGTTGGATGTTGGAGTAACTTGTGATAAACAAGCCTCAATTCATCACTTGCACATCTTTCAAACAAGAACACATTCGCCAAATATGACACAACCATTTTGCAACACAAAGCATATTACATTGTCTGGGTTTATGTTTGTATGTTAAAGCCAAAATGCTGATTCTGTGTCTTCTTACCAGAAAACAGGACAGATTATAAACGTACACTACAAGACAAAGCAGAAACATGATATGACAGGCATAACCTGGAGCCTGACAAAGTGCTGTAAATGTGTAATGTTTTATAAATGCGATTTTAAAAAATTAAAGGAATCTCATTGCTCTTTTGCTCATGTCCATAATTAATGATGAACAGACCCGCGTCCAAGACACTAGCTTACATAAATATTTTCAGTTTGGATGAAGGAAATGTAATCAAGAGAAATCCAGCTGTTTCATATGCAGCTGTACAGGGATAGGACAGGGATATGGTGGATCAAATGAGGATATGCAAAAGAACGTCATGGTATTTAAAGGTGATTTCTTAGAAAGATAGTAGTTAAGAAGATAGTTTCTCTGATGACTGAAGCTGGTTTTTTAGGCAATGATAACTGAATCAATCTGTGACCGCATGTTTGTTTACCATACATGGATTGATTTTCTATACTTTTTGTGAGCATTACAAATATATATGCATATAAGTTCATGACAAACATTTGAAGGAAAGTGTTGTTATTGCCAGATTTACTGTATATCTGCTACTGGGGAAATTACATGCTTCTGTTTGCAGATGAAATGTTGCAATTAGAAATCCCACAGGTGATCAAACACTTTGCAAAGAGCAAACAGAGGTCTGACATAAGTAGATTTGCCATGCTTTAAACACAGAGCAATGCTTGGAGTGTACGTGTTGAGCAAATGGCTGCTTCTGATTGTACAGAGAGAGAAAAGATTGTAGGATTGTAGCTGTACAATCTTTGTATGGACCCCCTAGCCATTAGAAAGCAAACACAGATAGGTCTACGCTGTTTTGTGACTGATTGCTGGTCATTGGATTTGATTGCCATAGTTGTTGTCGTTGTCATCATCATCATCTTCTTCATGTTCATCATCATCAGTCACTACTATTAGTGTAGTTCTTGCTACTGTTATGGCTATTCACCTTT
>NW_023339751.1:22539778-22551572 GCF_004916995.1 Morone saxatilis | reverse complement strand
CAAATGAAATTGAACTGAATTGAATTGCTACATTCTTTAAACTACACTCATTTAACACACATATAATCAAATTACAAACAAAAACTGAGCCTTCCTAAGCCACAGCCATTTTTGCTCTGTGCTCAAATAACAGTTGAGCAAGCCTCGGTCAAAACTTTGTCCAACTTCCTCCTTTCCTGTACTTGATATAGATAGATATGCTATATGCTAGGCTAATCTATGTTGAAAAGACAACCCCATTTTGAAGATGGTTAAAAGATAAAAGTGACTATATTTTTTATAGTCACATCTTAAGTTAGCTAGAAAAACGCGAGCTAAACTACATCAGTCATTAGCTAGTGAGCTATTATTTTGCAAAGTACTAGGTAACTAATCTACATGAATTCAGTTACAGCTAAAAGCTAATGTTAGCAAAACACTAGATAATTATAATATACTATACTATATACTATAATAGCTTATTTACATTATCATTATTTAAATAGCTAGCTAACATTTTGCTTCCAATAGCTAACTTAAGATGTGATTATATGTGTGTCGCCCACGTCCATGTGTATGTGGCCGCTTTGGGGAATACTATATCAGTGACAAGAGACTGACTGAACACCGGAACTGACAACATCTGCAGACCAAATCCACTTACAGCATCCAAAGGAGGTCAAAGGTCATCAATCAAGGGTCAGTTGATGGAGGACATTCACATCTGAAGGCGAGACTTGATGACAACTAAGCTATCTCCATGACAGCTGAGCTCCATGCACAGATAAAGGCTGTGAAATGTGGTTAAAGGCCCCAAAAAATCTAGTAAGTGGACCTTCAATTAAGATTTTTTGGTAAACATTTTGGCTTGAATGAAAGGCCATAACCTTGAGCCAGATAATCTTTGCAAAAAATTGTTTTCATCCAAATAATTACTCATGTTTGTTCTTACTCCTTAATCTGTGTCTTGTGCTGCTCTAACGCGCCAATTTCGTAATCAATAATGATGGAAATGCAGAATTTCATTGAAAATTTAGCTTAAAATCTTTATGTCTTGGAATAAATATAGAATCAAAACAGATGAGCATGAAACTTGTGATCATGAATATACTTTCGCTGTCAGAAATAATTACATTTCAAAACATTAGAATTAAACCAGTCTGTTGCAGGACTACCCCAGACCCTCTGGAGCTCACTATCCATTTATCACAGAAGACATCATCTTTTTAATGTATTATAATAAACAAAGTACCAATGAATGATATGACATAAAAACATTCAGTAAGGCGATTGTGCAAGAGACTTTAAAACATTTAATAAAAGAAAAACAATAAATGGAGAGAAAAGGAGGAAAAAACAAACAAACAAATAAAGGGACACATTAAGAAATGATTTACGAATCAATAATGTGTTGTTTCAATGTTTCAAGTGTTCTTTGGGGTTCTATGTTGCTTTTTTATTTTTTAGCTTGACTAGAGAATTTTAAAATCGATGAAACTTTGGTTTACTATTGGACCTTTTCATTATGTATATGGGGTTTGCCCAAACCTCTCAACAGTTCGTTGTAGGATTATTGCTGGGACCCACCGATTGCTCTTGCTTTCGTCATCAACCCGGCGCAACCAACCTTTACTCCTCCGCTGCTATCTATGTCCCGCCCCCTTATCGCTGTAACACAAGTGATATTTAGTTTTTTTTGGGAATTCCTGTCATTCAATATAATTAGAAAAATAGCACAGGCGTTGATACAGTTTAAACTTTACCCCTCTGATATCGACTTGTATTGTAAAGCCTTATTCTACGCCTAACGTGACCAATTTCGTAGCCTGTCAGTCAATACCCCATCATCAAGCTAGGTTGAGACTGCAGAGCTTTTCCACGTCAGTGTGTTTACCAAGAGCAGATTGACAGCTGCAGCAAGGTTCCAGTTATTCCCTTATGGAGCAGTTTTTTGAAGAGTGAATGAATAAGCGGTGTTTGGGAACCTTACGTTTTAACGCAGTGGAATGTCCGACATTTTTAAGTGTGTCTTGTTGTCGTAGTGAACTGAACTTTGGTCTTCTTCATTCACTGTTGGCCGGCTAGCCTGCTAGCTTGCCGAGCTAGGCTAGCATTAGCTACAACAGGACTCCATCTTTGAAATAGCAGCCACACACAGGTAATATATTTATTTCCAGAGAATCAAAAGGTGTGTTTAAGTAGATGTCAACAGGCCTTTTCTGCTTTATTAAACCAAGGAAGTATGTTCTTATTGTGTGGCAGGACAAAGGTTGAAGACTCATCTAACTCCCCACAGCCAATTGACACGCTAGCTAGTTGAGCTAGGTAGTTAGCTGTCAGGTTTCTGGACAGGTAATTGGTCTCATTTATGCGACAGATGTCTTCCGTGTGTTGATGAATATTAACTAAATAGTAGAAATGTGTCTCCCCAATGTGTTTTTAGTGTGGTGGAAAGCTAAACTGCTAGCCTGTTTGCCTTTGAGTAGACGCTGCTGACCTAATCTAATTAGCCAGATAGCACCTTCCTAACTCACCTGACAGCCAACTCGCTACCTTGTGTCACTTGATTTTGGTGTATGACTGTATTCTGTTACTTACATTA
Organism: Morone saxatilis; assembly: GCF_004916995.1. NCBI lineage: Eukaryota > Metazoa > Chordata > Actinopteri > Moronidae > Morone > Morone saxatilis. The sequence goes on along the minus strand of NW_023339751.1, from coordinate 22,548,991 downwards.
TTTACATAACGTGTATTGAGTGTGTCACCATGACTATGTTGCACGTGTTTCTGAGCTTTGGTATTGTATACATCCTCCTGGTTGTTATCATAAACCAACATGACCTACCAGCTGTCTCATATCTGAGAGCTAGGGAGGAAGTCCAGAGTTGACTCAACAACATGCTGTGATTCATGTGCTTTATTGCTAACCTGACTGTCAGCATCACCAGGAAAGCTCATTTCATGCAAAGACAGGTGTAAAAAAAACCCATCAGCTTCCATAAACACGTTTAAATCTAGATATCTACTATTCCAAACAGCAGGGAACCCCTTTGGCCCCTGAGCTGTCATTTAAATATAGTATATGGTTCTGATATGGCGGGGAGACATGTAAACACAGAATTTTAGATGCTTTTGTCTACAGTATGAATTAGGATATTTTCAGAATGAAGAAATTAGATTAGTGGAGACATTCACTGAAAGGCCCGCAGTGTCCAGATTGTAAGCCTACTACTGCTACTAGCTACTGAATAGTTAACAAATTCAGCGTTTTTTCATAGGTATTCAAGATTTTTTTTCCCAAAGTTGAAGTTTGCCACTACTGTTGGAGCAGCTGCTAACTGCAGTTTCTTCCCCATTTCCTAGACATCTTGGTAAAAGTAGTGTTGTATATAAAGTAAAGACAGAAAAGGAGAACATTGTTCACTTCTTTGGACAGCTTGCATTTAAATGTGCGCATACAGTGAGGAGACGCCGCCACAGTAATGGTGACTTGTTTACTTCCGGTACTGGATTTGTGTATAGTAAAATAATGGAAGAATAAGCAGGTCCAGTAATTCAAATATGGCTACCAGACTTTGTAGAATTGATCTGCTTTGGTATGTAAAGTACTTGTGCGGTATTCCAAAAGAACCAGCTTGAATATAATTTTACACCAACCATTAACAGAAGGGCCCTTATCACTAGTCCACTGTATTAATATATTTTTTTCTGACTGTTATGAACCTTTTTTAGTTATATTCCCACTTGGGAGCCCATTACTTATAATTAGGGCTGTGCAATATGACCAGAATCTCATATCCTGATTATAAATAGTTATAAGAGATAGCCATACATTTCACGATAAAGCACAATTTCTGTGACTTCAATGAATAAATAGTTTAAAATAACCACCTTTTATTACATCTTGAATTATATACCTGACAAATCATATTTGTATGTGTTTTTATATCGTTTTTCTCCTCTTATTTAGAACATTTGTGGGCTTTTTTAGTTAAGCATGTCACAAAATAAACGTCTGAGTTACAGAGCCATTCAGTTGTCAAACATTTAACCTGAACTTATTCTACTAAGTTAACCGTACCTGCTGTGTGCACTGTGCAGCTGTACAATATCAAATACAACATCAGGTCTGGACTCAACATCAGTGAGATTGGAATTGGTGGTTTAAAAAAGATCCCCAGTGAATACTCATTTATATGACAATATATATGTCTATATATGTTATATGTCTTATAAGCTATAAGCCTGCCGCCCTGTCCCTACATCCTAGCCTCTACCTACCATACCTTCATCCTTATTATGTTGAATAGGCTGCTTATCATGAATTTAAAAGAAGCTGGCTTCAGCCACACAGTCTCTATGCTCATACATCTTCCTGTAAAGTAAAAGTATTATCTGGCATGGCTTTCATGACACAGGGAAAAAGGTTAATCCAACCATTTTGAGGTATACTGCTTGTCAAATATGAACAGCCTGTTATTTTGATTCTGTTTGGTTATCCATATTGGTTGAAGGCATTGTTAAGGTTCACATGGAGATTTGCTGTTTGATTCTTAGATCATGTTTTCATTTGAGGGTGAGAGTTCATAGTTCGACTTTAAGCTTGACAACTTCATTTTCAGACACTCAGATTTTCATATTGGATATATTAAGTCTAAATAATTCTAATGTTTATCCATCGCTTAAAATGAATTCCATTGTATGACCGTGTACATGAAGTTGATTGGTTGGTTGATTGATTGGTAGGGTTTCCGCACACGCTCTAATTGTTCAGATTATCTGCCCCATTATGATGTCTGCCAAATAGTAAATCTGATTACTGTAATGGGTACAGCAGGTTTCTTATAATAAGCACAGCATTATTGATAGATATTTTAAGTATATTTACTTAAAGCCCCAACAAGAAACTTTCATTTAGTGGTGATTCTGTCAGCCCAACAAGCAAAAGAAGTGTTTAGCCTAGTTCACTCCCCTCGTTATATTGATTTCAATGGGGAATCCAAGCCCTGGTTTAAATTTCTGCCAAAACCAACCACCCCCCTTTTTTTCTCCTAGGAAAGCAGCATGGTGGAGAAGAATATCTACATTGTACAGGGTGAAATTGGTACTGTAGTTGGAGCTATCAAGAGGAACTCCAGATGGAATACCCACACTCCACTGGTAAGTTAAACAACTGTTATATTTGCTTATTTTAACTGACTTTAGGTGAGATTTATTAAAGATATGAAAACTGACAGGTGAATAAACTGCAGGTTAATTGGACAAACTACATCAATAGCGTCAGACTGATATTCCAAGGGTCAGTATTCCTCAGTTCAAAATGACTGATGGAAGTTGTACTTTATAATGACACTTCTCAGTGAGAATCACAGGGATGGCATTGTCATAAAGTCCTTAATAATGCTTTTTAAAAAACTACAATTTTTGATTAATTATTTGTATTATGTTGCAGTGTTATAGACCGAATTAAAATGTATAAAATATGTTTTGTTTGCCATTATAGTGCACATGTTGAGAAAACGCATTATTAGAAATGTAGAAATGAAGTAAAATGAGAATGCAGAAACACCTCATTTAAATATTCATCAGTTTTGCTTTGATCACTGCTCAAACATCTCTTGACTTAAGTCCACCTGTTGCAAATTCATGAAGCTTGTTAAAGGGCTTTCAAACCTTGGAGCAGCTTCCTTTGAAGCCATGCATGCATCATGGACTGATGAAATACTGCTGATAACTTATTATGCAGGGTATTGACCTGCTTCATCATACTATACAGTAAACAAAATGTATGCATGGAAGAAAAGCTAAAACATGACCTGTATGGGTCAGGAGAGGACAGCTATTATTGTCTTACAGTACTTGCAACAAATCCATACTTATTTGATGTTGGTTCTCAGCCCTAGTTGTATTACAATCATCTAATGGACTACTTATTTCAAAAAACTGCAAGAAAACAAGTCTAGAACCGAGATCTACTGCAACACAGTGTATCATAACTAATGCAACAAGTTGTCTGTCAAGAGGAAACGTCATTTCTGTTTTTATGCAGAATATACTTAGTGAAATAATAAACAAAACTCTCCATGCATAGACAGAAACAGTCAGCTGCTGGTAGGTTGCAGGACTATGCAGTTAAATATCAAAGTTAACCAAAGCACACTGGAATGACTTTACTGTGATTGTATTAGGAGCAACAGGAGCTACAGGTGAAACACGTTGTTAGCCTGTAGCTCCTTCAGGTTTGCTCAGTAAAATTGCATGTGAGCGCTCAAAGGTGTGATGAATAGGCTGAATTTGGGTCACATGACTTCCATTTTTACAAAGGTGAATGTAGATCAAAAAACATAATATTACACAAAATTGAAGACAAAAGAACAGCATGCTTACTGTCCCTCTACACCACTAAAATGCCAGGGCACTTAGTGTCTCATCTCTCCCCAATGATCCAAATCACCTGCAGAGAGATATAAGTTAACATTGTGTCACAGAAAAGAGTGCAGACCTTGTGCTTTAAGTCCATAAGGTTTAATTGTGTTCAGTACTGTACTATATTATACTGTACTGTACTGTACTGTACTTAATAAAGTACTGTGCTAATTACTAAGTATCATAAGTATCATATCAGATCCAACAACGCTCAATGACAAACAGTTTCTTAGATGTCCTCCACACTCTAGTCATGTTCTTTTAACGTTCTCTGCCCAGGACGAAGAACAGGACCCATTACTGAACAGCTTTGGCCACCTCAAGGAAATTCTCAACAACATTAAAGGTATGTGGGGCTGCATAGATGAACGTAGACCTAAGGGGATGGATGCAGTGGGAAATGGCTGTCAATTAGGGATTTTTGTCTTTCTGTTCCATGTTTGAACACAAAACATGTATAAACCTCAGCAACTCAGTACTTGACATTGCTTTCACAAAGGGGCTTTTTCACTTTTTTTTGTCTGGATAGTAAGTTTAATCAGGTATACTCTGAGAAAAGGTTTGGATAATTTAAGAAGAAGTTCCTAGGTGTCCCAGTATTGCTGTTTATGAGAAGACAATGAAGGTACTGGAGGTAGAGTCCAAGTTTCTCCGACACACACCGTGTTTTAAGTAGCTACTAGCTAGCAGTCCGCTACCTGCTACAAGAGCCATGTAGAGGGAGTGCTGCCGTAATGTTAACTTGTGATGACACTGTGCAGTGATACCCCTGTTGCCTGTAACGTCCGCACCAGAGGACAACTATTGCAAAAGTCGGCTCTGGTACCGAAATGAGGCACCATGATTCGGGCCAGTAGGCACAGTGTTCTGGTACCAAACTCGTGTGTTAATGCTTCATCTGTGACATGAAAATATCAGACTTCCATATAGTCAAAAGAACCAGTGTTCCGTCTTCATTGGAGCTGAAACAATTAGTCGATTGTCAGGAAAATAATCCAAAACTATTTTAGTAATTAATTAAGTCAAGTCAATTTTCTAACAAATATGTCAAGCATTTCCTCCTCTCTTTAATAGTACTTAGAAACTTTGGGTTTTCATCCATTGATTGGATTCTTCTAATCACACTATCACTCAGTGTGTTGACTGATCATTTGAGGGTGTGTGTGTGTGTGTAACTGCAGTGGTGCAGTGTCTGACAGCCCCCCCCTCTTGTGAGAGAAGCCCAAGCTGGCTCTGAGGACAATCCTGCATGTTGTCATGCCTTTGCAATGAAAGTCCTGGCAGCTTCCACAGCCCTACAGCTCCAGTTGTAGAAGTAATAAGCAATGGGAAAGATGCAACACATGGAGCTGCACAGTCTGAGCCCCCACCGCTGTTGCCTTCCTCCAGGGAATGCCTCTGCCACTGTGAGATGGACAGGCGCTGCTGGCTGAGGGGGAATCCACCACACTGGTTAACCCTCCTCTTTCCTTTTTCCTCTCTCTATAACCCGTTCCCCTCAGCCCTCAAATCACCAAAAGACGATGTTCCTCTGTTCCCTTCACTTAAACTGATTCCATTATACTTACTGTATTTGATGGAAGTGGAATATAAAATTTTAATATTTTTTAGGACATTTGCATGAAGTAATGAGTCCCTGTCAGGGATGTTGGAAAGCCTTGTTGCATCCTTAAGTCCAAATCCCCTGTGAACCCAGTCTCTCAAATGTTACATCCATGCCCTGATGAGAGACAAAATGGAGATCAAATAACCACAGCAGAGCTGGATTCTGTGCTTGACAGACTGATCAATTTGTTTTGTTTTTGCTGCAGCAGAACAACCTAATCGATCTCTGTTGCTGTGTCTCTCATACAGAAACACAGCAATATTTTGGTTGGAAGTCTTGTGGGTGGGCTGTTTTGCTGCTGCTTTGAGGTTTCGCAGCGGCGCAGCTGTCTTCTTAATGAAAGCCCAGTAATTCCATTCACTCTGGTGTATCTCTGCTCCCTCCAGCAGCAAAAGCCAACCAGCAGAGGAAATGTGAATTAGGTTTCTCTCCATCTCTCTCCTCTTATTTACTCTGTTCTCCGTCTGGCTGATGGTTTCACTGCTCTGGTCCTGTTGTGTTCTAACTAGTGATTGACAGGACCATGTGCCAAAGAGCCGGAGAGTAGTGCAGCTGGAAGTATATCATCTGCAATTTTAGTTGGGTAAATATAGCAGGGAGTCTTGTCAAGCAGAAAGATAAATTGTTCTGGGAAAGGAAGTGTTGTCTCTCTTTTCTGAAAGCAGGAAAAAAAAAAGTTTCCTTCAACCCCTGGAAAATGTGCTCCTCTCTCGACTCGCGAACAATGAAGGCACAGTTAAGAAGCCGGGCCAGCGTTGGACCATATGTCGGGATGCCTCAGCTCCACCTTGCTCAGTCAGCCAGGCAAATCAGTCTCAGGAAGCAGGAGCCTTTTCTCTGATTTAAATGGGATGGTTTGGATTTAGCCTGATATCTAATGCCCCATCCCTAACCTCATTAGACCCATTTAATTGAGTGCTTTCCACAGCTTTGCGGCCAGCATCTGTCTTTAAATGTGCACTGGCTGGTAAAAAGTGATGGGTGTGATCTGTCCTATAAAGGTTCTTTGGTTTTATACTATATATATATATATATATATATATATATATATGAGAGAGAGAGAGAGAGAACATATTATGTTTATTATGGAAAAATAAAACTCCTGTTTTTATTTTTCAGACAGATACAGAGTTGAATAGAGGTGGGTGAGATCTGCAGCCCCATAATATACGCCACACACATACTGCTGAGATTACATGGCATAGCGGACTAACCATCAGTTCAGTCTTCAATCTTTTTTTAGGGGTGTGAGGGTTCATGTAATGATCCCAAACCACCATTTATCTTTCTTATTTTTTGAGTTGACAGTTTTGAAGTTTGAAAGCTACAAATTTTACAATAAGAATTTTGACCATTTGAGCCAAGAACGTTGTTGTTTTTTTCCTGCTACATAAAAAATGTCCACCTCTGTACCGAACCATCATTTGCGTGTACCATTAACCCCATAAAATCTTTTAATTGTTAATTACACATCCTTAAATCCATAAATTGTTGTTATATGTTGTTCACGATTTGATATTTCTTTGAACATTATTATTTTGATTATTGTCATGACATTTTGAAGTCTTGTGGTATAATATGACGTAATCAGTGGTAGTTGGTAGGGCTGTTGTGATAACTGCAATAATTAAATACCACTACTAAATCTGGTATTTTGATGTCCCTGCCCAGGATTACATTGTTACACACACAAAAAAAAGTCACATAGCCTCACTCGCTCTGGAAAAACTCCCTACTGGAAACACCAGTATTCTTCTAGTAGAAAACACTGACTGCTCCACTAATGATCCCAGTTCGCCATAGCTGTGGCGTTAGCGTTCCACGGCTCGCCAGTGTTTCAGTTTAACAAGTGACCCTGTTAACTGGTGACTTTCGGGTGAATATGTCAGGTAACTGGCGACCCTATTCGACTGAAAGTGGAAAGTTTGATTTGTTGCTGCATGTAAACATTAACTCAAATGATCAGCTGCCAAATATAAAGAAAGTCTTGTCGTATTTGATGTTCTAACATCTGAAGTACTGTTTTGAACTGCAGATTGAGTCTTTGTCTCTTACCTGACATTGACAAGGGGTCTCTCCTGTGCAGGATTGTCATCACACAGACAAATCTGTCTCAATCTCTTGTTGAATAATTCTGTTGATTTATTTTATTGCCGGACTACACCTCAGAGAGTAAGAGAGCGTGGAGAACAGCCTTTCATTCTGACATACATTTTATTTTATCTCCTGCTTTTTTTTCTTCAGCTGCACCTTTTTTATGCAGAAGTCACTGAGCCTCAGCTTCTCAAATCTTCTATTCTCTTCTTCCACCCTCCTCTCCCATCAATCCCCTCCACTGCAGCGAAGGTCAGATTTTTGACAAGTCTGCAGAAGAAACAGTCTGCTTCTAAATCCCTTCATTTTTATTCATACAAATACAGGTTTAGAGCCCCTTGCAGCCCCCCAGATACAAAGCCAGAGTGGCCCTTTGACTGACAGCTTTCTCTTTTTCATCCAAACACTAACGAAATTCACAAGCACACCTCTAATTGACTCGAATCACCAGCACAGCAGCAGAGGTAGATATCAGGGGGCATGGCAGTGGATTTGTAGAATGAACATTGTGGAGGATGATTTGATTACTCTCCAGCTGACCTTTCCAATAATTATCCTGGTTTCCCCAAAGCAAAGCACAAAGCACAGCTAATATGGCATGGAATAGTAGAATTATGGCAAAAATAATATATTTTTAATCACGTAGCTTAAAGCTCATCACGTGCACTCATTTTTTTTATTTGTTGCAATAAAATGACTGCACTCAGTGGTGCGGTATAATGATACACATGTTTTGAAATGTTTTCCTTTTGTTTTCACACAGCCTAATCCATGTGTTACTGACAACCTCACTAATTCATCACATTTTACAGTCATGTCAGTCATCAAGAGAGAATGCACACATGCCGTTCCTTTAGCCCTATTTCAAGGTCAAGCACGAGTGTTTGTCGTCTCAGTCCCCAGCTGTGGTCAGGCTGGCGTTGGCGGGCCTCTGGGGATCGCAGCCTGAGCACTTGGGAACTGGCGGTGGCCTTTTACCCCCCTCTTCCAGTCTTTCAGCCCCCCCACCTTCCTCTTTCCTGCCACCTGATCTTCACACATATATCACTCCCAATTGAAGCAACAGAAGGCAGCTGGCAGAAGCAGAGGAGGAGGAACCATAATTCATGTCGCTCAGCCACTTATGCAAATATGTTTACTCATGGAGGCATTCTGAGCAAGGTATCTGCCTCACAGCAATTCTTTACATGTCTGCCACGTGGCCCTGGTGTCCCATAGCTTCAAGCATGAGATCATAGGTTAGATTCTCAGTTCTGCTGTCTTATTTTTATAATATTGTTAAAAGACAATAATAAGTTGGTGGAGTTGTCACTTACATTAATGCTTATTCCGATTTACTTTGGCTTGATGTTGTGCTCAGTTTATTTTCTTGATTATTCGTTTGGTTTATTTTGGTCACAAAATAATTTGTTAGTTGTTAGTATGCCCATCACACTTTGTTTAAATTTGTGTGTTCCAATGGCTTTATTTTTTTTCCAAAAACATTGTAAACCCAGCGATATTCACTTTCATTATTAGCGATTATTTTGTTGTAATATTATTGTGAAGGCTTTGTGTAATTCAGACTGCTCTTCCCAAGAGTACAAAAAAAAAAAAAAAAACTGATTTAAGGATTTAATTTCCCAGAAATCATACATGTTCATATTAACTTTCCCACTTCTTGGAACTAAATTTGGAACTAAATTTGGACATAAATTTCACATACGCCATGATCAAAAATAGAAAAAGAAATATCCACAAACATTAAGATGTTCATCATAATAATAATAATAATAATAATAATAATAATAATAATAATAATAATAATAATAATAACAATTTCAA
>NW_023339751.1:22534706-22539678 GCF_004916995.1 Morone saxatilis | reverse complement strand
AGATGTTCATCATAATAATAATAATAATAATAATAATAATAATAATGATAATAATAATAATAATAATAACAATTTCAAGAATTTGGCTAGCAAAGCTGAGGCTGGTTTACGTTTTCATTTGCTGCCACCTTGACCAGTAGGTTACAGCTAAACAGTTAATTTCATTCAGCTTGTCCACTCTTGCGGTGCTGTTTGCTGTGATACAGCTTGTAGTCCGATTTAACAGATCTGTTCTATGATATGCAAGTTTAATGCTATATGGCTTATGCTGCATGTTCCTTTTGTTTACTTTTTTGAACATGACTTTAATGCCTGATCGCCACTCTGCCGTAACTTCAGATGACTTGTACATTATCTGCGGCTGCACATGCATAGATCTGAATGTGACATGTTAAACGAATACTGACGTCCAAATGAATACTCAAGTCCTCGAGCCCCTGTAACTTAATATCAGTTAAAACCACGTGAAGAAATGGAGACCTGTACTCTTAGGCTTCACAGTGCACTGGTTTCATGTTACTGCTCGAATGTTTTTGATTGACTAAACAATTAGAATTAGAGGAGTTGAATGAATTACTATTACTATCAATAATATGAAATGTGTCTTCTTCCTCTTAAAAACAATGTAATTTTTACCATTGTGGTGAAGTACGCCTCAACTGATGATTAATTTGACTATTGATTAATCTAGTGATTTTTGGATTTATTATATTGTAATATAAAATAAAATTTGAAATTTGACAGATTCCTTGTTTTGTCTGACCAACAGTCCTCTAGTTCGTCCTTCTTGGCTCTGATTGGTTGTTTTTTTTTCAGGCCTGGTGGATTCTTGCAAATGCCGTTTGTAGCTCTGTATTTCTGTATTTAGAATATAGTGAAAGTTTCAACCAACATGACATGTTACCTGCTGCAACTTTAATCTTTTATCAAACCTTAGATGAGGATTATTTGAGATTCGAACCTTAATTTCTAGCTAATTTGACTGATTATACAGTGATTTCTGAGAACAAGACTCAGGTCAAGATTACTATTAAATGAATCGAATTAAATGCCATGGTATCACAGAGAATATAAATGCTAGTTGTGTTTGTGTGTAGTTGTGATTGACAGTTGATAGGAGGCGCCATGGATTATACAGGTGTTATGCTGTGGCTAGCCTTTGGCCTAGCAGTTGTAAAAGTCCCCATCAAAAGAGCTATGATTAATCGAAGTTGCTCCCCCTCCCCAGACAAGCTGCCACCTAGTGCTGGTTAGTAGGTTGTAAATCTGGCCAGTTAACAGTGTCCTAACCGGGGACTGACAGGCAGGGCTTAGGCCCAGTGTGAAGAGGGGATGCAACTGTTGTCCTGTTTCAGAGGCTCTCAACAATGTGCTGAGTGGATGGAGAGTCCCAGCAGAGGGCTATTAATCATGCCAGCCAGGGTGTCTGTTGGGTGGGAGGTGGGGGGGTCAGGCTCAGGCTCAGGCATGGACGGAGCTGAGGGTTGAGGGTGCCGCCGAGGATCTGGATGTGCTGACAGGAACAGTGGGCAAGATGTGAGCAAAACAAACTAGCCCCCATGAGCCCCAAAAGAGGAGGGGGAGGGCAGGCTGGGCCACGGCTTGGACACAAGAAATGTGCTTTGCATTCAGACTAAAGCCTCCAGCATACACACAGGAGTTTCCACACAGTTTTGAACTTGTCTGAATCAGATTTAGCCGCGTATTATTCACTACACGAATCAGTTTGGTCAACCTGATTCGATCTACACGGTTTATTACTGCTCAAATTCCAAGTATGCAAAATTCATTTGGAGGCTACATTACACAACTTTAAATGCTGTTTGTGGTTTTAAACGGGTATAAATTCTTTCCTACATACAGTTATCAGCACACAGTTGTTTGTGTGGCCATTGGCAGTAATAGTCCACTTGTTCCAGTCTGTATGACGGCTGTCAAAGTGGCCACAATATTTAAAATATTTAGGTAGAAATAGGGCTTCATGATAACTGCGATTATTTTCACAGATATTATGATTGTGATATGATTCACGATTAGTATGGGAATGATCATTTTTGCATCAAAATCTATTATCATGATAATTTGACATTTGTTGGGGTCTGTACCAAACAAACATATTTTCTTAAATCTGGAGAATAAGAATTGTAGGCCAGGACATGGCAGCACTACAGTACTTCATTATAATGCTGTTTATTACACATTTTACCTTTATCAAAAAATTGCAACTTCTGCATATTGAGCTTTTGAAAATATTTCCATTAATTGTGCAGCCCTAGGTAGAAACCAAGGTTAGTCAAACTAATTTGGAAGAGAAAACAAAGACAATCAGTAAAATTATTGTCCAAAGTGTCTGTAACCGCACTTCTTTCTGCAGCTTAGTGCTGTCCCCAACTAAAGATTTTTCCAGTCGACTATCAGTCGTTAGTTAGGGTTAGGGTTAGTTAGTTAAAGCCATTAATTGACTGATCGTTAAACAGGTTAAATAAATTATATTCAAATAAATGAAATATATGTATTTAACAGCTGCCTGTTTAAAAGATGATGGAAAAAGCGGTAATGATTCAGAATGTGTCGGAACAACCAGCAACCAACCCTCCGTACTAGTGAAAAGTGCATCGGCTAAGACTTTTCTCTTCTACTAACAGTTTACTCCACTTTAGGGGACAGCCCTACTTTGACTTACTGTACTTGTCTAGACTGTTCACACTCAGTTTTGCTGTGCAATGACAGATTATTAGCAACATAATGGTGTGCTCACTTTCAGTTTTACCTTAATGCGAAAAAAAAACCCCAAGCTGTAATATAGAATAGAATATGGATGAGCACAAATGTTGCATTGAGAATGTCATGTAGGCCCATGTGTCCACCAGTGCAGTCTGAACGGTGCTGGCCTTATTCTTTTCCACACTTGACACAGACAGTTTGGACTGGATCAGTTAAGGTCTAGACCTTCTCTGTGTTGTCAGCTGTGACTGGATGCTGAGGATTTAGTGTTTTCCTCTGCGCAACCTGGATTGTGTTTTAATGTTCTGTTAAGCATATTCTTATGAGGTGGTAATTGGGGTTCAGCACAAGACAGATACCCCGACCCACACCTCACCTCGCTTTACTTTACTCCCGAGCTAATGGGCTTTAGGTTCAGTGTTGCTTTAATTACTCCACACTGAGCTCAGAGCATTAATAAAACAGGGGGTATTAAGGTAGGATTTGGGATTTTTCAGCACCTCTGAATCCATCGGCCACTCTTCACCGGAGGTCTGCTCTAAAAACAGACTCTTGTTCTGCTCGTGGTGACAAGTTGATTGGCCGAACAGCATTTCAAGATTGACTGTACAAGCTGGTATTGACAATTTCTGAAGGTGCCAAGTGTAGGTTTTCAATGTGTAAATGAATGTGCCTCCAAGTTTAGCTCCTATGCATGCAATGTTAGTGGCTATCTGAATTCTGTTGACATGACCTGCATTGTAGGACTTTGTATATTTTTGGTGCTTTACCGTTACTAATCTGTCATCTGAAACGTATCTGAGATAATGCACACAGCCAGTTGGCAAACCCATCCACTAGCTGGGTTATACATCTGTTGCACCGTTTACAATTACAGGTTTTCTGGGAGGTTTTCTGCACAGGAGGCAGAAGAAAACGCAGTGATAGGTCAGCTCTTGTGTGAGCAGCCTGGCTGGTCATTTCAGAAGCATGGTCAGCAAGTGATTCTCCTCCTGAATTATGTATTCATGGATAAGTGGAGCATCGCAGAAAAATCAAAAGGATTGTCAAGACGGAATGCATATTTCATCACATATTAAAATGTATCGTTTATATAATTTATAATAGTTTATGTGTTTTCTTGCCAGATTCACTTGCAGCATGAGTAAAAAAAATAGGACAGACACCCAGACTAGTGCTGCAGATCATGGTGCCTCTGTCTGAATAGCCCAATTGGTTAACATTGGCACGGAAAGGAAAAACGAGATACCGCAGATAGGAACAAATGAAAGATCACAGGGAGCGAACAGATAATTGGAATAAATGGTAAATGGTAAATGGACCCTGTCTACTTGTATAGGGCCCCCTTTCTAGTCTTCCGACCACTCAAAGCGCTTTTAACACTACGTGCCCAATTCACCTTTCAAAAACACATTCACTACAGCAATGGCAAAAGTCCATCGAAACAGCAAAACTAAAGCTCATTCATACACATTTCACACACTGATGCCCAGCATCGGGAGCAATTTGGGGTTCCGTATCTTCCTCAAGGATACTTGTGGCAAGAGGAGCCGGGGATTGAACCAACAACGTTCCAATTAGTAGACGACCCGCTCTTCCTCTGAGCCACAGCCGCCCGTAATCACACTCGACATGGGTTGGTGAACAAACACAGAAACAGAAAGGACAACTGGAGCAAACCTTCATGGACTTTTGAAGCGGGCTAAGTTTTGTATTAATCGACCCGCTCTGCCTCTACGCCACAGCCACCTACTGGTACTGGTAGTTATAATTATAAATAGAATAAGTTCTTTCAAATCACAAATCTTAACATATGAGTAGAAAGTATTGTTCTTGCAACTGCATTTAAAATCTTGTGACACGTTACAGTTCGGCAGTCCTTACTGGTGGGAGATTCAAGTGCGTGCAATCATTGCCCGGCACCCCCGCCGACATGAGTAGTGCTAACTTAGCCTTGCTCCCAAGCCTCGCGTCAACCCGGCTCCTGACACACGGTAATGTGTCTCGTGCACGTGATCCAATTCCCTCCTTCGTCCTCTTAAAACAGCAGGCTGCAGGCTTGCAGCACCCACCGCGCCAACTTGTTTTAAGAAGCGGCCGAAACGAAGAACTGTACCAGTAGCTTAACGGAGCTAACCCAGTAAATACGATTATATTTAACATAAATGAAACGTGGTATCGGATTGTGCCTGGACTCCCAGTGTCTCGCAAGATACCGAGTGGCCGAGCATTTTCGGCCAGTCATCGG
>NW_023339751.1:22532543-22534681 GCF_004916995.1 Morone saxatilis | reverse complement strand
TATCGGAGACATTTCCGATACTGGTATCAGAATCGGAACAACTCTAGATAGGATGCTTCAGTACACCTTAAAGGTCAAGTGTGTAGCATTTAGGGAGTCTATTGTCAGGAATAGAATATCATAAGAATCATTGTGTTTTTGTTATCTTAGAATGAGCCATTTTTATCTACAGAGGGGGTGCGTCAGATGGACATTTAATATCCAGGAATTCACATTAGAGACACTACTGCTGATCATACACGGTCCAGCCATATACTTGACATGTGAGAGCACAATCAGATCGTCATCACTGTTGAGTGTTTAAGTTCTTTCTTGACCTTTGGAATAATAATTATCAATCTGCTCAGGCAGACTGTGTGAGTCAAGACAATAAGATTATTCTGTCAGGCTCTGTCATCATTCAACACCCTTTAAGTTTTTATTTTATTGAACAACTGTACCATTGTCACACAGTTTTTTCCTTATTCAGTCTTTGTACCTTTAGTGTCTAGATTGTAAGCATGTGTACACACATTTAAAGAAAATGTGGTGCAGCACGGCCAAGACAGGATTCTAAAATCCTGTACAGAGAGTGTTGGATTATTACCTCTTTGTAGTCTCATGTTGCTAGACTAGTGAGTGGCTTCAGGTCTGTTCATAGTGGGTCTTTGGTCTAGTCGTCTGATCGTTGGGCCAATACGGTAGATTTCTTCTTATTACTTCATGTGGAATCAGGTATATTACATGGCTCCTGAGAAATATCTCTTCTGTATCCTTGGTGAAGTCTGTTCACATAGACACTGTCATTTGTATAATGTAGCACTTAACTTGTCTGCAGGATACACTTCAAGCAAACACATCAAACACCAGAGAAATTGGATGATGTGTTATCCTGAGGTTGGGCTTGAGTCTTTAGTCAGAAGACACATGGTTCATTGTGCTTCATTTATTCATCTTTAGTTCTTCTCCACATTTTTTTTCATATGAACTTAAGATCTTGCATCTGGTTGATCAAAAAGATTCAAAATTTGTTTTGCACCGCTTATACTGTGTTCTCTGGATATTTTTAGCTTTTGAATAATCTGTTTTCTGTCTTTAAAAACAGTGCACTGAGTTGTCTTAGCACTTGTGGCACACAATGTTAGTTTAACAGCGTATTGCTGCAAAACAACTCAACATAAATAAGGATAAGGAGTATGCTAATTTCACAGAACTGCTCTTTGACTGTTATGTGGACAATGTATAAGTCATGGCTGGTTAATGGTGTCGCCACCATTCTGATGTCTGCTATGTTGCCATGTTGGTTGTAAAATGTGTTTGTGAGAGCACAGACTAAAATAGGGTCTTTAAATCCTCTGCATCTTTGACAGAGCCCTGTAATTCCATATTGGCAGTTATATAGGGTAGATCCCTGTAAACTGGGCTTCACACTGCCCTGTTGATCATTATCATAAACATACAATGGTCTGCACAGTGACGCACAATGAAAAGTCAGTGGTAAAGAATTGAGGCTGTTGTTGATAATCTCCTCAGTAGGACAGCAAAGCTGGTCAAATCAAAGCACACAGCCCTCTAGCTGGGGAAGCAGCGCTGGTGTAGAGGTGATGGCTGTGGAGGGGGTGGAGGGAGTGCGGGGGGTTGTTGTGGTAGAAAATAAGGGCCCATATTAGTATTTCGGAGAGGCGCTGTCTTGCTGTCTTGCTTGTGTGGTGCTCACATCCTTAAGCCTTTGGTGTCTCAGTGTGAATCCCACACTGCCTTGATGGACTGGGTTAATAAACCTCTCAGCAGCCTTCCCTCCCACACACACACAGGCAGACAAACCGAGCACACACACACACACACGTGAAGTCTCTTAACCCACACAGCTGCTTGTTATTTCATGCCCCATAAGGGTGCTGTGACCACGGACATTGTAATACACATATCCAATTAGCTAAGCATTGCATCGCCCATTGGTCTCAAGCTGGGATTCTCACAGATACATACATGCTCTCTTGTACTGGACACAGAATTTGTTTTCTTGTTAGTCTCTCATTGTAAATTAGTGTTTTTTATTTCAAGCAGGACTTCACTCGCGTAGAACATTAAGTTGAGTCATTTATCATTTATCTAGTTTGAAGTTCTTACTCACTTCCATGCCTTTCGTCTAAGTTTCC
>NW_023339751.1:22529435-22532443 GCF_004916995.1 Morone saxatilis | reverse complement strand
ATAGTTTTCTGCATCGACGTCGTGCTCTTGTCTTTTTGCTTCCTTACTAGTTCGTCGTGAGTGACTTTGTGCCATTGTTTGAGGTGGTTGAACAGATTTGTAGTGTTGCCTAGTGGCGCGGATACCACCTTGAAGCACAGCTTGCACATCACATGTTTTTCCCACACAATAGAGCTTGTTCTACCTTTCTTGTCGACCAAACTGCGCTGTAATCCTCCTTCTGTCATGTTCCAGACAAGTGTGGCCGCGTTACCTGTTCCAACGAAAGCAGTGCATGCTGTGGATAGTGTATAATATATATTAATAACACGTTATGAGCAATTGTAGAATATTTCTAATCATGCAATTTAACCAGGAAAACTGCACAAATTGAAGGGATATTTTATTTTTGACAAGAGACAACACTCAATATGAGGCTCCAAACTTGAGCATCCATTTTTGGTGTTAAGTGGTGCTGTTCATGGATCGGTACTCTGTGTTCATTTTTGGACCTGGTTTTGGTTTATTCTTAATTTTATATTCCTATTTTGTTATCAATTTTTTTTGTATCTTAAAAAGTTTCACTGATATTGCAGATATTGCAAATGAGGATGTTGTTTTACCAGTAGTTACTTCATTCATGCTATTTGTCTGTCTTTCAGCTTATTATTCAGTGTTCATTAATTTACTGAAATTGTTATTCATATAGCCATAGGTTCCGTGGTCAAACGCAACCATTTTATTCATTTTTTTATTAAGGAAAGTGAAAATATGCGGGCTTATTCACTGAATATGGAAAGATACTCGATTTTGTTTAGGTGAAATCACTCTACAAACTCTGTACACCAATCCATACCGTTGTCATCCCCCGCCTGTCTGAGCTTGGAACAGGACACATGCACCAGGCACTCTCCTCGGAGTGGACACCCAGAATTAAAAAAAGTCATCCTATTTCTGGGCTGCAGCTAGGGGGTATGAAAGAGTGCGCTGTAAGGTGACATGGGTCAAAATTTTCTTATGGATGGATGGTGGGAGGGTGACCGGTGGGTAGAAGAGGACAGGCGTTCTGGTGGGCATGGAGAAAGGGGGCGGGGGAAATGAACAGCTGGCCACATTTTGTAGCACAAATATTAAATAAAAAAGAGGTGACACATGCAGCAGGAGTGCTTTAAACCTGTTGACGCACCCCTTCTTAAATAGAGTGGGATCAGCGCCGCTGATAACAAATTTTAACAAAAGCTGCCTGCTGACAGGGGAGGGAGCTGAGCAGGCCAGCGCGGCCCAGTGCAGCTGACGATGAGACATGCTAACAACCTGGGACAACAAGAAGGTGTTGATTGCTCTGAAAGCAAAATAGACCTGCCGATATGTACAACCATGTTCACTCCCTGCTTTCTGGCCCACTGTTTTTTTTTTTTTTTACAGCTTTGGACTGCACAGAGCTGTGGCTTACACAAGGATTTATTCAGGAGTTGCAGAGAACTGAGGTCTAAGGATTTGTAGATAAAATATGAATTGTTTTTGCATTGTGTGTTCATACTGGAGAAGATTATAGATTATTTATCTTTTCCTATACTGTCTAGGCAAATTATTCCTGCACACAGCAATATGTTATGTAGAAATACAAACTTCAATAAGGCAGACAAGTATGACAGCGTATTACGACCATTGTTGGTAAAAAATAAGTCTTCTAGGTTCTTTCTAGGTTAAAGATGTACATTTGCTAGAGAGAAACTCAGATATTCTCCAAGATTATTTTTTTATTGTG
The DNA here is from genome assembly GCF_004916995.1 of Morone saxatilis. Taxonomy (NCBI): domain Eukaryota; kingdom Metazoa; phylum Chordata; class Actinopteri; family Moronidae; genus Morone; species Morone saxatilis. Next base: position 22,530,696 of record NW_023339751.1, on the reverse strand, counting down.
CAAAAACAAAAGCTAAAAAATAGTGACTTTACAGATAAAACAATGATAAACAGGAATAAAATACACAAAGACAAGAAAACAAGTAAAACAAAAAATGTAAAAGGTGATGTGTAGAATGTGGTACATATATGAAAAACACAAAAACATGAGGAAATTCATAATAAATTAAATTATGATGGCGACTTAATGCGGTTACTGCAGTTAAAATGGGTGTTTCAGTGGGGATGTGTTATGACACATTCATTTTGTATTGTTAGTTTGGGATAATACTATTATAATAACATTCTCTGAGATTGTGAAGTCATACATTTGTGAGAAAAACCTGAGAATTTTTAATTTTAAGATTAAAGTTGAAATTATTGAAAAAAATTATTGAAGTGTTTTAGGGTTGTAGAAGTCACATTTGGGGTTCTGTGACAAAGTCAGTCTATATAAAGATGTCATGCTAAATGCTGTGTGATATTCATGGTTTTGAATGACCAGGATAATTTATATTTAATAGTTATTAACAGCATTTTACACTTGCACTGCACAGTTTTTTAGAAAGTTTTACACTACAATAAACAACACCAACCAATTATATGTGGAAGCAGCCATTCAAATGAATGCAAAAACCATGAGAGTTGCACATTTCCTATCATTCTATAGACTGACTTTATCTCAGCTCCCCCAACTGTGACTTCCATGTCACTAAAACACAATTTCCCTGAATTTTGTTTGTCTCATAAGTTACTTTACTTCATAAAAAAACTTACCCTACTGCTGTTGGGTGTGAACACCAGTAGGAAGCGTGTCCAAAGGTACTGATTACATGGTAAGAGTGAAATACGAAGTATTTCCTAAACAGCAGTGATAGAAAACTACAACAAAAAAAGAACATTTGACCCACTGCCTCCTTATCCTTTGACATAAAGCAGCATACATCAGGAGGAAGGTCATGATGAGTGTGATTTCACAGTATTTTGCGATTGCTTTGGCTCACAAAATGGTATACTCCCAATTTTGGAGGCAAAATAGATTTTTCTGCTTTAATTTGCTTCTGTGTATATTTACTTTTGTAGTCATTCCCCATTTTATTTGCTCTCCCATTTCATCTTCCATTATTGATTGATTTACTCTTTTTGAAATATATTTAGTTCTGTGTTATTCAGAGATCTGTCAATTGTGCTCTATGATAAATGGATGGTAAATTGTACTGTACTTGTATAGTGCCTTTCTAGTCTTCCGACCACTCAAAGCTTTTACACTACGTGCCACATTC
>NW_023339751.1:22529177-22529335 GCF_004916995.1 Morone saxatilis | reverse complement strand
CAATTTGAGTTTGAGACCCCTGACATAGACAATCAAGGCAAATATACAGTATTTTCATCATTAATATAATTAACCACAGTCTTACACTGATTTGTTAAACATGGCCACTCAATTAGTCCTAACATGTATTGTAACTGTACATGTATTGTTTGATGATG
>NW_023339751.1:22525449-22529106 GCF_004916995.1 Morone saxatilis | reverse complement strand
TGCTGCCTGTCTTGGCCAGGACTCTCTTGTAAAAGAGATTTTTAATCTCAATGAGACTTCTCCTGGTTAAATAAAGGTTAAATTAAAAAAAAAAGAAAAAAAAAGGCACCAAGAGCCACTGAGAAATAAAACTCATCATTTGAATCACCCCCAATAACTCTGCCAAAACTAGACTCTCAAATGGTATTGGTAACTTAACGGTAGCAAGAAACGTACTAAAGAAATTTGTTTGAAGTGCGACTTCCTGCTGTTTTCAATATTCTGTATTCTGTTTCACTTTGGCATTTTGACCAGGTAGGGTCCTTCCACTCTTTCACTGACTGAAGGAGTGGAACATTATCTAGTGAAGCTTGTTATACAACAGAGACCAGAGAACAAATGACATATATAAAACACCAAAACAAAAGATCATGTATAAATAATGCTTTAAAGGCTTGTAAGATACATTAGTATTACACACAGTGGCAGAGATAAATGCATGTTGCTATATGGTTCAGTGGATATCCATATGAGAACAGGTGACAGCTGTACTATTTTTAGAGGCCAACACTAAAGGTCTTCAAATGAAAAGAACCACATCTAAAGGCAAGTACTAGCTGTTCCAAATGAATATGTTTTTTTGAAGGAGCGGTAGTTGTACAAAACAAAGTTTTGGGCCCCAAAATCCAATCCAATACTTATAATTACATTGTTAACTTTGCAAGCTTTATCACCGCACAGAAAGAAGCATGCATTTTTGAGCTAGCTATCGTTACAGCTCAGCCAAGGAGGATGCCATTAATGTTTACATCTTGTGCTTTCACAAGCATGAGTCTATGAGCAGATGCATGCTTCCTTCTGTGCGGTGATACATATAGAAAATAGTTCTTATGTGAAACTGCACAAAACAAGGTCTCGAGTAACTCGGTCATGATTTCTGGAAAGAGACATCCAGATGTCATCTGGTTCCATTATATTGACTGATATCACCAATACTCACCAAAACTATCTAGACAGATAAATAGCACTACAGGTAAGAGAAAATATGTATCTTTGATTTGGGGGTGATTAATTAAACATTCACAAATTGGACATAATTGACTAAATATGCATATTAACTTACAATAAAGGGCCAGAGCACTGCATTATTTTAACATCAAATGCATTTCACATCAGTTCTTTTCACAAAAAATACGCACACGCAAGCCTTAGTGTCACGTAGGCTCTCCATGTGCAACAGGTTGCCCTCTCCATGGCAACACATGGTGACTTTCGAACAACAGAGGCTTACAAGGGACATTTCTAACCACTGATGCCACACAGGCTCCATGGTGGGGAAACATTAAAGCCTATCGGGTTTATCCCCACTGGGGCACTGAATTGCCCCGCTCAGAGTGGTTGGAGATGTCCCGGGCTGGCTTAGCAGACCAAGGCGACAACTGTCATAAATTACTCCCCTGTGGGCCTGCATGTCTGCCATACTAGAAACAGCTTTAGGGAAACTCAGGGGCAACAGGGCTGCAGAGCACAGGGGGTTTACTTTTTTCATTCGTACACCTAAGTACAAACGACTATCTTTGATAATTAAATGATCCTAATGGAGGTAGTAAATCACTTTAAAACAAGCTCTCTAACACTGTAGTCTTCTCTTCTGTCTCCATGAGATCCAAGTTTCCTCGTTTTTCTTAGCGTGTCAACTCGAGCAGGAGGCTGAGTGGTTGAAGAGGAGAGAAAAATTAGCCACTTCACTGCTGTTCACATGGCAGCTCACTTCCACTGATGTATAAAGTGCACTTCCCCAGGGCTTGCTGTTTGTCATAAAACATCTCTCAGCACATAATTTAACCAAACTTGAGAGGCAAAAAGAGAAAAAAATGGAAAACAAACATAATTTACTTAAGGGGTGTTGGTGTCTAATACTGAGGCTGTTTGCCAGGAGTGCAGTAATTCTAAACCATGCTGCAGTAAGTGGCTCCTCAAAAGATACTGTGGGGTAATGTCAGACAGCTGAGCAAATGGGATGGGGTCCAGGGAGTGCATTATCTTTATGAATTCATGACAAAATTTTGTACTGAAAGTGACAGAGGCGAAGGTGTTTGTAAACACACTGTCTGCTCTCACAAAAGAATGCTTTAGAGCTCAAACGTACAGTGTACAGCAGGCTTTAATGTGCCTTCATTTGTGTGCCTGCAGTAACACTCAAATGCAAAAAGCAACTTACTGTCATCATATCACCCTCTCAAAATTGGGCATTACACTGTCTAGAAATGCACAATCGTAGGTATCAAATAAACTTTTTAAGTGAAAAGATACCGAACATGATCTATGTGAAAACTAGGACTATATGGTTTCCAGTTACTTTGGCTTACACTAAAGGCTTTACAAGGCTTAGCTGCAAACCACAAAATGGTGGGCCTTCCACCCTTCAATGTCCTACACTACAAAAAAATGAAAATGTGCCAGTGTCAACATAATAAATGTCTGAAAACTGCACTGCATTAAGTTACAAGCCTATAAAAGCCCTCGCTTACTCACAAATTCAAAATAATGTGTAACACAAGACTGACACGTGCACAGCTTAAAATATTCTTGTTTGCTGTTAGCTCTTTCAAACATGTGGACAAATTCTTTCCCATAAAGTTGGTTTCTGCAGTGCAGTGTGTCTCCCTCACACCAAGCTCGTTCTGCACACGCAAGGCTGCGCCTATCCAATCCGACTGGCATCACGGCCATGGAATGCTGAAGTCCACATTTTTCCCATTCAGCAAGGAAAAACGGCCTTTCAAAGCCAATCAGCTAGAAATGTTGCTTTGTTTTTATTTTCGACTGAACTTCCTGGAACCTATTATGGAGCTGTCAGGGATGTATATTTAGCTATGGCAACAGAGGGCCTCCTCGCCCCCTTGCGCCACTGGTCATGTCACCTCTGATAAACAGAAAAACAATTGGTTATCCCTTTTGTCACCTTTAAAGAAAATGGCATGGGTAGTAGTCTGTGGGTGTAAGTGACAAATGCCGTCTGTATGGCCAAACTCAGCCTCTCTGTAAACAACATTGGAGGGATGCAGGATAACCATATTAACACCTTTAACTAAATCCTCTGGACTCTGGAATCTCAGAAAGAGACATTTCTATTCACTGATAATGTGACAAAAAAAACTGGCAGTCACATCTGATCAAATGGAATCTGTACAGCTGTATAGCAGCGGCTCACAGGTAGTTCAGTGGCAAGTAATAGCCACAGCACCTTATAGGCTAACAAAAGGGTCACGTTAGCACACTGTGTTGGTGTAATAGTCTTGGTAAAGAAAACCAAACTAAAAGATGAGTAACATTTGAGGTCCAAAATTTATTTTTGATCCTTAGCAGTCACAGCAAAGTAAAAGTAAAATGGTAGTGGTTGGTTTAGTCTGTCAACTTTGGCTGACATACAATTTCACCATTACTTTTGCAGGGTTTTTTTATCATAAACCCTGGTACCTAGATGAAAGGTGAAGAGATCACTACAAGCCCCCGCAAGTACAGTGCTGGGCTACGAGGCAATTTCAGCAGAGAGGCTAAAGGCCGAAGTATGCTTGCCACTTGAGACCTGTCGCGCGACACTGTGACGTCAAAATGACGTAGATCCCGCTGGCACGCCAGGATTTTGGCCCGCTCACACACCACTCTTTTTTTTTT
>NW_023339751.1:22523376-22525349 GCF_004916995.1 Morone saxatilis | reverse complement strand
TATATATATATATATAATTAAATAGATAATATTCTTGGGGGCCTTATTATGTTGTATTTTTGACCAGGTTATAGTAGTGACATTAAACTGAATTTAGCTTTTCTCTACTGCTTCTTTACTTTTTGTTGATTTTATACATTATAAAATGGTTACATACTGCAGTTTGTAACTTTGTAAACCTTGTTGTGGTTCAGGACCAAGTGGACCTTGGGGCTTTTGCTCTGTATACCCAGTCTCAGATTTAGTTTGTTTAGGTGTTTATCCCAGCTGTATAGAGGTGCTATATGTAGGGGGAGGCTTTTTATTTATATATGCGCTCAAGAATAGCTAAACAGCATGTAGTCCTGGAGATGGCTCAGCAGCCAGGCTTTTCCTTTGGCAGTGATCAGCATGCAAAACCAACTCAGTAATGTACTTTCACTGTGTTTGGGAACTGGCCGACTAGCTGCTGGTCAGGGGAACACACACTGCTCCGTTGTCCACTCAAACCACCCACCCCTTCAGCCCAGGGGAAACTGAAACAGCCAAGATTAGTATTAATCCCTCTTAATGCTATGGCTCATAATATAGTCATTAGGTGACTTGAGACTAAGCCATCCCACCTAACTGCTGCGATTTATTAAACACACACAGAGGATTTGCTGTCAATGCTGGGTGGGTATAAAGCGAGCATCACGTCTAAATACATTGGGTATCAACCTATTAATACTGATGAGATGTGCTGTGAATGGTTACATTCAAATGAGGGGTTCACACACTGAGGCAGGGATAAAATGGGATGACTGGGCTCTCCACTGAATCCTGCTTTTCTTTGTGTTGTTGAAATTCCTAAGCATATTCTACAAGCACTTCACTTATTTGTCAGTAATATAGACCTGTGTAAAGTTAATTACATATCAATTCAATTACATATCCATCCAAGCTTACAAGGAGTGAAAGATTGTTTTAATGGTCAGTTCTTCACTCTGTCCTAAACCATCCAACCAACCGTTGAACACATTTAATCTTAGAACATTTCTCCCTTCATGCTTGCGTGTTGATTTATTGGCTTATAGTCATCCTCACCCTGCCTCAAGATTCCAGTATGCCATTTTAAAAGTATGAAGTATATTTCCATGGTTATTGTGATTGTGATATGTTAGTTCTTCTGGCCAAGATAATTGTGACATGAAGTTTACATATTGTCCCATGCCTAGTGGTGGTGGATTGTCATGTCATGACTGATGTTTGAGCTAGGCAATAGATCGATAATAATATTATGATATGAAGCCAGCGATTATATTTTCCATGGGAGTTATATTGTGCTTTCACATCAATCATAATGAATAATAAATCATTGGTGTTTGATTCCTGGTAGTGGCAGTACTTGTGGTTTTGTTCTGTGACCTAACAAATGCTTTTGACACAGGCAGGTTGGCTCCATGAATCCATAGTGCTTGTATCAAAGTCAGACCCAGATATCTTTATTGTATTGAACTGAATCTGAATCATCTTGATCTCTTAGCAAATGCAATTAGGTTTAGCTTTTAATATTTGCAAACAACTACATTTCTAAGATTAGTTTAAAATCTGTAATTACAAGACACATAAACATACAAGTTTAAGTAGGAGGTTTTGACTGGAACTTTACATGATTTAATCAACTAGATTGTTTCACTGTAGAAGGCTTGCCACTCTGATTGTTGTTTGATTGATTGTCTTGTTGGAGCTACACAAACACGTGAGGTAGAGTGGTGGTTTTTCTTTTCCCCTTTCCTTTGGCAAACTCAGAGAGCACATTAACCAGACATCACCCAAGTTTCATTTAGTCCTGTCATCAAGTTACTTCTGGAATAAATGATCCTTGGTGATGATTATAATCTGTGAAAGTGACAGTCAGCACTGGCTAAAACTGAGAAAGCTGCTAACAATATCTAATATAATATTCGAGATTGTGCGCATGCGCGAAAGCTGCATGCTGCCTGTTACGTTGC
>NW_023339751.1:22516821-22523359 GCF_004916995.1 Morone saxatilis | reverse complement strand
TTCTGATTCTGATTCTGATATTTTCTACAATGGTCTTTGCTCATAAAGAAAGTGATAAAAAGATGTTGTAAGCCTGGGTAATTTGTATCACGATCCAAAATGGAATTGGATATCGGAATTCAACCCTACTTACCTGTTGTCCAGTTTTGGTGATGCTGTGCTCGTTGTAGCCTCATATTCTGGCTCTTTACAGATAGGAGTGAAACACGACATCATCCTCTGCAGCTGCAGCCCATTCACTTCAACCTTAAATTCATTTTTTATTTTGAGATTCATTTTTGCACACTACTGCTATACTGTTATACTTTGTTGCCTGGCAGTGTTGCCATTCTTCTCTGATTTCAGTAACCCTAACCCTATAGCATACAAAGTTCCCAGGTGGACAGCTGTTTCTGAGATACCGGAACCACCACGTCTGGCACCAACACATGATTCTATGTTCCAAGTCACTGAGATCACTCGTCTTGTCCACTCTAATGTTTAGTTAAACTGTAACTTCTTGACCTTAACTACATGCTTTCAGAGTTGGGCTGATGGCAAAAATTTCAAACTGGTTTGGTATTAAGCTAAATACCAGACCAAACCAGCAATACCGATTTTTACCACTAGGTGTCTCACACGACTCAGCCACTCCTCAGGGGAACATAATAAGACCCCGTGAATGAGAGTGGAGTTGCAAGTAAGTTTTCCATAACACCGTCCTGCAAATGTTTCATATTAAAAACCCTGTTAAGTAATTTCAGGGTTCCTGACCACTGGAACGCTTCGAGTAATGCAGCAACTATAACAGGGCAAACGGGAGCACATCAAAACAAGGCTATGTACTTGCCTTTCAATCTGCTACGCTGCTAACTGTACCGGCTAGCTACATTGCTAACACAGCAAACAGATGTGATGAGCATGAGTGACAGTTGCCAGGGTTTTATTACTGTTGTATCGAACAGGGAAAATGATGGGGTCATTTTTTATTAACTTTTTGTAGTGTATACTAGTAGCAACTTAGCTTGAAGGCACCGCTTCTCCTCGCCACTGTCTGCTCAGCTGTAATACACGCTGATAGCTGCTTCTTGTAATTTTTAAATTAGCCAGAACATCTGCCTGTTCAGTCGGTTTGCATAAAATCAAACCAGATCATCGTCCCAAGCCTACATACTTTAGAAATCTAATTGCAGCAATTCTTTGATTAAGTCAAAAATCCCATTTCATGTAAATAATGCTTTGTGATGGTGGAGTGTTTCCTGTGCAGACACTTTAGCCATTCAGCAGCAGTTTTTCAAACACTAAATCAGTTTGCTCACAGCGGCCGTGTGTAATCTCCGGCAGAGTGCAGTTGCAGTGTGAGCCTCTGTGGCGGTGGTGTATTGTGTCTCATGTGAACACAGCAGAGTCGGCCTGTACAGTGCGTGGTTTCTGGAATCTTTCCTACCCCATGGGAATGCCATTAGTGGGGAGCTGAAGGAGTGCAGCAGGTGAAACAAATAAGGACGATAACTCCCCACTACACACACACACACACACACACCACAGCTTTGTCTCTGTGTTGGCTACTCTCGAAGTCTTTTTTTCTCTCTCCCCGCGTCTCACATTTTCTTGCCTTCTTTCTCTCATCAACTCATATCTGTCCACATTCTGTTTTTCTTCTATGCCACTTAGTGTCCTTGCTGTGGGAATGATTTCTTTGTTGTTTGTAGGCACCAGTTGGTTAAAAAAAACAAAACATCAGATGTTCTTCCACACATGAAAGTATAGCCTGACCAAAAATGAATTTAAATAATAATTGGAATAAAAATAATCCGGTAACAATATATTGGCCAAATATAATTTTTTAAATATAAACATATAGCTTACACAAACAATCTTGATACAGATCCTTTAGATTGGTGTTTTTTTGTTTATTGCGACAAAGATACATATGAAGCGCAACATTTTATAGTTGAAAAATCTAATTGTCAGCGCTGTCTGGTGGAATTCTTCTGTACTGCGATTTCTTGTATCACTGATACGGCTGCATCCTGTAGTGCACCTACCTCGTAGCTGCTTCACTACCTCCCCACGTTCCTCCGGCCCTCCATCCCTCCATCCCTCATTCTTTCCTTGCACTTGTGGATGGCGGTACTCATCAAGAGGGGTGTGAAATCAAGCCCGAGCCCAAGCATGTGTGCTGGTTTATCCTGCCGAATGGATGCCATCTGCAGCTTAACCCTATGCTGTACCCAGCCTCGAGCCCTCAAAACCTCTTTACCCCAACCCCTCCCTACTTCCCGATACCATCCTCATCCCCAGTCTCCTTTTACCTGCCCAACATCTTAACCAAGACAGACACTGACATTGGCAAGGGTACATGGTTAAAGGATGGGATGGAAATTGAGCGTCTTGCTCCCCACTGTTTGTTTTTCTGGAAATAGAAGTGATAATACGAGCCTGCCTGATCTGAAGGGCACCTCACTGTGACACTACAAGCAAACACTTACGAATCAAAATGAAATGGAATGATTTGGATTAGATGGCTGCATTTATGGCAAGGCAGGTCATCTCAAGGAATTATAAAGAGTTAGTCAGCTCCAGTGAAGGAGAAAGATATTTTACCACCAAAGATAAACTCATGCGAGGAATGTTATTTTACACGAATGATACCCTGATGAATGACTTGTTTGAGCTCACAGTGATACAAAATATTTCCGTACACATTCATACAGAAATGTTCATATGCAATCCCTGAGGTTTGAATTCAGCATGATAAAACATCCGTTATTTATAAGTACACTGAGTGTAAAGTATGTCCATCCATCACAGTGGGGACAGCAGGCTGTGAAACACATTAAGTGGATGTTGGGGCCCGGCCAGCTCCCTGCCCGAATAGTGTGGCCTCTGTGCGAAGTATGCAGCATAGAAAATACATTTTATGTACAGGATAACAGGTGCAAAGCAGCGCAATGGCTGGCAGGCTCTAGCCCAGGCAAGGTTTTGTAATGAAGTCATGCTGTTTGAATGCACCTTCTTTATTTTTACTGGCTCTGCTTTTTAGAAGTGAAACACAATTCTGTTGAAATGAATATTCTTTGAACCTAATATAGCGTTTTGGTCAAATCGCCGTTTTTATTGGAGATTTTCTTCTAGAGATCCCTGGTCTGTATGTTATTTTAGAGGCTTTCTCTCCTGAGAGCAATACAATTCACAGTGTTTGAAATTTTGTACATTGGGCACGAACAAAAGCAAAAACTGAATTAATTAAATTAAAGTGGTAAGAATTAAAGTTTAAGTAAGGACAGACAGCAGAGACTGAGATTGTGAATTTTAGTCTAGACTACATACCCCATGATGCCATGATGATGAATATTGGGTTGAGAGATATGCTAAAACTTTCCTAACAGCCACTGTCAGTCCAACAACCAGCGATTGCCCATATGTTTGCCATATATGTGCGCACTGCAAGTTTAACTTTTACTTAATTAAGACAGCTTAATTATCTTGTTAACTCTTCTTAACACACTCTTCAGTCAAACTCAACAGGAACCTAAAACCCACCAAAACCGTCTTTATTCGACTCACCTACTTCACGCCTCTCCTTTTCTGGCCTGTCCCTTCTCATCTTCCCCGGAGTAAGAGTCTTGGTTGAGCCTCTGTGAATCAACTTGTTACCGTATTCCCTGATGTCAAGCTAGCCAAAATAAACCCCTATTTAGATAATATAATAATAATCTGGCTCTACAGCTCTCACTCGTTCTCTTCGGCTCAGTGTGTGTACCGCTCTCGTTAGAGAATCCATCTTGCCAGTCTTAAAGTTATGCCTTTGTTTCCAGCCACAGTGGTTCGGAGGAACTAGTGGCAGCTACAGCATGAGCTTCGGGTGTGTAAGTGACAATGTGTGTGAGAAGTAACTGCTTGCTAGAAAACAACAATGACGGCTTCTAAAGAGGTTGGCGTAGAGTTTTAGCGTGTTATGTGTTGTGATTGAAGTTCGCCCATGATAAACAGTAACAGATAGATTGTTCGTCCAGTCACCTGCAGGTCTTTCCTGAAAGTGTCCTGCGCTGGTCATTGTCTTTTAAACTCCACGCTTTCAGTTTGTAACGTAAGCTTTCTGCTTACATTATCAGGGTTATTTTCTCATACTCGACAAACCTTCTCCAGAGTCACTATACACATTTTTTCACAGGTTGAGGAGTAATCCCATGACTAGGAAACTGACCTTTATGTTTAAAAATTGTGTGATTTGATTTATCGCCCAACTCTACATGCCAGGGATTGGTATGAAAGGTCATATTTAAAGATATATACACTGTAACACAATAACTGCAATTATCTGGTTCAACTGCAGAAAAACTGCAGTTTGAACTCCAGATAAAATTAAATACACCTTTTTTAAAGTACCTACAACATTGTAGTTGAGTGCATTGCCTACATTCCTTAAAGCCTTTGTACAAACCTTATCACCTTTGCTGTAATGCAAATGCCTCATAAAAAATTGTCTTCCCAGGGCAGCAACTTTTTAGTTGAGTAGCATGAAGTCAGAGGGCAGTTTGAACAGAGCCCTTTAGGTCAGAGGTTGCCACCAGTGCTTTGTGTTTGTTTGGTCTTCACTGGTGTCATCATTAATATGGGAAGACTTCAGTTGTGGCAGATAAAGCATGGAGGACCGGCAGTGGGGGGAGTTCTGTGACTCTCAGTGAAAAATGATGGGGAGACACGGGGATAACACTGACAACATGAGTGCTAGTCATTTAAAATTTTCCCACTAAGGTTTTTACAGATTCTTTTTTTAATTTCGATTCCATTCATTTATCAGTAACAGTGACTTGATAATGCAGCACAAAATGTTCCCAGTCCTTTGCCCCAACCTGCTGCTGTTCACATTTGCTCACTGGCTTGCCCCGCTTTTTTGGGTTTTTATCTACCTGTGTGGGACTTTCTTTGTCAATTTTGTAATATGTTTTTTTTCACTCGTGATTGCATTTCCACATCCGCAGGTGATTCACGTGTGGGGGCTTGTGGTTAATGACGTAGCCTTTTGAAACGATCAAAACCAACTTGGTATTGAATGACATCGCCACCAACTAGGTGTAGGTAATGTAGGTGACAGCACCTGTGACATGCTAATGCATTACCCCATAACATAGTATTTCACAGTTAAGTTTGCAGCAAATGATCCTGAGAATCTCTGGATCATTTTACCGTATTTGAGATTAAGAGGCCTTAGAACTTTTTCTTTTTTTTTAATACAAATAATATGCTAATTTAAAAATAGGGTTTTACTTCTCTCATTTTACTTTAGTTTTATTACACACTGTAAAAGCAGATAACCACAATTTAATGTACGAGTATTGCAAACATAAAAAAAGACATTTAAAAGACATGACATAGTCACAGAGAAGAAGATAATTTACCTACTAGGCTAAAGTCATGGTATTACTAGCTTATCTGGGTAAACGCTGTATTTTGTGGACTTGGATGCAAACTTGTTTAATTGCCATTGTATTTTAACTGACTTACCAGCTATTACATTTGTTACTTGTTTTGAGACATGTTTTGATTGACTTAGTGATTGATTAGGCTTTAAGAGCTTAAGGCTATTGGTTCTCAGCTTCTTCCAGTCAGAGTATTCTGGTAAATACAAATGCAAACTATATTCCATGTAGCCCTTTAGGAAATGCTTTCCTGCAGTAGCCATTACAGCCATCCTCCCAAGCATTTTAGAAAAAGTTTTAATTTCTCCGGGGCTTTCAAATTGCCTGTTTAGGTTGCGCAGAGGCATTGTTCCAAGCATCTATAAAATACCACTGTGGCCCAATGAAATGACCATATGGAGCTCCATAGCGTTGTTCCATCCTAATTGCCCCTTCTACAAGTGTCAATTTCATTCAGGAGAATACAGGGACTGAGGGCAGAAAAGAAGAATGAATGAAACAAGGGTGGGGGCAGATGGCTGAGGAGAGCTGACATTCATCAAACTTCTCCCGACAGATGTATAAGAATACTGTCCTGCAAGACTTTGTTCAGCAGAATTCTCCCTGGATTTCATTTAGCCTTGCTGGTCTTGTTAAAGCGTCGCCTCTCTCCTCAGCACGAGGAGCCTCGGCAATGCAACCAAGGACCCTGACTCTTAATTTTAGCAGCTGAAGAGGTCCAGATCAATAACCATCAGTGTTTGGTTTTGGGCCACTGCGTCGGTCAAAGGGGGGATTCACTTCTCCCTCATCCTCTGCTCCCCCTCTCCCTGCCTCTGTTGCCCCTTATAGAAGGTGTCATTTTGTTTCGAGATTTGTGTGTGTGTGTGTGTGTGTGTGTGTGCCATGCACACAAGTGTATAGTGCATGTCACAGATGTAAAAGCCGAACAAGGTTGTTTCTTTACAGATGTCTGCTGCTGTCTGCACAGAGATGCATTGATTTTTTACACGTCCAGCTATGTCAGAACCACTATTGAATATATATGTGTATGTATATATGTGTATATATGTGTGTGTGTGTATATATATATATATATATATATATGTGTGTGTGTATATATATATATATATATATATATATATATATGTGTA
>NW_023339751.1:22513568-22516721 GCF_004916995.1 Morone saxatilis | reverse complement strand
AACTCTAGCTTCATTTCAAAGAGGTAGATGACTGAGGTTACTTGGGTTAACCTCCACTACACCCCTGATATGTAGCTTTTTCATAGTCTAACCCATTTACTGGCATAGTAAGTGGCATCAAAACAGGAAGGAAGTGGTAAAGTTGTACAGCTCACCTCTTACTTGATTTGATTGATTTCATTTGCAAGCGACACAACGCTCTACCTTTATGCTGAAAAGTTGAAAATATTTAAACTTTTATGTGTCTAAAAACAGCTAAAAAAACACAAAATGCTGTGCAAGAGAGGAGTGAATGCCTCCTTACCATAGGAAAGCCAAAGTTTTGATGCGTTTCTAACGATGCATCTCTGCATGGCCGCTTAGAAAAGCACAAAGAGGGTCTGGTTGATTTCTTCTTCAAAATGAGGTACTCGATCCAAATATTGATTCAAACTGTGAAGGTGATATGTTATGTTAAATTAATGCTACCTGATCAGCAAGATTGTTCCATTAAATTCAACACTTTATTTTTTTATTTTTTTCGGCATCAAGCTGTCTGTCCTGAAAAAGGGCCCAATTAACGCTGATGACCTCTAATGAACCTGAGATTCTTCATCATGAACCCTGCATCATTAAAAAAAGAGGAATAAAACTGGGGTTAAATGTGCCAATTCTTGGCCTACCAGTAAATAACTGTCACTGAACCCTGTAACTCACATAGGTAGAAAATAATAGTTTTGTCCCCCACTCTTAGAATCACTAGCTGTAGGGCCTTGGTTTTGATTTGATATGTTTGAGTGTTGGAACATTCTTGTACTATTTGGACAATATTCAGTGTGCTTTTTGTTTAATTTGCTTTTGTAAGACAAGGAAGTTACTCAGTTGCAATGCCAGTACCATAAGAATGTAATCCTCCTCTGTTTTGATGTGTCAGCCATTAAAAGCACTAGATATTTAGCTTCTAGTGCTCAGCTCCTCTACACTGTGATTCTGTGGAAGACAGGCCTGTTTGTATAACTATTGACTCTGCTTAGAAAGCATTGCAAAGATCTTTGGAGACTGCACATTGAAATATTTGTATGTTTTCCATTGAGATGGTCCACTCGGGTATAGATATTGTTTGTGTTTCATTATTTCATGTTCTCTGTGCAGTTTTCCCCCCCTTCTGTTGTCTGGACAATGCGGTGCGTCTGCAGCTCAGATTCATCTCATGCTGTTGCTCCCTGTGTTCTAAGCCTTTTCTGCTCCAGTGCCAATAGATGTGCATGTGTTAAAGATGGCTTCTGTTTTGCGGTGAGCCAGCCTCATCCCGAGGTGCTCTCCTGGGGGGCAAAGGTTCACCCCCTGCCTCCCCTCTCTCTCTTTGCTGGGGTCATTTGGAGAGGTAATCCACACATGGCTGGATACTCTCACTGCAGCTCCGAGCAGAAAGGAGGAGCTCCAGCGTGGTAAAGGTAGATAGGATTAGGCTCATGGTGAATCGTAATGGGCTCATTTCACAAACCTCTTTTTTTTCCCAATTAAGCTGAACTCGAGTTGGACTTGTATGCACTCTTAAATTAGGACTTGTACCCGGCAAACCCAGCCCTTAGCTGGCGACATGCACGCTCGCGTGAGCTGCTTTAATCCAGCATTTTTTATTTTATTTTGGTCAATGTCAGCCAGAGGTTAACCTGGTTATAGAATGATTGCCTCACCACGTCTGTGGCCGTCGTTATTTATTTCACTTCACTCCACAAGCCCCGGAGATTGAGCTGGAGTACAGAGCCTGTATTTAGACTTTATATAAGAAGATTGGTGGTGGCCACTGACAGACCGCTCCAGTCAGCCCTGTGTTCACCGATGGCCAGCTGGATCAATACAACACAATTGAGTTTTCCAATCTGTGGTCTTTGGGAACGCAGCCATAGCACTTACAGGGTGATCGCATCTGATGAAGTCTTCATCAGGGTCTATTGACAGATTCATTTGAGCACTCTCCTTCCACCCTTACTACACTGTAAAGTAATGGGGCACAAAAACCCTCTTTAAAAAGTTTTATGGAGCTGATGGACGAATCAAACCGACAAAGCTATCTCACTCTGGAGTTAACGCTGATTTTTATTTTTCCCAATTCATAACTTTGTTTTTATTGTATCTTTCATTGAGAAAACTGTTTATTTTTGTGCAGTCGTTCACCCTTAAAACCAAAACTGCTCCAAGCGTTCAGATTTAACAATAACTAAAATAAAAGACCAGATGAAAAAATATTCAATAAAGCACAAAGCAAGAGATTTGCTTTTGAAAGCCAGGCCTAAAAGTGACCTGGCGGCCGATAAAGGGACTGTGTAAATTTCCAAATTATTTCATATTTGATTTCTAAACAAGCCGCAGGGGTATCGGATATCACACGCTAATGCACAGCGGTCACATGTGCACTCTAGAAATTGGTTAGACACTCTGCTCGGCTTGTTTGATGTCCAAGTTGTTTTTTCTCGTCTGGAGCGGAGCTGCTCTTAAGAAAGCCATAATCCTTGTGGTATTGCTGTGGCAAGCACTCCACTGGCACAACATTTCACAGCAGTGTGCGTGACTCCACTAATTTTCTCCGTTGTTGTTATACCTGTTTTGTATTTTTGCCCCCCCCCCCCACCTTGACCCCCTTTCTTTCTGAATTCTCCAGAGAAAAAGAGAGATTATTGAAGTCAGGGTGGATCGGCCAAAGGTGGTTTCCCAGAGTGGAATGCCCAGCGAAGCTCTCTTCTCTGTGAATTGATTACGGGGGAAGATCTGCTGCCTCTCACAATGCAGCTGGATTTAATAATGTAGGATTTAGTTGGCGCGGCTTATTAATCCTGATTATGGTTTGCTTCTGCTAGCAGATATTTTGCTATGGTCAATTATCTAATGGTTCATTATATTTTGTTTAGAAAAAGATCATTATTTCAAAATTTAAATAAAAATGTAATGACCCCTGCAGCACAAATGCTGCATTTTCTCTTCATTCTGGTATTTCTGTTTCAGAGGCGAGGCACAAAAGTAGCACTAACCCACTGGGGTTGGGTATCGTTTACGTTTTTTACAATACCGCTGCCTGAACCGATACTTTTGTTAAAAAAGGAGCATACAATGATGGTCAGTGACATTCAAGAACAGTCTTTTTTTATTGCCAAGGCAAATTTGAACTTTAAATTT
>NW_023339751.1:22513373-22513548 GCF_004916995.1 Morone saxatilis | reverse complement strand
AATTCAATTTAATTTATATAGTGCTTGTTTCGACCTGCTTCACGTCTTTATGCTTTACTCATCTTTACATCGAAAATGCTACATAAATAGTTATTATCTGGAGTAAGACAATCAGTATGTACAGAATATATTTCCCAAAATATTGAACCCTCTTGACTTTCTCTCTCTCTCTCTC
>NW_023339751.1:22508390-22513273 GCF_004916995.1 Morone saxatilis | reverse complement strand
CTCTCTCTCTCTCTCTCTAGCAGAGGTTCAGCCTCCTGTGATGTTAATTCCTCATTGATCTGGCCCCCTCAGGGCACCAGCACTGTTTACACAGACCGTCATACAGAGTGCAGGGGAAAAGTACATTAAACTCTGCACAGCATTGTTGACTGCTCTGTTCTGGCTTGTTTGTGTGTGCAGCAGTGTGGCTTTGTCGTGAGATGTAGAGATACAGGAGACAAAGACGAGCAGCAGAGATATTTGAAAGTAAAATTGTCTTTAAAAAAGAGAATTACGATATTTGGTATTTTTATCTGTTATTTTTGTACTGAAAAGTTTGTTCAGAGAGCTGAAGTCATGACGTCACATTCGGGTTACCCTTAATCTGTAACTCATTCAGCATTTCTCTCATCAGTCTTGATGAAAGAAATGAAGTGTGATCCTGAGTTTTACCTTCCATGTTTTAAGAAAAACTCACCAACGACAACTTATGGGAAATATTGATCATTACAGGCTGCTAAAACACACAAATTAGATACTTTTTCCACTGTCCTGAACAAAAAATAAGTATCAAGCATTAGGACTTCGGGAACCTATAAGTTCTGATTTCACTTTGACTGTCTAATAATATGTTGGGTTTTTTTTGTCCTTGAGAATTGTATTTGTGATCAGCTCAAAAGTATCTCAAACAGTATATTCTGTAGTGTGTGAAACTGCTTCTTATCCTGCACAGTATTTGAAATGTGAGTGACAGCTTGATGTTGACATAATATTTTATGGGTTAATAACTATATATGAATATATCATCAGATTTCTATGATCTCAGGTTGTGTGTTTACATGACTGACTGTTGTGTGTGTCTGTCCCCTCCTTCAGAGCTGTCGGATGTTGAACCCAACGTCTTTCTGAGGCCCTTCCTAGAAGTAGTGCGCTCCGAGGACACCACTGGACCAATCACAGGCCTTGCACTTACCTCTGTCAACAAGTTCCTTTCCTATGGCCTTATCGGTAAGAAATCTTGTCATTATCAATTTTTTCAATATATTTTTTCTTTTTTTAGGTAAAGTTTTACCCTGAAAGCACCTACTTAAATCATCTAATAAATTGGCCCCACGACATTTTTATAGTTGATGAATTGTTTGCAGTTTTAGTTGTGACGCATGCGCATATTATGTCTCTACAGTACCAGTCAGAAGCTTGAAAACACTTGCAGAATGCATTAAGCAGTGAGAACCAGCATGGTTCCACTTGAAAATGGAACATAAACATAAAAGATTATGTTCTATCACTATGGTTACCGTGCCCAGTAGGTTTCCGGCTGTCATTAGCCACTTGGCACTGTAGCACATCGTAGTGAGCTAACGTTAGATCGATATTGAAATACTTTTTGATGGCTACAATTACAATAATGAAAAAATGATGCTATGTGGCAGAAAAAGTGTTGTTTCACCATCAGTGAGTATAAATGTGTGACGTTTTATGATTTACAGCAGATCTACTTAGGGGATGTGTAAGTTTTAAGTTATTACTTAGAATTAAGTTGTAACATCTCTGTGGTGCGACTGTTTTTATTTTAGTAATGTATAAATCCCAACTTAGTAATAATTTCCCTTATAAATAGGCTAAGTTTGAACTTACTGCTGCTGCAACAGGCTGCTGGTCCCTATTTCCCTTTTGCATTTCGACAATCTGTGAAGGGCTGATATCTTGTTAACACAGAAAAGAAGTATTGTAAACCCATAATATACTGTAATTCTAATCAGAAAGATGCAGAACCACTGTGAGCTAGTCAACATTTTTATTTTAATCAGATAAGTCTGTAGCCACTGTGGTTCATCACCACCCTAGCAAGCTTATCCACTGCCATTAGCTTAGCTTGCAAGGCTTCTGAAATGTTGCCTACAGACATCTTCAGCCATTTTCATGTGTTATCCTCACCTATTATCCAGAGTTTATCCAGATACAGATTGCATGTTAATACTAGGTGGAGATGCCATCAACGTGTTCAAGTATATAATCATGAAGCACTTTTTGTAACACACATAGTATGCAACTGAAATTGTGGTCATATTTATTGTTTACCATTGTGAAGCTACATGTTAGCCATTGCTGTTGCTGATAGTCAGGTCAGCTCAGGAATGCCAGGAATGGTCCACTCTCATCATCGAGGCAGAAGCTGACTTGTGCTGGCGTACAGTCAGCACTGCCTGTCCTCATTAGCCTCATCATGGAAATATGGCCCAGTGTCTGCCAGTTGTTTTGTTAAGTGTGAAATGAGCATGCATCACCAGATGTTAGTCTAAATAGCAGCAGTTGAGTCAATGTTACATTGCTGGCAAAACAGCTGCAGTCACTGCCAGACTGAGCTCGCTACTAGAGATGTGCCAGGCATTTCTGGGTCCTTTTAGTAGCTTGTAGTTTTCTTTTTATTATGTGAAAGTTAGCAACCCTAGGCAAGTGCATTTGAAATTTAAAAAAAAAATACAGTTTTGCACATATAAGTGAAACACTGTCTGGAACAGGTGAGGGTTCAGGATTTTTTGGATGTTCATCCAAACTGAAGAGCAGCAGTAGACAATGCTTTCCAGACTGAATGATATGGAAGTTCCTCCTAGTGCATGTTAAAAGGACAGTCTGCCAAGGCTCACACACATACATGCACAATATCTGTTTAAAGATCACCTCACAAATCGCTCCCTGAGTCCCAGAGCCTCTGTCTGTCACTCCAGACCTGACA
This sequence comes from Morone saxatilis, assembly GCF_004916995.1. NCBI lineage: Eukaryota > Metazoa > Chordata > Actinopteri > Moronidae > Morone > Morone saxatilis. Next base: position 22,510,557 of record NW_023339751.1, on the reverse strand, counting down.
CCAGCCCCCTTAATCCCCACCACCCGCATCCTGACGCCATCTCACCACCGCCAGCATCTCATCAGCACTGTTCTACGGGGGGCACACGATCGCGGTGATGCAGCTCTCAAAGCAACGACTCTCGCTCTCCTCTTGCCGCAAAGATGAGGAAATATGACAGTGGTTCAACAACTTTATTAACCCCGCGCCATCAGTTTGACTTTTGCTCCTCAAACACCTCTTCTAGTTTTACTTAGCCATGCATCCATCTTTTTTTCTTGTAGTGGGGGTGGTGAGCATGCCATATTGAATGCGAGTTCAAAGAGTATTGAAACTTGATCTGAAGAATGTGTCAGAAGCTCCCAGAGGAGACCAAAGACATATTTTCTCATGAAAGTGTGGAGTGACTATGTAGAAGATTTAGATTTCCAAGGAGAGTGGAACGGTACCAGGCAGTCATTTTAAATCATCTATATAACTGAGAAATATAGCATAACTTTCTACTGAAGTTTTAAAAAGGGATTCTTCTTAAACGGTGCCCCCTTTTTTAATGTCCAGTTTTTGATTTTATTTAAAGTGAGCACAGTAGTTTTACATTTATGTCAAACACATACCAGATTTGTTTTGTGTTATAAAATAGGGTACATCTAGAGGTGAGTGTTGTATTATCCTGTCTGAAAGTTTGTTGCTGATGGTTGCCACATTGTATTTGGAGATTTTCTTTGTTTCACAGTTAGATAAAGAGATAAAGAGATACAGCTAACTTAAGCGCTATACAGTAGGCAAAAGTACAGTTAAAAGAGTTGTCTGAAGACTGCACTAACTAATTATAAGTACATGCCGATTTTTTTGTTGTTGAAGAAATCATAAGTGAAGTAGGATGTATAAAACTGGCTTTATGAGAGCTGGGTAAATGTGAGTGGGAAATGGACCCAAATTACAACAACACTGGTGCTGTCAAGTACTGCCATCTTCTGGCTAGGAAGAAATTCAAAAATCTGACATCTGAGTCTTTGATGAACACTTTTGGTGGATGATTCAGATGATCTTAAACAATGTTGCTCAGCATTAGCTTTGCATGTGATACTTCATCTTCAGGTCTGTTTGTTTTAATAACCCGCAGTTAGACAGATGCTTCTGTAAGTGGACATGCTGTTGGTACTGCTCTGTGATCCTTGCTCAATGTGTCATGTTACCATTATATGTCTTGTAAGCTTTCAGCAAAGGATGGTGTGTGTTGACGTTAAAGGTCAGTTTAGGTTTACACACATGACGCTGTCATCCCTCTCAGTTCTTCATCCTGGGTGTTGAATTTGATCCTCCCCTTCAGTGTGTCACTGCAAACATTTCCCCTGCCCCTTCCTCTTTTTAATTTTTTTTTTTGCTTGTCTAGGGCCCAAGAGAAAGGCAAAGTCAATTGTCTCCCACACACACCCACTCATTTCCTTTAGTGCGAGGTAATTCCTTTCAATCTGTGGCCTGAGGTCTACTGGCATGGTGGGAGCAGCAAACTAAGCCTCAGTGCTGACAGATATCCAGATCTCTGCTCTTTCCTCTCTTCTCCCACTGCTCATCTCTCCTCCCCTGTTACTCCCTGGTTCTCCCTCGGTCTCTCCTGCCCGGCAGAGTCAGCAAAGCCCCTCACTGTGGTGCTAGCAGCCACACCGTCACCAGCCCACATAGGGCTCAGAGCGAGGCTCAGTGGAGGCTTAAACCACAGCCACTGGCAGAAGAGATGAGCTTAGAGTACAGCTGTAGCCAGCCTGTGATTTTAGGGTTGAATAAATTGTTATTCTTGGATAAAATGGCAGTTATAATAAAATAAAGAAGTGCATAATTAGCATGAGCAGCAACATTCCATGTAGCTTAATCAAGAAAAGAGCAACACCTCCTATGCAAAATCCATACACAGAAAATTGAAGGAAAAAGGTGCATTTTTTTCTTGCTGAAGCCTTTACCAGTCAACTCTCTGTTAAAGGACACATAATAAATTTAACAACGAACATAAGATCCACATAAACCATGTGTAAAGAAAAATAAATAAATGAAAAGTTTTTTCCTTTTAAAAAAAATTAAAAGAAAAAAACAACAGAACAATAATGACATTTTAAAGAAAAATAGCACTGATTTAAAAATCCGAGAGAATAGAATAGAATAGAATGCTTTTATTGTCACTATACACATGTAC
>NW_023339751.1:22507610-22508290 GCF_004916995.1 Morone saxatilis | reverse complement strand
TTTTATTTTTATTTATTTTAATTTTAAAATGTATTTGTTGCATTACCGAATGCCACACCCTATCCAGAGCAAATGAGTGATAACCTGCTCAGAACGCTCAAACTTCAACAAAACCTTTGTCTGTCACTTATTCTATGTTCTTAGGTTTAATTGTGGTTTTGCTTTAAGATATTTTTACTTTAGTTTTCTTGTTGTTTGGTTATTAGCTAAAAACAAAATTCACAGAAAAGATACAAGATATTGTTTTCACACTTGACACTTAGCATCATTGCAACAACAAGAAAATGCTATAAATATATGTATTCTATGCGTTTACTCAAGTTCACACTGACAGCCGGGAGCAGAGCGGCCCGGCTGAAAGGTGATCTTGTGCTATTCAGAAGATGAACAGGTGAACAAACTCATTTTCTTCTCTGAGCATGGAAAAAGCAGCAGTCCCTTTGTTTGGTTTCTAAAGATGTATTGGCCCTTATGCAGAGTGCAGCTCGAGAGCTTTTTGTGTGTTGCACGCTTTAAAAAAAAAAAAGCAGCCACTCTGCCCTTTCTACTCACGCTCACTCACGCCACGTCTTTGATTTTTGTGACCAGAGTTTGATATTACTTAAACTGCTTTATGTGGCAGCTGGTTCAACCCCCTATTGACTTTGCCCACATACCCTCAGGCGCACACACACACACAC
>NW_023339751.1:22502818-22507565 GCF_004916995.1 Morone saxatilis | reverse complement strand
ACACACACACACACACTGAGCCTCTCCTTTCCTCAGTGTTATTTTAACAATGCCCCCCCCCAACCCCTCCTTTAGACACTGCTTGTATAGACTTTGTGCCAAGAGAAGGATTAGTGTTTTATATCACTTCTGACATTCTGCTGGATCCCACTGTGGCTCCAGTTTCTGCGTCTGGACGTTGGATGTTTTCTGCACAACTTCCATGCTTGTTGTCGCCTTCGCCTCTGGAGAGACGAAGGCGACAACAATGACCTGAACCACGCATAAACCAGTTGTCATCCATTAACCAACTTCTGACTGATATACTGTATGCATTACAGGTCTGCACTACAACAGCCAATTACTAAAATGTCCCGTGCGTTTGCTAAGTGGGTAGTTTTCTAAGCAGTACCATCTAATATCCACTAGCTCACAAGGCAAGATTCATCTTAGCTGTCCATCTTTTCCACATATCAGAGTCTTCATGTTGACAGGCTACATTGTTGTTTTACTTGGAAAATCCTCATCTGTACCCTCGCCGTCCTTCCGCTCCCTTCTCTTTCCCCCTGTGCTTATTAGTTAATGAATTGCTGCTCCTAAGGGCGATGGGAAAGGAAAACAGGCTGGCTCTGTGCAGATAGCTGTCCGGCCGCTCGGGTTTCAAAAACACTGGCTCCTGTTGCTCTGACAGCCAATTTGTCCCAGCCTGCCTCCAACAAAAGGCCACATCTGGTCATTAGATCGCAGGGTTTGAAGGACAATCTGGATGGACCGTACTAGATTTGTCTAGTTCTGTTTTTGTGTTGCTGGAGCTGTGTTCATGGTTACTGAGTTAACCCACAATCATTACCCCCCACTTCCTAGATCAAGGATCTCCAACCTTTTTATATATATATAGTGTGCATTTTTACTTTGATTTATTTTCATATGGGTGGAACCAGTTTGATTTGGAATTGTGGGTGTGGAAGTAATTTTTTTATGATAAATCTACTGATATGAATGAGAGTCAGTTTACTCAGCTCGCCTTATCCAGGTAAAACAATTAATTCAAAGGCAATTAAAGTCAAAAGGCAAGAGCTTAGGGATCCATTTGGGACACAGAATGAATGCCAAACGTAGAGGGGCAGTAGGGAAGCGCGGTTTTTACTGAGAACATGTACAGGCTAGTCTCAGTATACTTTTTAATTTATAAAATTCTATCATATATTAATACATCACATATTTAAATGTATTTAAATGTTTCTACACGATGAACACCATTTGTACTGAAGTGAACAAATTTAGAAAAAAAATAGCTAGCAGGGACGAGACGAAAATGTGAAATACTCGCCTGTGAATTGTTGCATTGAAACAGTTCATACCAACATGCAAATGAGTGACATTCAAACACATGGGGACTGAAAAACGGCAGCAGCTTGCAGAGCTCCCAGGGGTATTGGGGGTCACTTTGACAGGGTTTCATCTCAGCTACCTGTCCTGGGGCTCCAGTCCGGTCCATTCTGTTAGGATGTATTAATATGTTAAACACCAAAGTCACACAAACAAACTGATGGAGGCAGTGGTAGAGCAGCAACTCTTGTGTTCTGGAGGTAAAATGAAAGTTTTTCTGGGCTTTGAAAAGAGCATAGATGGCTTCAATCATCCCATCTCACTGTGGTCACATTGTCTATAATTTGTATGTCCTTTGTCATATAAGACTTTAAAATAAGAATTTAAACACTTGGAGCGGGTTTCCACCACATGCACCGCAGGCAGAGCTAGTTACACACTGCTCTAGCACCTTTCCTTGGATGGTGGAAGTGAGCAGCCTACCAGTATATGAAGGTGTCCTGTTTCATTCTATCAAGTTTTATCAAGCCATGGGAGTAAAGAGGAAGTCCACACTGTAGTCCCACCACCCACTGTGCACCCAAAGTCTTCTCTGAGCAGAAGCAGTAGACATAGCAGCTGCAGATATTAACAGGCTGTGATGTTAATAGAAGCTGTAGTGTAATATTCCTGTGGAATAGTCTGTTTGACTGAGTCATTCATGGAGAGCTCCAATGGAAAATTGACTTCAGATTTAGAAGTTACAGCTTATTATTATTCATTCCTGTGTAGGCCATAAACAGGCCATTTACCTGTCAACTTTATTAGGTACACTTGTGTAAACTAACGCAGCAGCTCCTGCTACTTCCCAGCAGTGTCCCGTGCAGTGTCCCGTTTGCCATTTTGTTTCCAGCCAAGTCATAACCTGCATTGAACATTGTGTCTGTTGCCCTTAATAACATGGCTTCCTTTCAGTGTTCTTGCCTATGAAAAGCTCTTATTATATCAAGCTAATCCAGCTTGTTTTGGAGTGTGAATTTTTGAGAAAATTGTGTGTTTCTTGTCTGTTTGCAGATGCTAACCATGAAGCAGCAGCAGAGGCCATTGAGAACATGGCAGACGCAGTCACGCATGCTAGATTTGTGGGAACGGACCCTGCCAGCGATGAAGTCGTGCTTATGAAAATTCTACAGGTACTGAAGGACCTGACAAACGAGGTCCATGTTGTCTCAATCCCTGTACAAGAGAATCCAGTATAGTGTAGCAGCCTTCCAGTAACTGAGACCTTTATGAGCCTTATAGTTTAACCTTGTTACAGTGAGAACAGCAACTTTAACTAAATTCCATTAGATTTGTACAAGAAAGTACAATGAAGAAGAATTTCTATATTGTTTATTTTATTTTTACTTACAAATAAAAAATATGATTAATGTGCTATGTCATCACCTAAAATGATTGTGGAGTAACATGTTAGTGGATCTTAGTGCCAAAAACTCCTGGAAAATGATTTCCTAAAAAGAGTCGGAACCTGGCTGTGGTCAAGAAAAAGAGCATTATAAATAAATGAATAATAGATCTCAAACAAAAAACAACAACAAGGTATGTCCAGGATATCACTTAGCACTGCAGTAATTCTGGAAACAGGATGCTTAATTTCACCATGAGTGTCACAAACATCTCCAAAGGTTTATCTTTTTGGGCACAGCATATTTTCCCTTCATCTTCATAGTAAATCCCAGCATTTGCTTGGGAAGTGAACCTCACATTGCTCAAGCTCCTCTTTATGTGTCCAGAATGTTTATAAGTTATGGCTGTGGAGTGATTTGAACAGTCTTTTTCTATAACAAAACCTGCATGCATGGGAGTAAGCAGTTGTATAATTTCAGTCTGAGAGTTTTTTGTTAGGTGAACCTGATTGATGAATTTTTACAGCTTGCTACAGTGCTGTATGATGCTGTGTTTCAGGTCCTGAGGACTCTGCTGCTGACACCAGTTGGAGCCCATCTGACCAATGAGTCTGTCTGTGAGATCATGCAGTCCTGCTTCAGGATCTGCTTCGAGATGCGTCTAAGTGGTGAGTATTTCATGACAGTCATTTCTTGGAAGAAATAAACTCATACTGCAAAATATGTAAGCAACTCTTGTGGTTTGTGCAAGATAAATCCGAAGCTTCATAAGATGACTAATAGGACACGAATACAATCAAAAATAGGATCTGTGACTCAAAAGGTTATGTTTGTCTTTTTGCTTTATTGTAAAATACTGCATTCCAGCAGTCTGAGAAAAGTCAGTTAACTTAACCTAGTAAACGTTTGATGAAGGATCATAAGTTTTGCTTCGTTTTAATTGGACACAAGCCAAAATGTTGGAAACCACTGCAAGGACTTTTAAAAGTTTGTTAGTAGCAGTTTGGGTGAGATTGAACTTTTTCTGACAATAAGAAAAGCATTTCTATTTATCTCTTGTATAATTTAAAGGGGTTCAAAGGGGGCTTTATTGTCATATGCAAAAATAAAATCAATCAGTGCAATGAAACTCTGTTTATGTCTTAACCTGGTGCCGTCAATTATTCAATTAGAAATATGCTATAAACTAAGTTTTTAATACCATGAATAAAATAAAAAAGGTAAGATAATAAATTTAAAAAGTAAAAATAAAAAGTACTGTAGGCAAACACACACACCATATATCCACCTACCACTCAAACATCATACATACTGAGGTAGACAAAGTGATAACAGTTGCTAAAAACATTGAAAGTATCTAAGTATATATGTAATAACACACCGATTTAATCTGTTTAATGATATGTTAATTAACCTGCATGCTATTTTCTCATAAGTTTGGATATGTAGTCTTCTGCTGGTTAAGGGATGGTCAAATTGAGAATGAATGACAAAAAAAATCTTTGTATTTCTATTATTTAATTGAGAACAATTTGAAACAGCCTGCATAAGCCAGCTCCCAGTTTAAACTTTCAGTCAGACGTGAGAGCTCCTGCTCTATTAGCTCTACCTTGAAGTGTGTCTAAATGTCTCTCTGTCTGGTTGTCTATTTTATTCTGTTTGGTTCTAATGTCTGCTTCTCTTCTGTGTTTGTAGAGCTCCTCAGGAAATCAGCTGAACATACACTGGTTGACATGGTGCAGCTACTGTTCTCCAGGTAAATGAATGTGACAGTGGTGAAGATAGATGCAGTAGATGTTAGAGTTCAGATACACCTTAATGTGTAAATTTAGGATTCACTATGTTAACACCCAGTTTATTTGTATATGTTAAAATATGATGCCTGTTTAGGGACTTTTTTCATCAGGAGCTATCTAATAAAAACACCCATAGGGCTAGAATTGATGCATGAATGCTGCTTCAAAGTGAAGGAAAGTGAAGAGTAGTTTCAAGTCGGTGTTTTTTCTTGATGATCTTCACTGTGCACAATGATGAATGTGCAGAGTTTGACACTA
>NW_023339751.1:22502490-22502731 GCF_004916995.1 Morone saxatilis | reverse complement strand
TGCAATATGATTCACAATTAGTGACAAAAAAGTGAGCGCCTGGGAGACTAGTGAGGAGATTACTTTAGGCTTTGAAGAGAAGAAATTGACAAAATGTAAGCCTTAAAGAGGAAAAGATTTTGAAAAGATTTGTAAAATCTTTTCAGAACTACAGTAATTATTTTGACTGTCACTCAAAAGATTGTAGCTTCTGCTATTTTGATATCTCACTTGGCCATATTTCATTAATATTTTGATTAAT
>NW_023339751.1:22495713-22502390 GCF_004916995.1 Morone saxatilis | reverse complement strand
CTAAGAAGCATAACTACACACACACACACACACACACACACACACACACACACACACACACACAGAATTAGCATCGCCAGCGATCCCAGACAGAAGCAATCAGGAAAGTCAGCCCTAAAAAAAAATCTGTGCTCATTTGAATGTGGAGGAGCACACCTGCAGAACAAACAGAGCTCAAAATAAAGTTCTGGTGTTATCCGCCTGATGTTTGAAGGCGTCTCCACCAAGTCTATTTGAAACAGGATTTGTCACAAAGTGATGGGTTATCTTCCCCCACTGAAGTCCAGTGTTGGTTTTTGCCAAGCTTGTCGCCATTCACCGACTCTCACCCCCAGCATTCTTGGCCTGTTTTTATTTATTGGCAGGACTCTTGTATGGCACCTTGTTATCATGTCCTAACAAGATTTTACTGTGCGAGCATGGAAATAGAAGAGCATGGCGGCCACAGTCATAAACAGAGGCATCCCTGAGCATAGACAGCAGATATAAATTTAGTGTGGGCTTTTTACTACATCCTTCTGATATTGCTCACGCACATACACACACGCCCCACATCTCATTTTGCTCATGTTCAGCCCCCCCAGCCCCCTACTTGTCCACAGACCCTGGATAATAGAGATGTGAGAGGGTCTGGGCTTCCCCCCTCCTCCGCCCCCCATCAGAGAGTAATGAACAGCAGCTCTCTTCAGCTCCTCAGAAGGAGTCTTAGATTGCCTGCTGAAAGTATTAGGCATGTTAATCTGTTGGACCCACAGATCATCCAATAATCATGCTCGCAAGACAACACTCTATTAACGCTCAGTTAATGTCAGGAGGGGGGCTGCCGGCTCCTCTTTTTTGTTTGTCTGTGTGTATGTGTGTGTGACTGCTGGTGACATCTCATTTTCCAGCAGAGCTTTAGAATCCACAGAAACCTAGTGGCGCGCACACACACACACACACACACACACACACACACAAAGGGTGTAATGCCTTGAGAACAGCAGCCAGCATTGCTCATCAAATTCTGGAAAAGTTTATTGGCTCAGGTTTAAAATTTTGAGATTCCCACCGTGATATTGCCTTAAGCAGCTCAGGACACAATCTAAATTCCTTTTGTGTTAATTGTTTCATCTGTTTTAGGTTTAGAAAATACACTATGGCTCTCGCAATTTAGTATTACATTTCCACCAAGCTTGGGGTTCCAACAATAGGCAGATTTGAAATATTTTATTGTCTGCAACAATTATGATAATCTCAACATATGACTAAGTTTTTAATCATAAATAGCAAAATTCCACTGGTTCCTGCTTCTCAAATGTGAACATCTTATGTTTTTTTTATGACAGTAAATTAAATTTCTGGGTCAGAACAAGACATTTGAAGATGCCATTATGGACTAATCTGGACTATATTTTATAGGCCAAATCATTAATTGATTAAATTATTATTATTAAATCATTCAATAATATTTCAAAATTCCCAGCCCCTCACTAAGATGTCCTACAGTTTTAGTTAGAAACTGCACTGTTGGTAGGAGAACCTGTGCAGGATGACACTTTCGGTGGCCGTGGCTCAGAGGTAGAGCGGGTCGTCCCCTAATCGGAAGGTTGGTGGTTCAGTCGCTGGCTCCTCCGGCTGCTTGTCAAAGTATCCTTGAGTCCTTGATGCTGCGTCATCGGTGTGTGAATGTGCATGAATAACTTAGTTTCTGTTTCCTGGACTGAGTGAATGTGGCACGTAGTGTAAAAGCGCTTTGAGTGCTCAGAAGACTAGAAAGGCAATTTTTTGTTTTCAGAGCCGGAAGCGGAATTCTCATGAAAGCCAAGTGGAAAAAAGTCTTGTTGTGGTTAAAAAATACACGCACAGAAATGGTAATTGGGCATGCAGCAAAGACTTTCTGCTTCTTCTTTTAACAGGCTAATAAGTGAGGAGATTAATTTTATGTAAAATGAATTCTACTTAATTAGAACTGTTGGGCTGTGGCCACAGTCATGTTACGGTATGCGGTAGAAAAGTCGTTGAATTAAGATGGAGCATCTCATGAATGCTGACCACTTATCTGTTATGAACCTGAGACACTTCATCATTAATCTGTATCATTATACAAGGAGGAAAAAAATGAAATGTGTCCATACTTGACCTACTGGTAAATGAGTAGTTAGTGAGCAAGTGCTGTCCTGTACTTTCAATAAAAGTCCTGGAAAGGTCCTGGAAAATTATTTTTCCTTAAAATTAGTGGGAATTGCAATTAATCGTAATTGCGGACCTACTGCCTTTTAGTCCCTGATATAGGTCAAGCTCCAAAAACTCTGGATCCTACATTTCCCATAATGCAGCTAATAGTATCTTTTTTTTTAGACTTGTGTTTTTAAAGCTACACAGTCACACAGCTGTAATGGTGGGTTACAATTTTACCTGTTCACACCACCTCCGACACCAAACTGTTCACCAGCTCAGATTGTTTTGATCTGCCCACTTCCAAATACTTAGGATGGAATGAATGACAGATTTCACTATGCACTGCACTTTGTATCATTGTATATGTGACAATAAACTTGATGTGATTTGATCTCTCTAACATGGAATATGTTTGCTCTTTTTTTAAAACTTAGCATTTGAACCATACAGATTCTAAAATAAAAGTAGAAACACAGATGCAATTAAAAGCTCCTCAAGTCATCAGCAGCACAATTTATACCTTTTTTATTTACTATTTCATAATTTTGCATTTCCTGTATCTATAAGGATGATTCCTGAACAATGCTGCAGGAATGAGTCCTAAAACCCAGAGCTGTGTTAGCATTTTAGCCCCTCCGGTTCAGTCTCCTTGAAGTCAGTTGGGTTTTTTGAATGGGTTTTTGGTTAGAGGCCTAAAATAAAGTCTGTGGTTAACACAAGCATAAAAGATTTTCATGTTTTGTCCCTGCAGCACTCATAGATTTATGTCAGAAAATTGTTTTCCCAAAGACTGCCTTAATTAAATTGTATGGGTGTTTTTTTTTTTTCTTTCAGACTACCACAGTTCAAAGAGGAGGCCAAGAGTTATGTGGGTGCCAACATGAAGAAGGTAACATGACTGAGATGTTGAATGCGTATTTGATCTGCTCGCTATTATTTCTCCATTTTAATGTCTTGGTTTTTTCATTGTCATTGTGCTATTTTTAGGTTTCTGTCTGAACTTTGTATCTGTGCCTGTGAAATACAGTTATTGATGTAATAACAACACATCACATCACTGACTGAGAAATGTCCAAAAGATCAACCTCATTATCTGTATATTGTAATCTGTACTCTATTAACTTTACATCTAAGGACTCGAAGTCTGGATAAACCTTTAAAACCACTACGCCTGTCACATGTTCCCAACAATGCAGTCCCGTCTAATCTCATTTCTGCCCTTTCAGTTCAGTTTTGCTTTTTGGAACTTGTAGTTTTTGGTTTGAGTTGCCCATCTTTCTGTGTTTGCCTGTTTTCCCTCCAACAGACCCCATCCTCTATCCTGGACACTCAAGATCTTATTTGTGCAGAGCAGCATAGAAACACAACACAGAGTGGCCTAGAGAGGGTACTTAACTTTCCCACCTGATTGGCCCACTGGCGTAGTGCACGGACATAGGCAGGGTTAACATGGCTTCTTTGTGGGAGTGCATGAGTGTGCATTGGGTTGCTGTTAAACTTTGGTGGTTTTCAGGGTTTCTAACATTTTGCTCATGCCTATTCATATTATCCAGAGATAAAACTGTTGTTGTTTTTGTTATTCCACACATTTTAGTTGCTCTAATGAATGAAAATGAGAACATTGTGGGGTAGAACTGTAGTATGAGCAGTGGCTATTAAAATACTGCAAGTATCAAATGCTGCCATTTTTATATACATACTTAAAGGGATAGTTCAGGTATTTTGGAAGCGGTTGTATGAGGTACTTACCCATAGTCGGTGCATTACCTACAGCATACTGCAGTCAGCATGTCCCCAGTTTAAAGAAGCAGACAGGAGTACCGGCATGGAAGCGAAGCAATGCACTGCTTTGGGTAGGTGCAGCAACAAAATGTATTTTAGCCCCCTGAAAAAGGCCCACCTAAAAAATCAAGTTAAAAGCTCCAGTCCAGTGTATAACATTCAGAAGCATCTATTGTCAGAAATGGATTATAATATTCATAGGTATGTTTTCATTAGTGAATATTCACCTGAAAATAAGAATCATTGTGTTTTTGCTACCTTAGAAGGAGACATTTTTATCTACCGAGGGAGCGGGTCCTTTTCTACAGAGTCCGCCATGTTTCTAAAATTACAAAGATGGTGCGTACTGTTTTTTTTCTGGCCTGTACCGCTGTAACCCACATATTTATACATGCGCAACTTAAAACGACAGTCTGACTGCGTTATACCCAGAAAACTGTAGACGGCACTGCTTATATCTACGAGGCGTTATCATTTGTCCTTTAATGTTTTAATAACCCTACGCAGTGGGTACCTTAATGTTATCAAGCTAACGTTAACCAACTGTCTTCAGTGAATATTGTCAGCCTATCCTTTGGAATGCCCTGGGAACCAGCTTTTACTTTGGGTAGCTGGCTAGCTTCAGCATGAGTTCATGAATTTGATCAATAATTAATAGTAATTATGTCGTAAAGATTTCATTAATTTATTGTTGCGTCTCGACAAAAACGTTTCTCCTGCCAATGCTGATAAAAAAAAACCCATTGTACAATTTACTTTGTCTTTGGCCTACATTCAGTCAATTAAATGTCATTTAACAAAAAAGCAGAAATAACAATAATTGGGATACTACACTGTGCTCAATGTAGACTGAGTCCGTACCGCAATGGCCCGGGTTCGATTCCATCCTGCCCCCATCCATCAAGTTGAAAGGAAAAACGAAAAAAAAAAATACTCGTGGGGCATGCGTATATCTAAAATGGTGGCACATGGGAGGAGTTTTCCCTCAGGGTGATCTGCCAGAAACCTGTACTGTTTGGTAAGGTTTAGGCACCAAAATTACTACAAAGGCCTGAAGGCAAACCTTTCCAACAAGCTCAGTGGGCCAGGAACTCACACATGCGTATATGTCTAAAACTGTAGGTGTAGAACTGCGGGGGCTCTCCAGCTGTACAGGTTGATGATATCGAGAAAGCTGCAAGAAGAAATAATGGAAGTCAGCCTGTTTTGAACATGTGCTATACTAGAATAAATATAGCCTAAGTCAACATTTTCCTGTTTTGCTGTTTGAATGACTGTTATATGTGGTTTTTATGTGAGACCTGAATATTGAGCTGGAAGGTGTTGTTCCAGCAGTTGTTGCTTTTTGCATGTTCTGTCTGCCTGCCCACTCACACTGCCTGCTCATCAGCTCGCTGCTCATTCTCCAGTGGTTAGAGTCTATAGTGGCTGTGCCTGTGTCTCCAAACCCTGTGCCCTCTTTGGATCCCACGCCCCTCCCATCATGCATAAACCTGTATGCTCAAGTGTGTTTTATGTTGGTCCCACTGCTGACATGTTACCCATCACTAATCACGGGCACCTGCCCGCTCCCCTTCTCTTCTGAGGCTTACAATATCTTGTGGAAAAACAAACGAGTGCAGGTAAGGAAGATGACTTTCAGTATTTAGGCTGGAGAATCTCTCCCTGTAACCTTTCCCCTGTCCTTTTTAAGACCTCACTAACCTCCCACTTCTGTAGTCTGTAAGCCTGGCTAGAAGGTGGAACTTGACATGTGCTGTATGTAAGAAATGATCATCTGTTATTAAAGAACAAACCAACAGATAAATGATTCTGCACAGTCCTATCATGTTAAACATAGTTCACTATGACATGTCTGCTTGTGAATGCTCACATTGCATTTGTATTATTGTTGAGTTTTGTTTTTAATTGAACGGTCTTTTGGGTTTACACCCTCATACATATGTGTCAGCTGCTGTATATCATGACACCCATATGCTTACTCAGCTGTTGCAGGATAGTGCATGTTTCAATATTTTTTTTAGGTTAGATGAGATAAGGTCACAGAACAGGTATAGAAGAGTGTCTGAAACTGTGAATGACACTCACCCTAAAACAATCCCTTTACAGAACCTTTTAAAATGACAGCACCCATCATCAAAGCAGAACAAGTGGAAGCAGCTCCTCTTAGTGTGCAGTATTTGTGTGCATGTACATACTGGGCTTTTTTTTCTTTTATTTCTGTGCATTGTCTTATGAAATTACCTGCTGGTTAATCTACAGTTGAAGCTGTGTTCACTTTGTGCCCCGATCAAATAGGATGTTCTCTTTGGAACCTCACTCAGTATCTTCCCAAAGTGAGATACATCACCTGTTTCTCAGAGAACCAGGGATGATTGTCAAGTTTATGTTTTCTCCAGATATTTAGATTTGATTTATTTTTATGACCAACTATCACCTATTGTGTTGCCATAGCGTGTTGCACAAGGGTCAACAGAGTAAGTGTAATGAATCGGAATGTAAGAAAATATTCATTTCTGTTGATTAAGCAATATGTTGTCAACTAGTAATCGCAAACTAATTGATAATTGATCAATTTAAAAAACAAAAAAAAACAATGTTAAACTTATCTGATTCCAGCTTCTGAAATGTGAATATTTTCTGGTTTCTTTAGTCCACTGTGACAGTAAACTGAATATCTTTGGGTTGTGGACAAAATTAGACATTTGAGGACGTCACCTTGGGCTTTGGGAGAC
>NW_023339751.1:22494565-22495671 GCF_004916995.1 Morone saxatilis | reverse complement strand
AACAACGAAAATGATCGACAGATTCATTGATAATGGAAATAATTCTTAGTTGCAGCTCTACTTTTCAGCTGCCCTCGGCCAGTCTTTGGTAATTCTGTGGAAGGTATAATATGCAGCTGTTTAGTGACAGTGACTCAAGTGACATCACTTGAGGACATTCTCCACTCAGACACTAAAGGCATTTCTCAACTTTTTGTATGTTGTAAGTTGCCCTTTCAGAAAAGGCTTCTCATCCCCCTTATGTTTAACACGGGAAGAACTTAAAAGATATCCAGCATCCTATTTGATCCTGGCCTTAATCAGTAATGATGGTCCAGCAGTACAGTGTGTCTGAAGAAGCCTTACTCAGTCATCCACTCTGTTTCCTTTAGTTGAAGATGCGCGCCGGTGGGATGAGTGAGTCAACCAAATGGAAGAAGCAAAAACGCTCACCACGGCCGCCTCGCCACATGGTCCGAAGTCCCTCCGGTCAGATGGACCCAACCCAGTCCAGCACCCTCAGCAACAACAACCTTTCAGGTAAGAGTGTTATTGTAATAATACACTCACAATCATCAGGAGCTATGTTTACATTCTGATTATATTCAATTTAAAAGCTCTGTATAAAGATAAGAACCCAAACCAACTGAAATTTCAGTTGATGGCAGAGGGGTAGTTTGTCATAAACTCATTTAAAAAAAAAAAAGAAGTTACTGTTTAAATGATTTAACCTGATTACTTTATGGTTGCTTGCGGAGGTACGTTTCTCCACTTCCAAAAAATGTCCGCTTCCAAGCTGAATTTGACCTCTTTGGAGAGTTTGTTTTTTATTCAAATAACTAGACGGTAGGAAAATAAGAAAAAACAACCTATCCAAACAAAGAAAAAACGAACAAAAAGTTGAACAAATGAAAAACCACTGGAAACCTTTGAGGACTGCCTATTGCAATGCTGAATCCCAAAACAACATAAGTGGATCTGACCCCACCAACTTTTACAGCTGTGGAACAGAGGCAGAGCGGGTCGTCCCCTAATCGGAAGGTTGTTGGTTCCATGCTGTGCATTGGTGTGTGAATGTGTATGAATGTGTTAGTGTCTGTTCGATTGACTTTGCCATCACTGAGTGA
>NW_023339751.1:22492059-22494540 GCF_004916995.1 Morone saxatilis | reverse complement strand
AGGTCCATTTACCATTTACAAAAGCATTTTCAACATGTCAGACAGCTGTTCCGATGTATTAGATCACATCCCATATGAACAGTTGAGCCGAAGTCTTCAGTAGGAATGATTTCGATAAGAATGAAAAAAGTGTGCATGTAACCCTAGGTAATGACCCTTCCACTGCTTTCAGGACTTTCTAGAAGCCAAAATAACATGAAATGCTCCAGTTGTCAGTTTTTTTTTATTTAAAAATGCTGGCAGGGTCAAATGCAGACATGACTAACATGCTCTTTTTTGTGAAGAATTGTCTAAAAATGATCCTACTTTCTGGCAAACAAATACATAAGAAATCTGTTGTGGACCTTACATATTGCTGCTAATTCTGACAAGAGGGATTAAGCAAGGGATGTATACATTTGAGCATGCGGGTAAATGGTAAAACCCGTTGTGTTAAACCATTGCATGACTGCATCTCTTTCCTGTTAGGCGGCGTACCATTCATTGAGCAAGGCTTCACCACCTCTATCCTCCCAGCTTCAGACAGTGCTGGTTCCTCCATTTCCAGTCCCACAACCACAGACAGTGGCCTGGATACCTGTTCCAAAGCCACCTCCAGGGAAGACCTTTCTGACCTGGAACAATGTAGCTTATCTGTGACAACCCCTGGGACTGCTAGCATACACCCTGCCACTGAGCCTGGCTCTCCGGATGCACAGGTATAGCTGTTTTGAATATCAATAGGACGACCAACAATCTCCTGTTTGCTCATGATCAGTTCTTGCACACAAAAACATTGTATTTATTCTGTTTGTAACTTTTTCTGCCTTTCCCTATCTCCATGTTCATTTTGAGAAATTGTGTCTGTTATTGGTGTGTACTCAAGTAATGCTAGTGAGATCCTCATCTTTTAACTTGATGATAACCATGATTTGTGTTCCATTTGCATCTAGTCTGAAGGCAGGCAGGTTGAACCAGTTCATTCAGCCTCAGTGGAGTCCATCCCCGAGGTTCTGGAGGACAAAGAACCCATCACCGAGCAGTCAGACAGTACCTCTGTCCATGACATGGACTATGTCAACCCCCGTGGTGTCCGTTTTACGCAGTCCACACAAAGAGACGGTACAGATACTGAATGGGTTTCAATCCTCTGTCTTCTCTTGGTGTTGCTTTCATTAAAAGTGTTTTGTTAACCTTGATATCCCATTTTAGAAGCAAACTGGTTGACTTTAAAAGCTACAGTGATTGTGTTTTTATTTTACACACTGAGGATATTGCTTTACTTGTCAGACAGGAATCTACACAGTTATGTGTTCTTCATTAACCTCTGTCCTCCTCTGTACCTCCACTGTAGGAGCATCCCTCATCCCTTATGGCCTGCCATGTCTAAGGGAGCTTTTTCGCTTTCTGATCTCACTGACCAACCCCCATGACCGCCACAACACTGATGCCATGATGCACATGGGTTTGCAGCTGCTGACTGTGGCATTAGAGTCGGGACACATTGCTAACTACCAGTCTTTACTAGGACTGGTCAAAGATGAGCTCTGCAGACATCTCTTCCAGGTAAGGTAGAACATACAAATGAATGCTCGTAGCTCTATTGTTTGTTGTTAAAAATGACAGTTGCTATTAGGGAGTTTTTCTTTTGTGCATGCTTTTTGCACAGTTTTGTTTAATTTAACAATGATCACCTGGGAATAACAAACTGACACGCTGCAATTTGTACTTTAAGATTTTTATTAAAACCCACCTCGTTTCATCTGATTCGATAGTGAATGAGTGAACTGGCATCAAAAACAAAATCTTTGATCTGAGACTGGACTGATTTTCTATCTTAATATTTAAATGTACCTTTTCTGTGGTCTGTGTTGTAGTTGCTGTGTGTGGACCGTATGAACCTATATGCTTCCTCCTTACGAGTTTGCTTCTTGCTTTTCGAAAGCATGAGAGTACATCTAAAGTTTCAGCTTGAGGTAACTGTATTTTCTATTCATCAAATGATATTTATTATACATTGACTGCACTCCAAATATATGGTAAAAACAAATCCTGGGGAACTAAAAATCATCACCCTGTGTGATAAACTGATAGATGTACCTGAAGAAACTGATGGACATCATCACGTCAGAGAACATTAAGATGCCCTATGAGATGAAAGAGATGGCTCTAGAGGCTCTGGTCCAGCTGTGGAGAATCCCCAGCTTTGTCACTGAGCTGTACATCAACTATGACTGTGACTTCTACTGCTCCAATCTGTTCGAGGACCTCACCAAGCTGCTGTCCAAGGTAACATCCCCTTCTGGGATCACTTTAAGTTAATTGACGATTACTGGTGTTCAAAAGCTCATGAATTCTTTGTTGTACATAATACTTTGGAAGTCGTGTTGGATTGGCCAAACATGTTTTTCAGGTATCTTAAATAATTACATTTCTTCTACCACCATATTGAATTTTATCGGCAGGTTTTTAAAAGTCTTGAAATGCACTAAATTCAGTTCC
>NW_023339751.1:22487658-22492025 GCF_004916995.1 Morone saxatilis | reverse complement strand
TTTTTTTTTCCTCTCATAGACAGTAATGTTTGTTATAACTTCTTTTAATAGAGGTTGTGGGACATATTATACATCTGTAAACTACAAGTCAGACTTGTGTGACAGTGGATGTGTGGACAGGATGCTGTTCAGTCGGCGCCATCAGACATCAACACTGTTGCCACCTCTAACTACAGTAGGCAAGAAGGTCATTGTTTCATAAGGGGATGAATAGTTTTATATTCTGCAAAAAAGTTGAACTTAAATTATATTCTTTTTCTGGTTTTCTTGTCATTCTTTGACCAGCATGACAATGAAAAAGTCCAGTTTTTTTTTTACATTAAATAGTAGGGTAAACACAGGTGTTGCCAGTGATATTAATTAAGGCTCTGTTCCATTTAGTGTAGCAGAGTCTTTCCAGAGACATGCACAATAGCAGCACCCTGAGGGGCCGATTACGAGATTGTTTACATTGTTAGAGGCGTGGCCACTTTAAAAATGCCTTGGCAAAGAGTGCTGGGGAAAAAACAGCTGGTTACCCCACGCTATACCCCTGCTCCATAGCTTTCTCACAGGCAGACATCTAGCTAGGTAGCTGACTAGCTAACCTATTTGCCCGCATAGCAATAGCATCAGATTGGGAAGGAAGTGGTAAAGTAGTAAAGCCCACATCTTGCTTGAGATGTGCTGTTTGGGCTAGTGTAACATTGACGAGAGGTGTGACTCTGCACCTTGCACTGAAAACTTTTATGATTAAATTTTAGTTTTGTCCCTTCTTTCCACAGAATGCGTTCCCAGTGTCAGGGCAGCTCTACACCACCCACCTCCTGTCACTGGAGGCTCTTCTCACAGTGATTGACAGCACTGAAGCCCACTGCCAGGCCAAGGTGGTCAACAGCACTGCTCAACAAGACCAGACAGAAACACTGCTGGCAGAGGGAGAAGCTTCAACCAAAAATGGAACAGACACTTCAACTGGTATACACCCTTTTTCTTTTAGGCCAGCAAAACGCTTAAAATAACATAAAAATAATAAATAACAAGACAAATGTCAGCTATTGATAGCTTTACCTGGCATTAGTATTTCTTTTGTTGTTAAACAGAACATATCTTCCTTTTGTCTTCAGATCTTAATAGACTGGGTACTATCAATGGTCTTCCACAAGCTGAGAATTCACCAGTGTGTCCACCAACCAGTGGACATCTGATGGCAGAGAAGATGAGACTGGGCAGACAGGATCAAGTAGACAGTGAGACTGGTGAGATTGTGATCTTATACATACTTTATTTTAAAGTCTTCCTAAACATTGGGAATTGAAGCTAATGCAAGTTTTGTTTTCTTCCAGCAGAGAACAGAGCCCCGAAAAAGCCCCAGCGCTTCTCGTCATGTGTACCCGATTCCCAAGAGCTAAAGGAAATTAGAACTAAAAAAAAGGTTAGTAGAATTGATTGATCTAGATTTGTTGTAACAATTACACATCAACAACAAATTCTAAAATCTAGTACTACACCTTCAAACTGCCGTTTATGTCATGTATCCAGCTGCTGATCACAGGAACAGAGCAGTTTAACCAGAAGCCCAAGAAGGGAATCCAGTTCCTGCAGGACAACAAACTCCTCAGTAACCCCTTGGACAACAACCAGGTGGCTCAATGGCTCAGAGAAAACCCCCGACTGGACAAAAAGATGATTGGCGAGTACATCAGCGATCGCAAGAACATGGAGCTTCTGGACAGCTTTGTAAAGTAGGATGAAATTCTAGGTCATATCATGTATTTTTTGTTCATATATAAAAAAAAATTACAATCAGGTCTTAAAGGGTGTAGTATGGTGTTAATAATGAATAATTTGAGGTTGTTCTAATAATGCTAATCTTTTTTGCAGCACATTCACCTTCCAGGGGCTCCGTATTGATGAAGCCCTGCGGCTCTACCTGGAGGCCTTTAGACTACCTGGAGAGGCTCCTGTCATCCAGAGACTCCTGGAAACCTTCACAGACAACTGGCATGTAAGGCACATTTCCTCAACTTCTGAAAAATATCTGAAAAAATCTTTCCTACCATATATCAGCAGCATTCACATTCACATTAATGGAGAACAACATTCTAGAGCTGTGGATCCGACTGTTATACTTTAGACTTAAGTCAGACTTCAGTCATGGGTTGGACTACTTTAGAACTAACTTATATAAAATACTTGAACCTTTTGTACTGAAAAGATGTGACATCCTCGCAAAAGCTGAAACAAAACAATATCGACAGTAGCATAATCAGAACATGGTCAGTAATATAGGACACAATCAGCGTGGAGAGATTAGGCTCCAACTAAAGCAACAACCATCAGCCAGTTTGCTTTCAGATTCCAATACAAATTGCTCGAAATGATGCAATCTCTGGTAATTATACATTCAAAGGAAGAAAAAGCAAGGTGAGAAGATAAAAATAGTTTGTGAGTAAGCACTAAAATAAGTGGAGAATAATATAAGTAGAATTAAAATGGTTACAAGAAATAAACCTACTAGGGATAATGTAAAAATCAAAAAAGAAAATAAATAAAAAATATATTTCTTAAAATAAAATGTAATACCCACCCCAGTCTTTTTGCTGTGGTTTCGTCTTAAAATAAAACATAATTTTATACTTGTATTGATTTGAAGTTTTAAATTCTGGTATCACGACCTTAGTGTTGGGACTTGTTTGTACC
Source organism: Morone saxatilis (assembly GCF_004916995.1). Lineage (NCBI taxonomy): Eukaryota > Metazoa > Chordata > Actinopteri > Moronidae > Morone > Morone saxatilis. Next base: position 22,489,343 of record NW_023339751.1, on the reverse strand, counting down.
TGTTTGATTTGGAACTTGACTTGGGACTTCACAGCCAAGACTTACCTATGGGTTAAAAAAAAAACAAAAACAAACACTCTGTTGTTCCACCTCTGCAAACGTGTGATCGACTTGGTCCCATATACACCATAAAACACAGCTGAGATTCATGTTGGTGAATTAATTTCGTGCTGCCTTCATGACACACACACACGCGCACACACCTTTTTCTTCCATTTCCATTCAGCGAAGCCAACGTGAAACATGATTACCAGATCACATGATTAACCCTCCAGATTATAGTAGTATGATGACATAAGTGTTAACACACACACATATACACAATGATGGGCAAAGGACAAACTCCACAGGGGGTAACATTTGACTTCTCAAAATAGCAGGAGGAGCCATGTGACCTGGAAACTATTCCTAGTAATGTCCTTTTCTTAGGCTGACCACATACACACAAATAGTAGCCTTGAAAGAGTTGGTGAGTAATTTTAGGCAGTGACACTGTAAATGAGTTTTCCACTCTATAGTGTCACTGTAATATCAGCACAATGTGCAAGGTGAGATACGGTTTAGGAACAAGGTTAGCTGGTGTTATGTTATATACAGTAGAACAGTCCTCTAATTCGGGGTTCAGTTAGACACAAGTAAGCTTCAGATGATGTGCTTGTTATTGTGTAATATCGTGTGTTCTGTATGTGCGTGTTTGTAGAAGGTGAACGGCTCTCCTTTCATGACCAACGATGCCGGCTTTGCCTTGGCCTATGCTGTCATAATGCTCAACACTGACCAGCATAACCACAATGTCCGCAAGCAGAACATCCCCATGACTGTAGAGGTGAGTGATCTCTCTGTCTCTCTCTCTCTCTGTCACACACACACACACACACACACAAACAGTGGAAATCTTTCCTACTGAATAATCAGTCCCAATTAAAACACTAGGTCTCTGGGTTGTCTAAAGTTACCATGACATTTCCTCTGGAAAGAGACATCAGTGTTGAGTATCAGAATCTGAATCACTTATATTGGGCAGGTGTGTGTACACATACAAGGAATCTGACTCCGGGTTTCATGTTGCTCTCAATGAACATGCACAGAAATAATAAAAAAACTGTATTTCACAAATTAAATTCCCTCCACTGTATGTGTTTTTTTCATACCAGTTAAGAAACTCCTTGTAGTACATTTAAATCAAATCAAATAAAAGCTAGATTTAAGTAAAAAACAAGAACTATCTGAAACGTGTACTTACAAAACTAATTAAAACTAAAACAAAAATACGCACAACATGAGGAGGTTTTTTGACATTGGTTCAGACATAGATACCTCCCATATAATAAATAAATCCAAAACTAATACTGAAACTAAACTGAATTGAAACAAAAATGAAAAACTAATGAAAATTGGATGCATCAGATTAAAAATAATTGCCATTTGTAAATATGGTAAAAAGAAATTGAGCTTACAAATGTAAGCTTTCAAGGGCGGCTGTGATGCAGAGGCAGAGCGGGTCGTCCCCTAATCGGAAGGTTGTTGGTTCGATCCCCGGCTCCTCCTGCCACGTGTCGAAGTATCCTTGAGCAAGATACTGATCCCCGAATTGCTCCCGATGCCGTGCATCGGTGTGTGAATGTGAATGTGTGTGAATGCATTAGTTTCTGTTCAATGGGCTTCGCCATCGGTGTGTGAAAGGG
>NW_023339751.1:22487278-22487558 GCF_004916995.1 Morone saxatilis | reverse complement strand
GGAAGACTAGAAAGGCGCATTTACCATTTACCAGATTTAAATCTAGCTGAACTGTATTCATACATCTGTTTGGTGTCTCTCCATGGGACATGCCACTATTTGTGTCTGATGGCATGACATTCCTCTGGGAGTGCGAGCATTTGCACTGGTGCTGCTTGGCGGCTCAGAAAGCCCACAGCCAACAGCTGTAGCCAGTGGTGGTCCATCTGAGAGGTGAACTCATCCTAAACAGGCGGCTAGGGGGTGGGGGAGGAGGTGGTTTGTCTGTGTGTGTGTGTGT
>NW_023339751.1:22485782-22487230 GCF_004916995.1 Morone saxatilis | reverse complement strand
GCGTGCGTGCGTGCGTGGCTCTCTCTCTGTCTGTTTTTTCTGCCTTTGATTGACAGCAGAAGAAGACTAAACAGAGTCTCTGGGGCAGCCAGAGAACAGTTTGTGGGTGGGCCACTCTCACTGATAAACAATAGCAAGTACTTGCTTTCTGCCACACTTTCTTTTATGTACATTTGTAGAACTGATCTTTCTTGAGTCGACTCATACCTCATCATACAGCTGGTGTCATACAGTGTTTCAATGATCCCTATACATTCCCAAAAGGTCAGTTGCGGTTTGGTGAAGAAGGCCCGTTGACCTCCAGGCTCAGACAACAGACAGAGGCTTCCACACAATGGTTTGAAGAGGGCCAATGAAAGTGGCGCCTAGCACTTCAGTTACTTAGCAGCTTGCAATGTGTAGTATTCACCACAGCATGTGTTGGCAGTGGGGTTATTTTTGAAATGGGAAAAGTATGCCCAGCATCAGTGTGTGTAAATCAGATCCTATTCCCAATGATCTGACAATGTGCTGACATGTTTTCAGTGACGTACAAGTAAGGTCAGAGGTCTAATGTTCATTTTGAGAGTAGCAAAACAGTGTCTGGCCCCATTTCTTTTTTATTTGGACGATCATTTTGTCCATAAAATACACCGAACTGCTTGATTTGGCCACTTGTGTGTTAGCAGTTGCTCTAAGTGCTGCTCTCTGACAGTGAGTGACTACACATGCAAGTGTGAGGCAGTGCGTGTCCCTGATATGATCATGACAAACAGAGCTTTCTCTGGCTCTCTCTGCAGCTGTTTATTTTCTGTGTGTCCCTGCAGAGGAGCTCCTGTTTCCCCTCTCCCTACCTGGCAGGAGGACAGACCCTGTCTAGTCGGGGCATAAAACCGAGCCTTGATGCTGTCACTCATCGCTGGGTGGTTATGTTTATTTACAGGAGGATCTTGGCTCTAATCCCTGTTTTCTTAAAGCTGCAACTAAAGCGTATTAAGTAACACATAACGAGTGTGTTTTCCGCACAAAGCCCTTTTTAATTGACTGTTGCACTGTTAACGAAGCACTGAATGCCAGAGGCTTGGGTCTCTCTCTCTCTCTCTCTCTCTCTCTCTCTCTGTAAATAATGTTATAAGGAGTTCGGTCTAGACCTGCTCTATTTGGAAAGTGTCCTGAGTGTATTTAGTTTGCCCAATTCCATGTAACAGTGAAAGTATATGGTGCAGATACTTACTTTCTCTACTTAAAGTAGAAGCAGTCGTTAGACCGAATTCCTGTAACATTATTTACAGAGAGGAGAGATGATTATTTGATAAACGTTGACGAGAGAGAAGAGAGTGTAAAACGCCAAGCCTCTGGGCAGTTGTCAGTTCTTCTTTGAACAGTGCAACAGTCTAATTGAAAAAGGGCTTTGTGCGTTAAAACACACTCGTTATGTGTTACTTAATACGCGTTAGTTGCGCTTTAAG
>NW_023339751.1:22483419-22485757 GCF_004916995.1 Morone saxatilis | reverse complement strand
ACAAATAAAATTGAATTGAAATTTGAATTAAATTGAGCTAAGCTACGTGCTGAGATGCATTGACTGACATGTTTATGGTGGAGAAAGGTTTTCAATATAGGTTAAATAAAGGTTGATTATTCAACAGCTAACCTGTTTTTTCCTTAAACAGCAATTCAAGAAAAATCTGAAAGGAGTAAATGGAAACAAAGACTTTGACCAGGACATGTTGGAGGATATCTACACTGCTATCAAGTAAGCTGCCATCACACTGCAGCACTCACCTGACGGACTTAAGCCAGCATCTCTGATAAAGCTGAGAAAACTATACTTATAGATGATACACAGCTGCACTCAGTCATAATAGAGCTCAACTAATATGGGATTTTTGAGACCTGATTACCTGAGATTCTTATTTTAGATGGAGAAATTAACCTATTACTAATATGGCCGCTGAATATTTGAGCTGGAATAAAAATAGAGCTTTCTATGTGTATTGTGCACTGATATGACTCTGCAAGGGTACTCAGAAGTTTATTTAAAAATATTTAAGTTACATATATCTTTAAAATGTCCACTAACAAACTGCAGTGACGCCTATTATCGAAAAAAGACAGCTTTCATATCGGCACATATTGGACAACATATATGCCAATAAGATACCGATATATCGGTTGGGCTCTAATTCATATTCTTGTTTATTTATTCTTTTATCATATTATTCCCCATTCAAACTTTAGCCAATTTTAAACAGTTTCAACGAGTATAGGCAAGTTCCTTTATGGCTGCTTGTACATTTAGCATTTGAATGTATCTTATTTAATAAAAAATAGTGAAATTTAAAAAAGTAGAAAAAACATGTTTAGATTCCTTAATATAAAGCATAAAAAAAGTATTTAAATGATATTTGCACCAAAACTCAGCAGTCATATCAGCAGTAGTATCAGAAAAATAATGAATTCATTAGATTTGAAAAAGATTTTCCAGAGCTTTAACTCACAAGCTGCTATGAGTGAGCTGGCATTGGAGCTGAGATGTTTCTTCCTCTGTAGGAGTGAGGAGATTGTGATGCCAGACGAGCAGACAGGATTGGTGAAGGAGAACTATGTATGGAGTGTGTTGCTACACCGCGGTGCCACACCCGAGGGCATTTTCCTCCACCTGCCAGCCGGCAGCTTCGACCACGCCTTGTTCAGCATGACCTGGGGTCCCACCATCGCTGCCCTCTCTTACGTCTTTGACAAGAGCCTGGACGACAACATCATCCAGAAAGCCATCACTGGCTTCAGGTACACAGTTTCAAAATAGTCAGCAGCTAAAATGGTGGTACTTGAACAAAGGAGTTAAGCTTACTGCCACACAGTGTGAAACAATCTTCACATCTTTTCTTCCTTTATTGTTCTGCAACAAAACCTCCCCAAACACTAAAGTTATGTATTTGCTGCTGTAGCTCACGGTTCTAGCCCACAACTTCTGCTTTGCTCATTGTGCTGTTGGCCAGACACAAGATGCATTTGCATCTGACAAGCATAATTTCAAACAGCTGCACACTATTTAATTGACAAATACTGTATTTCACTGTATCAGACTTTTCCTTAACCTGATGAAATGAACACAGCACTCCCTAGGCTGTGATAGGTCTCAACTTTCTACTCAGGCGTCCACAACAATCTCTGCAGTTGTGAAAATATGAATAATTGTATATCCGCAATGGGTGGGGGTGAGTTGTGTCATTTAAAGCAGTCTGCTTCATTTGCTGATTGGTCTGAGAACTGAGCTTCTGAGATTTAGGTCAGGTGAAATGGAATGAAATTCATCTACCTATATTCAACAGTACACAAGACCTTTAACTCTGAAATCCTCAGGAATGAAATGAATTAAGGAATTAATTCATCATGTTTTTAGGTGTTGTGTAAGGTTTTAAGGTGTATAGTCACACATTTGTTTCTGTCTCTACAGGAAATGTGCAATGATAGCAGCTCACTATGGTTTCAGTGATGTTTTCGACAATTTAATCATCTCCCTCTGCAAGTTCACCACTCTGAGCAGTGAGGTGAGTCCACATCATACTAAAGTGGTCCAGTGTGTCCTACCACTAAAGAGCATCAATATCAAACTTCCGTTTGCAGTTAAAACTGACACTTTTCCACATATGAACATATCCCAGTGAAATGTTATTAAAGACAGGATCCTGTTCTGAACTACACAAAGACATATTAGCAAACATTGTTTACTGCCCAAGATTAGAATAATTAATTGATTTCAGTATAATTTGAGTTGACACTTACTTTGTGGCTCAACTACAGATGAGACAAATGCACATCATACCTCCTTCTTCTTTAAAGGTACATTGTGTAGG
>NW_023339751.1:22475384-22483319 GCF_004916995.1 Morone saxatilis | reverse complement strand
GCTCGCCAATGAGGACACATTTATGAATGAAGACATTGATTTTAGCAAATAAAATACTTAAAATACTACACATTGTCCCTTTAAACCTGATCCCCAGGTTAGTGGAGCTCAGACTACTATCACAAAACAACATAATCAGGTTGCAAATTTAATCCCTTTCCTTAATTGATTATTGGTAACATTAACAATGAATGAATGAATTAATCATAATTAAAAGTTAGTTGCATCAAAACAGTACTAAATGCGTTTTTTCACCAATCAAAGCTTTATTTCCACAGCAACATATTGCATATTCCCCTACAGCACTTCATAGTCTATGAAACATACAAAGACCTAAACATAACCCAGTACAAAGGCTAAGTCCTTGCTGCAGCGGCCATGGATTTGAAATCGCCCAGTGGCTCTTTGCTTCGTGTCGTCCCCTTTCTCTACCCCTCTAGTTTATCTTCAGATGTCACTATCCAATAAAGGAAAAAAGCTCCAAAACAATCTGAAAAAAAGATACATATAATTACAAGAAAAATGCTCAAAAACAACTAAATGTAACACTGCAACAGAAAACCACAACCTATCAAATGTCTCATCCTACTGATAGCTAGAATGTAATAGGGGACTACATGTTGTTTGTATTTCAGATATTCATTTGATAGTCGTATCACTTCTTATTCAAATTCTAAAAGACATTCATCAATTATCTACTCATCATTGTCATCCCCACAATATACTGTAGAAACATACAACCCAGCACATATACATAGATCCACATCTACATGCATGCAACACCAGTACACATATTAACAACAAAAAGCAATGCACAACACAGACATTGCTTGTACCACTGGCTCTGTTGGCTGTGAATTATTATGTGGATGTGAGATTGTCATACATTTTCTTGAAATTCAAAGTGCAATATCAGTATGTATATGTTTTGGAACCTCTGCTTATGCCAAGCAGACACAAGTGAGGTGAAAAATATAAAAGTGTAAATACAAATATACTGTATTGATTACGAAGTTCCAAAAAACACACTGCAGGGCCACAGAATATGACAAAATCATAAAGCATACAAAACAGAATGCCAGCTTCTAACAGATAAAGGACAATTTTTAGTCTTTTGTTATAGTGAAATAGTAATATGTTGTTGCATGGCAAAAGAAAATGTTAATTTGTCCCTTATTAATTGATCAGTAATTTACAAAATGCTGCATGTAATGATAAATCAGTGTTTCGTGCCTTTTTAGTTGGCCAAAAAGGTGTACAAAAAAGCTGAAGAAACCAAATTTATAACACACAAATTAAGATAAGATGGACTTTTTTGATGCCACACTTGGGAAATGTACTCACTACAGCAGCTCAAGATACAACACAAACACAATAGATAAGAAAATACACAGTAAATTAAAAATGGAAAGAAAAATATAAGATGCCTAAAAAATAGGAGTAACATGTACACTATGTACAGCTTTTTATATACAGATGTAACAGAAGGAAATTTCCCTCCGGGGAAAATAAAGAGTATCTAATGCCTACTGAACGTAATGATATGGTGCATGTAAACAAAATCCTGTCCTGTAACTAAAAGATTAAAAATGGTATCAATATGAATATAGTAACTGTGTTCTCTCTCCCTGCAGTCTGTGGAAAACCTTCCTACAGTGTTTGGCAGCAACAGTAAGGCACAGACAGCGGCCAAGACAGTGTTTGACCTCGCCCATCGGCATGGCAACATCCTTAGGGAGGGCTGGAAGAACATCATGGACTCCATGCTGCAGCTGTTCAGAGCCGAGCTCCTGCCCAAAGCCATGGTTGAGGTCAGGACTCCATTTCTAAACTGCACACACTCTTTTCCATTCTGTGTGTGTTCTGAGTGATTGGATGATATCTGCTTTGTTATGAGGCTACACATACAGTCTGTGGGTTGTGCTTTCTGTTTGAAAGAAAGAGACTGCATTCTGCATGTTCTGCTGCCACCTAATGTTCAAACTCTGTGCTTGTTTCCTCAGGTAGAGGATTTTGTGGAGCCAAATGGGAAGATTTCTCTTCAAAGAGAGGAAACGCCTTCAAATCGGTATGCACAAAGCTAATCATTCTGAAGTGCTTTTTAATTCCTAAAAGAAGAAACCAGCTTTCTATATAATAAGGAGAAATGTATTTCATAAAACAATCATTAAATTTCCCTCCTCTGTCGCACGGCAGTGGTGAGTCGGCAGTATTGAGTTTTGTCAATTGGTTGACATTGAGTGGAGCGGAGCAGTCTGGACTCAGAGGACCATCCACAGAAAACCAGGAGGCCAAGCAGGCCGCCATCCTCTGCATTAAGGTAAAGTTATGATTTATGATTTATAAGAAAACATTTATCCGGGTGCCTGGTAGAGCTGCGCCCCATGTACCAAGGCCGAGTCCTTGCTGCAGCAGCCAGGGGTTCAACTCCAACCTGTGGCCCTTTTGTGGTCATCCCCCCCTCCTCTCCTCCCCCTTCCCTGTGTATCTCAAGCTGTCCCTTTCAAATGCAGGCCAAAAAGTCCCCCTAAAATATATATATATATATATAATATATATAAAGACATTTATCTGTCATTATCAAACTATTCCCATCCTAAGCAGCTTTTGATATAAATAAGTTTCAGATAAAGTCTGAAATATGGTAGGGTTGTGTATGAGCAAGAATTCGGCGATAAGATGCAGTGGGAAAGAAAACGGTTTTTCATCCAGTCCCTGTAACAGCCAACATCATAGCTCTCAAGTTTATATTGAGTGTCCACCAATTCAGAAGGTTCGCTTGGTTTGATCCCCCGGCTCCATCCGTCACACCTTCAGAAAAGTATCCTTTGAGCAGATACTGACCTGTGTGTGAATGTGTATGAAATGAAGTTAGTTCTGTTCGAATGGACTTGCCATCGTCTGTGAGATGAATGTGTGTGAAAGGTGAATGTGGCACGTAGTTGTAAAAGCGCTTTGAGTGGATCGGAAGACTAGAAAGGTGCTATACAAAGTACAGGTCCATTTACCATTTACCAATATCTTACATCCACTCCTACTCCAACAGTTGGGGTTAAAATACAAAAATCAATCCAATATCACAAAACCAATAATTGTATATTTTTTATTACACCCCTGCTTCAGTAGATGAATGGAAATACATAGCTTACACTACCTTACATAGACGCAATGACTAGGTCTCTCACAATAACTACTTTTGTTAGACGATGTATTGTCCCAGAAATAATTGTAGTGAACAATATTGTCATTTTAAGACCATTTTATTCCACTGATATAATGATGAGCACAATAATGCACCCTTTCAAAGAGCAATAAATCGAGCTGAATGTGATTTTTTTTTTTTTTTAAATATCCTAAATAAATGAAACATAAATAAAAGGGTTAGGGTTAGTGATTCCTTCCACAGGTAATATAGTAATGTTAGGGATAACCCTGCTGTTTATTCTGGAAGGCTGTTGGCTAAGATGTTGTATATTGTGACAATATTGTGACAGGCGATGAGAGTGCTACTGGACAAGATTGTTTTTTCCAGGAAACTTTCATAGGAAATATTTACCTTATATTTTTGTATTTGCCTTTTCTTTCATGCATGTGAAAGCATGTGTAGTGAAGCCCTCTGTGGTTTAATTTAATGATTGCATTATTTGTACAATACTTTCTCTTCTCTAAATATCCAAAGAAAAAGAATTCAAATAAAGGTTTATAACTTTCATCAGCTGTCAAAACTTGACTTGCTTTGTTTCATTAGTTCTGTTTTTACTTTGGTCTTAAATATCTTAAGCTTGTTGAATCTTTTAAATTTGACTTTTTAAAATCTGTGTAGGTGCTTTGTGTATGTTAAACCACCCGCCACCCTTTCAGATCTATTTGTGTAAAATGTGTCAACATGGCTGAGGTTTCTATTTCTCTCTTTCTAGCAATGTGACCCAGAAAAGCTGATCACAGAGAGTAAATTCCTACAGCTGGAGTCTCTGCAGGATCTAATGAAGGTTATTATTATTTTTACCAAGTTATAATTGTCTGGTGTTGATTTTAACTTCCTGTGTAGAAGTATTTGCTTAAAGTGATTGTGGGCTAGTGTGGATAAATATGTAATAAATGGCATTAAGACAACAAACCCGACTCTCCTCTTAAGGCTTTGATATCAGTCACCCCAGATGAAGAGACTTATGATGAAGAGGATGCTGCGTTCTGCTTGGAGATGTTGTTGCGGATTGTTCTGGAGAACCGGTAGGAAGGATAATCAATAGTACCTTCACAGCAAAGACATTTGTGTTGTCTTAGTTATTTTTAACAAAACATCTCTTCTGTGTGTGTGTCTGTAGAGACCGTGTGGCGTGTGTGTGGCAGACAGTGCGTGACCACCTTTACCATCTCTGCGTCCACACAAACGAGAGCTGCTTCCTGGTGGAGAGGGCCGTGGTGGGACTCCTTCGACTCGCAATCCGCCTGCTGCGGCGAGAAGACATTAGCTCTCAGGTACACCAAACGCACACTGATGTACCTGGACACACACTGCAGCACAGTTAGTGTGATGTTACAGGCTGAGACAATCACCTGAGCTCAGCAAACTGTCCCACTGGTTACACTGAAAGGTCAGTTTCAACCAAATTGGTGTTGGTGCAAAGCCATGTGACTTATTGATGCCCTTCAGCAGCAAGTGCTGTCTACCCTTTCTTATATCAACAATGACACACCAGTTTTCCCCTTTGTCATAGATTCCCCTCCACGCACAACACCACGTCATACCACCCCACCTTCCCCCCACACCACAATAGTTCATTTGAAACCCCTTTCATGTCTTCACCCTACACCCTTCCCCCTCTCCCTATACACCACCTCCCTTTAGTTATCCTTCCACTGTTCCCACAATCACCCTCCCTGATTTGGGCGAATCAATCCCTTAATTCAGTAGTATGGGAACACTTTCATCCAGTTGCTGCAACCGCTATGCCCACAGAGAGGCTGTGATAGCAACACAGGCAGAGGGAGTGTGACACAATGACTCTACTATATCTTTACATAGAGAATAGATTATTTGCTGCTCTATTAATGTCATATATAACCTTGAAAATCTTTTAAATGTAACTCATGCAGCCTTTGCAGCTGAGGACGTGGGCCTGTCTTTGATTCGTGGCTGTTTCATTGGATTTTATCAGCATACTTTCACCATATATTTATGTCAAAAGTCTACTGAATTTCAGACCTTGAGCCAAGCCTTCTTGATCAAGCCTGTGCACTGATTAGTTCCCCTCTCCCACTCTTATATTAATCAGGAGAACTGCAATGTCATAGCTCACTCATTGGCGAACCTGGCACTGTGCTTTTGTCAACAAAATGGAGCATTATGTTCAATATGCTAGCTAATGAGGGATGCTTAGGATAGAGTAGTTCTGGCTAGTAAAAAAGACAAACTCAAGTATGAAGCCATATTTTAGCAAAATATTAGTGTTTGGAGCATGCAAAGCCTTCAGATGGACTGTGGAGAAGTTAGCAAGGCAGAAGAGTTGCTACTGCCCTCTGTGAAGCTACAGTACAAACTTTAAAAAGCCATCCTTCAAGTCTACTTGAGTGCTTGATCAATGAGGGAAACATGTTTCTTCATTTACATGAACACACGTGCTGTAGTTTATTTTGACAGGGACTAAGCATACTGGTTTTTGGTGGATTTGTTGACACATTAGACAAATATGCAATAACAAAACCAGCTTTTTCTTCTGACATGACAAATTGAATTTAACATTTTTCACCAGGGTCATAAAGCTAATCTTACATCAGCCATTGAAGTCAGGGGGTCACTGACAACAGGGATGAGTCATGTTATCACGTTAACTTTGATGACCTACAGTACAATATAGTAAGACTTTCAAAGGTAATAATTATATCCCTGGATTGCACTAGATGTTGATGTTTTGTGTGCACTCTACTTTTACAATTGGAACACTGTCTGAACACTAATATACTGAAAACTCCTCCATTGTGTCTAAACAAAGACTTTGCGAGATGTGTACTGATAAGCAGGTAATTTAATGCTGACCTGACCTCATATTAAGAGCCTGGCCTACATTTAAAGCCATAATCTAATACTGAGCATGAACATCTCAGCATTGTTTTTGCTTCATGTTTGGTTGCATGTAAAAAGCAGTTTGAACTCTTAATATAACATAATCACACTAGCCTATTTTTACAAATGATGTGACAGTGGACAGAAAGGAATATTAAAGATGCATGTTTCTACATATGTTAATGGGTGCAGCAGAAATACTCCACACCACTGTATAAACATCTTTCTCACTTTTTTCTAAACAAATTTTAGATGGATTTCTTAGAATACATTTTCACTCAGGGGAGTAATTGTAATGTTTCTGACCATGACTGTGGGCCTGGAAATAGTAATAAAATAGTAAAGGAAAAAACAGAGAGAAAACAAAGAGAAAACAGTAGGAAATGTGAATAAAATTGCTTGAATCATTCACTACTTTTTAAGGTCAACAGCCACTCCAGCCAAACCAGCCACAACACAACTTTTCAGTCTTTATATTAATCAATGAAAACAAAATTAGATCAATAAACATAATTATGGTATATCTCCTGATTATATTGTAATATAACTGAAGACTACTACTATATTGCTCTTCCAATTGTTTGGGTACATTATTTTGTTCAGATCTACCAAAAGGAAGGTAGAATTGAAGGAGATCACCACACTTATACTCCAGGCCTGATCTTTCTCTCTCCCTGTGCACCCAAAGGTTCTCCTCTCCCTGCGTCTCCTGCTGATGATGAAACCTCATGTCTTGTCCCGGGTCAGCAGGGAGGTGGCCTACGGCCTTCACGAGCTGCTGAAGACTAATGCGGCCAACATCCACTGTACAGACGACTGGTACACACTCTTCTCCCTGCTGGAGTGCATTGGGGCTGGAGTGAAACCTCCCGCCTCCTTCCAGATCACCACCACCGCCACTGACAACGACACAGGTTCAGTGCTTCTCTCATCAGCACCTTGTGATTCCAAAATTACACATGGTTTGAAACTGCTGTTGTAAAACCTCCACAACCAGTGTGGAAATTAATATATTTGTCCTCTAGATTGAAAGCAAATTCGCTTCAATAGGGTTGCTTCTAAGATATGATGTCTTAAACTTAAACTTGAAATATTGAGGTTACTCAGAATGATAAACGGACTGCCAATATTTCTCAGATAAAAACAGAGTGATTTCTGTGGATAATCCACAGTAACTGGGACATTTCTCTGTCGCTACCATTTAGGACTCTAATATGATGTATTAGCCACTTGGGGGAAGTATACATAGTTTATATTTGACCACTTTCACTCCGAAAGCAAGATAATAAAATCTACAAAAACTATTATATACATTGACAACAGAGGTGAAATATGAAAATGTCGGGGGTTTGGGGGTGTGCTGGGCAGACCTGGACTGGAAAAAGAAGTTGAATTTGTGCAATTGATGCATTGAGTGAGAAACCACATTCCTTGCCCCTGCTGCAGAGGAAACCAGAGATATCAGAAAGGGGAAATTATGTTTGTAGTAACCAAATCAAGATCTTAAAAGGTCATACAAATTGATTGAATTAATGAAATAACATAACTAGTATAAAGTTGCATTTTTTTGTTTCACTTTTAAACAGAAGAATTTGTATTTATCATGCTACAAAACAAAACCCGCATGGAGCAAATATCAGATTTCCTTCATAGCCTTGCTATGAAGTGCTTGTCATCCATCAAAACAGCAAAATGCTCTCTCGGTTTCTCTGAAGGACATTTCTACTGGCTGTTTCTTTGCAAAGCTAAACTGCAAATAGGGTTGAGTCTCCCTCTCATGTCTTTTGTCTTTTACAAAACACACCTGCATGTATGCATATCACATTTGATAGACATAACATGATGTTGTCAGAAAAATAAATACTCAAGTA
>NW_023339751.1:22467754-22475361 GCF_004916995.1 Morone saxatilis | reverse complement strand
TACAAAGTACAGTAACAAAGTATTTGTACTTTGTTTCCTCCCACCTCTGATAGAAAGTAAATAGTTGATCAGTCACCAAACAATAACTAGTTGAAGAACAAACTAAATGCAAGTGATATTTTGAAGTGAGTTTTCATCAATTTTCTGTTACTCAGAGTAAACAGTGATATATAATGAATCCTAGTTATACAGAGCAGTCAAGCATGTGGAAAGTGTCAGAAAATGAAAAGGGATGACAGTGTATTTGTCTGCTGTGTGTCTCCAGGAGCTCAGTCAGATAGCGAGCTGTCACTTCATCATCCCAGTGAAGTGAGCGTGGAACGTGACTACACATCCGACTCAGAGGTCTACACTGAGCACAGCAAGACCAGGATCCCTCGCTCCATAACAGACGTGGATGTAGCAAGCAGTGGATGGCTCGTGGTCAGCACACACACACACGCACGTATAACCTCACATGTGTACAGAATAGCTGCATGATGAGCAGTGAACCTGTATATACTGTATATGCACACCCTCAAATTTGTCTAGTATCACATATAAACTAATTTGGTTAAATTAAAATCTTTCTTTCCTGTTATTAAGAATATAATATAAAGATTGCACTGAGGTCATATTCTGATGCTTATTTGTCTTCCTGTGGTTTGTATTTTCTGTCCAGGTGGGGAAAGACGACCTGGAGACGAGTAAGACCCTTCCAGTAAGCTCTAAAGGTCAGCTAAATCACCCACTGGTCAACCAGTACAGTCTGACACTGGGCCAGGACCTGGGCCAGCACGACACCAAGTCTCTCATCAAGTGTGTGGAAACGCTGTCTTTCATTGTCCGTGATGCCGCCCACGTCACCCCTGACAACTTTGAGCTGTGTGTCCGAGCTATACGAGTGTTTGTGGAGGCCAGCCTCAACGGAGGTGAGACACTGAAATACTTTTTACATTTCACAGGAGCTCTTTAAAAGACTACTAAGTACTTAAAGGACTAAGATAAAGAAAATATATTGACTAAATGGTTACATGAAATTACTCAAAGATGATGACAACTAGCTGTGTAGTGTGACATGACAGGTACTTTGTGGTCTTATTTTGTAACCATGCCTTGCTTTTTTTTTTAAACATCTCTTTTAGAAAAAGGGAGACAATAATCTAAATAACAGTAACATACAAACATAATCTGAACAGTTACAAAACTAAGAGATTAAAAACAATCGAACACAAAACAAGACAAACACAGAGAAAAATACATGTAATAAAATAAAAATATATATTTATAATTTACAATTTATACAAAAAACAATATTTTCAAGTTATGAATCCCATGCCCACACAGGCATGGTAACACCTGGAAATTGATTAAAATGACCAAATATCCTGGGAATAATCAATGTTGTCCTAAAAAATTCTTAATTGTATTTTAGCCCCTGACTCAGATTGCCTATGTATGACCAGATGTAAAGCAGCCATCTTTTTTGGTGTAATTACACGTGCACCGAAAACATTTACAGTCTGTAAACTAAAATAAATTCTTCTGGATTTTGAACTGTTGCGAGACCACAGCGGAAAAATGATGTCTGTGGTGAGAACATCAACTCACACCACAGGAGTGCTGAGGGTCCCATAAGCGCTGACCACCTATTGGTAAATTATATGACCATTTGTGAGCAAGTGCTGTCCTGGACTGTCAAGGATACTCCTGGAAAATGTCTTTGAAACCCCATGGGCCTCGGTGCAACCACACTGCCTGTCTATATTTATGCCCCTGGTTACAAAGGTTTACATTACAAAGGTAATGGTATTCAGACCTTTGCATCTTCAACTTATTTTGCTAACCATGAAGTTACAATACTCACTGTCTACGCAGGCGTAATGGCTCACTTTTTGTGTGATTTTTATGCACCAACACACCAAGGCAAATTCCTTGTACGTGTAAAAACTTACTTGGCAATAAACACGATTCTGATTCTGATTCACACGTGGTATACTTGAGTAAGCTGCGACCCAAAGAATTTTTTTATGCCTTAAGCCTATTACTTTCCATGTACCATGCATCAACACTTGATTCAATTGAAAAGATATTGTGTACTTACAAAACTAACTAAAATAAAATAAGAATATACAGGATATTTCTTGCTTTTGTAAATTTGGTCAAATTGCTCAACACAACAAGCAAGAGGAGGCCTTGGTGCATATGTTTATTGAGACTTGAGTCAGTGTGTTTATATTGTGATATCTATTCTAACCTTCTTAAATCTTGGCCCAACAAATATGATATAAATGTTATAATAAAAAACCAAAAAACAACACTGAAACTAATCATTAACTTTAAATAGTAAACTTACTTAAAATACAAAACTATAAGAGCTCTGACGCTATCATCCTTACAGTAGTATTTTTTTATATTAACTGTGGTTTGCCCTGGTGATTTCAGACCAGCCTACTCTGTTGTATGATGGAAATGTTGTAGCAGCAGCATGTAGAAACTTTAGATTCAGAGAAGAGTGATTTAATATCTACTTAACCTGTAAAGTCCACAGTGACAGATCCACTCCAGAGACATACAAATTATACAACCTGACAGGCTTTTAATAGCAACCATGTGCCTGCCT
Organism: Morone saxatilis; assembly: GCF_004916995.1. Lineage (NCBI taxonomy): Eukaryota > Metazoa > Chordata > Actinopteri > Moronidae > Morone > Morone saxatilis. The sequence goes on along the minus strand of NW_023339751.1, from coordinate 22,472,759 downwards.
TCAGTCTGCTTTGGTTCTTGTCCTCCTTCATGTTTCCACCTCAGTCTCCTGCCCTACATTCTTCTCCCTCTTCCTCTTCCCGTCTCCACACTTTATCCTTCTTGTCATCTGCCCCTCAAACCTGCCCTTTTTCCATTCATCCCTCCTTGTGCTGTTTGTGATCTACAGTAAGACAGGGATTAAAGTTGAGAAATGGCAGTGGTAAACTTGTGCTTTTGCATAGCTGATGGCCTATTAATTTTCTCCTAGTGCTCTGGGCCATTGGATACATGCTGTCAACAGAGCTTTACACAGGCAAACAAAGCGATGGGTCGATCAAAGCGCTGGGCTGAGGATGGCGCTAATCTGTATGAGATACTAATAGAAAGTGCAAAACCTGCTATTACTCCATTGAGCTTTTGTGGTCTGACTTCATATCTTTTTGTTAAAGGTGGTTTCAAGATAAATGGAACATTTTGGAAATGGTCCATAGCTTCGAGGTTGTTTTGAGGATCAGGCCATCTTGGGTGTAATTAGTTCATGACAAGCTTTTTTGGCATGATAATGGAGCATACCACTTAACACAGGGGTGTGGGCAACAGTTACATGCCAGTAAACATTTCTGAAGTGAGGTATAAACTGCAAAACAATGCATATTTCCTTTTCTTTGTAAAAGTGAAACTGATGTTTGTGCCTTGATGCAGCTATTGACGCCAGTGACGTATGACAGCAAACAAGCAAAATCAAAAGTAGATAGTGCCCTCTGCTGTTTAAAGCTGCAGCAGGTAACTTTTATGAAAATAACTATTGGTCATACTTGCTGAAGCTTTCACTATATCCTGACAGACAAGAACACAAGACAGATAATCTGTGGAAAAAGCTGGTTCCTCTGGTTCCTCCTAGTGCTCCTAATGGCATTTGCAAGAATCCACCGGGAACCAAAAACAACCAATCAGAGCTGAGAAAGATATAAAGATGCTTTGGGTTGGTGGATTCTTGCAAATTTGTGCTTTGATGCTCTGTGATGCACTTTAGGAGTGCTAGAAAAATGTAGATTCTCCAATTGTGCTTGATCTTGAACTGTCGGTGCGATAGCTTTCAAGAGGGCAAGGGGGAAAAAATCAATACTCTCTCTACATTTAGTTTTCGGTCCTAAATAAGATCTATTTTTAAATATAATTTGCGCAGGTTACCGCAACCATGACAAGAAGAAGAGCCACAAGTACGACTCCTCCAAGTCCCGGATGAGGAAGAAGGCAGGGGGAAGGGAGAAGGAGGGTGGAGGTGGCACGAGGAGAGGCAGCAGCCGGGCATCCAGCCAGCGTCCGTCCCGTTCCCACAGCGACGAGGAGGAGGACGAGGGTGTCCCGGCCAGCTACCACACGGTGTCATTACAGGTTAGTCAGGACGTAAGTACAACAGCACTCTTTACCCTTCTACCTTATGTTGATTTGAGCCCAGCCATCCAAAAAAACCATCTTGTTTTAACCACAAATGTCTCTTATTCGGTGTAGTCCATGCAGCACTAAAATTATTCATTTAAAGTCATATAACCTCCCCGCTGTCTGTTCAGAGGCTGGGTTAACAGTGCTTTAAGAGGATTGTGGAATCAAGATGTTGTTGGGAAGACATGGCTGCGGCTCCCAAAGGAATATCTAGGACGGGTGTAACTTGTGTAAAATGTGGCATAGTGAAGCTTTACCTACAGCTGTCTTGTTGAACAAAGTAGCATTTAGAATCATGTCAGTATTTGAGCAGAACAGTACACCCCTCCTGATACTGTCCCAGTTGTCCTGTATTTCTGCTGTGGTGTTGGCTTGTGCGGGAATGTAAGGTCAAAGGATAATCCCAGTGTATTTTTATCCTATTGCTGTTATAATTATCATCCAGCTGATCTCGTTGGCATCAAACTTTCCTTTTCCATGTCAGTGCTCTGTCCAAAGTTCAAAAATATACCTACCAGCACTTAAGTTACACTTAAACTCTTCAATGAACATGTTGTATAAACATCTGGCCTGCCCCACAGACACTGCTATCCTATAAAACATGCATCTTCTGATAATATACACAGAGCAAAAACTGTTGCACTGTTGCAAGTGACATATTTTTGGAAGAATTTCAAAAAAGAACAGTTAAATATATATGTTTATCCTGGGCTTTTTTCTCACCTCCTAGGGTGGTACAAAGTGGGTGTATCCTTCCATTGAATACATTTAGAGTCTTAAAAATTCAGTCACTGAGGTCACTGGTCCTTTAACCACAAATTGTTGTTTTTGCATTCTTGTTTGAGGACACTTTTTATATAATGTGCTAATCAGTGAGCTTTCAAGGTGTTGGTAGGTGTTTTATTATCTTTGGACAGAGCCAGGCTAACTGTTTCACCTTCTTCCAGTCTTCATGCTAAGCTAGGCTAACCACGTCTAGCTTTGTACACAGACATTAGAGTAGTATCAACCATCATCGTCTCATGCTCAAATAAAGCAAATAGGCATAATTCCTAAAATGTTGAGCCACTTCTAAACGTTGGATGCCCACTTGCAAAAAAATGTGCTCCTTATTATGTCATTTAGCCATTTCTGGGATGGCAGCAGGAAAAAATATTATTATTATCCTTTAGTTTGTGTTTGTGGAAACATGACAGTGCTGTGAATCCTTTGTTTTCCCTTTCTACACACACACAAAGCTTTATGAATACTATTATCTGATTGAGAGGTAGTCTGTTCACTAACAGCATTAAATATACTCTCTCTGTCTTTCTCCAGTGAAAATGAAACATCATCCCTCTCTTCAAATTTGAAATTAATCTTGTGGAAGCTGTTCAATTATTTTTTGAATACTTGATCAACATTTTCAAAGAGTGCTGTTTTCTAGTAATACATATGGAGGACTTCAGTAATTAGCTCCATGCTTGTTGCTAGTAAATGATTAAACTTCAAAATCCAGATATATTACCATACATATCCAGTATTCGTGGATTACGTGGCTTCACTATGTCGTCATTCCACACTTGACATTTAGTCTCATACTGTAGATAGAAAGCCATACATCCTGTCCTTGTTAACATTGGTTCTGGTGTGTGTGATGGTGTAGCTCTTAGACTTGATGCACACACTGCACACCCGGGCTGCCAGCATCTACAGCTCGTGGGCAGAGGAGCAGCGCCATCTGGAGGCTGCAGGCAGGAAGATTGAGGCCGACTCCCAGACTCTGTGGACCAGCTGCTGGTGCCCGCTCCTACAAGGTAGGAGAGGGAGTCAATACAACATCTCTTGTAAATTGATCATGGAGATATATAAAAATGGAGGACATGACAGCGCTCCGAAAGTGAAGCCAAACATCTCTGTCGTCCCCTGTTGGCTGATTGCAGTATAGGTCATAAAGCCCATTGCCTCCATGTAAGCAGATGGGATATGGGACAAACTAAAAAACAAAAGTACAAAAAGTACCGTTATTTGTGAGTGAAATGAGATAATCAGGCCACCCAGTCTTTGCTGCAGTGGCCCAGGTTCAACGGAGCAAGATATTTTAAAATTTTAAAATAAACTATTCCGTGCTCTCTGGTGGACATGGTATGTAGTTTTTAAATGATCTAAAAGATTCCTGTTTGTGTTATTTATCAGTCATTATGTACCCTAATGTATACCAGGCTTTAGCCATAATTGCTATTTATGAAACCTATTTTGAAGAGATCAAGAGAGATGAATAAAGATGCTTATTAAAACTGATAACTCCAGCATCTTTATCGCTGTCTTTCTCCTTTGAGTTCATCCCAGGTTCAATAACAGGGTTTAGTTCTCCATGAATTTCCACTAGGGCTCATGTCTAATATATCGTTGCCCACTCCAGGCATTGCTTGGCTGTGCTGTGATGCCAGGAGACAGGTCCGTATGCAGGCCCTCACCTACCTCCAGCGGGCACTGCTGGTCCACGATCTGCAGACACTAGACGCAACTGAGTGGGAATCCTGCTTCAATAAGGTAAGGAAGGAGAGGAGAAGCTACATGTCTGCACTTAATATCAATACCGCTGTCTGCTTTCAGAACTGTGGGTACATCTGTGTTCATTTCAGACAGTTTTCACACATTAATGATCTTGCTGATGTGTGTGTGTTTGTTTGCAGGTGCTTTTCCCCCTGCTAACTAAGCTGCTTGACAACATCAGCCCAGCAGATGTGGGCGGTATGGAGGAGACCAGAATGAGAGCCTGCACACTCTTATCAAAGGTGCAACACACACAATGCTGCTCTCACTAACAACAGCCAGCAAATAAGCATATACAGCATATTAATCTCACAGTTTTTACATACGTATTGGATTTTGATGTTTTTAACATACGTTTGGGATTTGACCATAGACACATGAAAGACACATTCTTGCAGCTCTGTGCCAAGAAATGGTTGTGTTGGCTCTTTCAGTGATACGTTTTACATTCCAATTAATTTAAGAAAATAATTTCAAACCAAAAGGATAATCTTTAAAATGATGTGGAACAGTTTTTTGGCCCTTCACAGGGACTTTGCTTGTCAGTGAGCACACTGTCCTTTTTTCTCCTACTGCAGTGTGCCTCACTCAGTCTATTATAATACTGTATCAAGTCCCTCAGTCTATCTTAGTAATTAAGGTGAAAAAACAAAACAATAGGAATCATTTTCCTTTAACATTTGTTGCTTTGCTGAATGTGGATGTTGAAAAATCTATGGAGTGCCTGATGTTTGATTACTCTTCATCTGTCCAGGTTTTCCTCCAGCACCTCTCTCCCCTGCTGTCCTTGCCTACCTTTGCTGCCCTCTGGCTCACCATTCTGGATTTCATGGACAAGTACATGCATGCAGGATCTAGCGACTTACTGGTGAGTGTTAATACCGATCTACAGTGTTATTAATAGTGTGAAGCCAACACAGAAGTATCTTAAACCTGCATTCTTTATAATGGTTAGCAGGGGGCAGCTCCATGCGCTGCAAAAAAGAAGTCTCATAGTATTGAGTCTTATTTAGAAATGAGCCTGAGCTCAGTAAACAGTTTCTTAA
>NW_023339751.1:22464334-22467677 GCF_004916995.1 Morone saxatilis | reverse complement strand
ATGGTCCCATTTAGAGTAAAATACTAACTTAATATCAAACTGTCAAACTAGGCAGTGCTGATCTTGAAAGAAAAACAGCCTGTTAAAGCACAGAGGAACCCCTTCTCCCAAATAAAGGAGCTTTTCCTTCAAGTTAAAATGTAAAAATCTCAGACATGGAACATATTTTCTGATTATGCTGCTTCTGCGTTTGTATTTGTAGTTGGAGGCCATTCCTGAGTCTCTGAAGAACATGCTGCTGGTGATGGACACAGCAGGGATCTTCCACAGTGCCGACTCCAGGACAGGATTCTCAGATCTGTGGGAGATAACCTGGGAACGAATCGTCTGCTTCCTGCCTCACCTGAGGGAGGAGCTCTTCAAACAGACTGTCATACCAGGTACGCAGCAGACACACAGGGATGTAGATTTTTATGAACAGCTCGATGTAATCATGACAATAATGTGCATATTAATTTGTTGTGGCACCAGGAGCATGACACTGTATCCTTTTTAGATCCAGTACCTAGTCCTCCAGCAGAGCCTGTGCAGCCAACACCCACAGCAGGCCGGCCTCCATCTCCTCAGGGGTCTCCACCACCTGCCCAGCCGCCCTCCCCAGTCCCAGTGACCCCTGCAGAGTCACAGACCCCCAGCAGGCCAGCATCGCCACAGGAGCCCCAGCCAGCCAGTGCCAACGGTAAGAACACTGAAGGTTTTCTGTCTCACTCTCTCCGTCACATCTCACAATGCCATAATGTTCTCATGTTGACACTGTACCAGTATTCTCTATTTGTAAATCTTCCATGGCCAAAGATTATATTCTGCGATATCTGTCAGAGTGGAAAAGCATCAAAAGTTATGTTGACACTAGTGTAAGAGTACGAATAAATATTCTTCATCATTTAAGTCAACTTCAACTGCAGGTGAGATAATACCCAACATGCTGTTATCAGTCTGAACATTTCCAGTATTTCTTAGTGGTTCCATTGAGCAAATGTTGTGCTACTCATTTCTATGTCCATTTCATACATTTATGTGAAGATGGCTCTTCCTGGCATGTACTAGTTTGACTTGATTATAGTGATTAGTATTATAGTTGCCACCTTATTTATGTCTTATATAAATGTATATTATATAAATTAGATAAATGTTAATAAGTGTTAATGTTGTGCGTTCCAGCCACCTACGTGTGGTGTTCAGGGTCCCCACACATCCTGGAAAAGCAAAAGAATTAAGGTACTAGTTTTCCAGTTATGGACACACCTGGCAACGAGCCCTCACTCAGATCACCAATGTAATCCTGGAACTGACTTGCAGTGATCTTTCCAGCATTGAGTCTATTTTTTCCAGAGCTGCAAGCGGAATTCTCTTATTTACAAGAATACAGCTATCAAATATTAAATATCTTGTAGCTGTGGTTGATAAATACATGCACAGTGATATTTATTGTACGTGCAATAAGCACTTTACTTTCTCTAGAAGATGAATTTGTAATAAAACAAATTCTACTTGATTTGAACTGTTACTTATTGCCTGTGACCAAATTAATGTAGTAAAATTTCTCAAACCCGCAGCTTATATATAATACAGTTTGTGAGCAAGTGCTCCTGGAAAATGATTTTGTGAAAAAGAGTGGGAACCTTGGGTGTTTCATTAGAGAATAGAAAAACCTTTGACCCAAACGGACTTCTGTCAGTGAGGCAGAGAGCAATATAAGGCAGAGCAAGGACACCCTCGGGTGGATTTGTTAGGTGTAGCCCTCATTACCACGAGGACAGCAGAACTTGGTGTCGTATTTACTAAGACTGATGATGCAAATGGGCAAAGCTTCAGCTGAGTTCATTTGAACTGTTAATTAAGGCCTGCTGCTGGGAAGGTAAAGATCAATCTGTAAAGCAGTGCAGAGTCTCACACTGAGTGTGAACAGTGAAAAGAAACCACTGTTCTATTTCACAGCTGCACTCACACACTCCTTACATTGCATATACAATATAGAAACTGAGTAGTTTCTCGTAAACCAGAGGTCCACTTACTAGCTGTTTTGCTTTTAACCACATTTGGTGGTCTTCTTCAGCAGTTGTTGAGAACCAATACTGACACAACCAGAGTCTAGCTATTGATCTTCGTAGAATTGCACTTAAAGAACATGACTTCACTAAAAATGAAGAGTAAAAACAAGTGTAGCAGTGACATTCACAAGCACAACAGCTAATTGCATTTAGCCATCTGCCCCACAGATACATTTTTTTAAATATATTTTAAAAAATATTTATTCCCAGAACTTTTTCAGTGATATTTAATGAAAGCCCTTTCTTTAATATCCCTTGGATCAGTTAATAATGACTAACAACTATATTTGTATGTCATGGAAATTAATAAAATAAACATTATTTTTGTTAGAAACACACAATATGTTATCATGACACATGACAAATCTGTCATTTCACATATTTATCATACCTTAATTAGTAGACAAAGGCAAATCCAAAAATAAGTTTAACTTTCATTTGACATGTTAAATATCAGATTTACCCTGGATCAAAGCGAAATTTTGAAGTTCTGAATCCAGTGGTACCAAGCATTTGATATAACTTCTGTATCATACTATATTTAGTTATAAGGCTCTATGGATTACTCATTTTATTTTATACAGATATATGTAAAGGCAATTATAAAATTCATTGAAAAGTTTGCTAGTATGAATAGGTTTTACTTACAGCAGTTTGATAAATCTGCTTACTGATATTGTCTATTGTCTCTATCTGTGTTTTCTAGGATCAGACCGATCATCTCCGGTCCCACCCCCGGTTCCCCCCATGCCGGTGCCGTTAACCACGTCCCCTGCCCAGGGTCCTTCACCCTTGAGCCAGTCCCCTCTCATCCTGCAGCCCCTCGCCTCTCCCCTGCAGGTGGGAGTCCCACCCATGTCCCTGCCAATCATCCTGAACCCCGCCCTCATCGAAGCCACGTCCCCCGTGCCTCTGCTCCCCAGTCCCAGACCTACAAGCCCTATTGACGAGGTCAAGTAAGAGCACTCGAGCCACCCTACATCCACTCTGTCATCTTTTAGACCCCCCCCCCTTAACAACTGGAACCAACAGACTCCGAGATCTGCTCGTCAGCAGGTTTTTGAAATGAATGAATGTGACACCTCAATTATACCACATTTGATTTAAAGGAAAAATCCCCCGAAATATCTGACACTGTTAAAGAAACATTCTTTGTGTCAATTTGTGTTTAATATGTTCTTATTCCTGTGGAGACATCATGTCTCAGGAGCAGGAAACGCACCAAGAAAAAATTATTTAAAATAAAAGTCTGATTGAAGTAAAGTGAGTTTGCCAGGACTGTAGCTGCCAAC
>NW_023339751.1:22460522-22464324 GCF_004916995.1 Morone saxatilis | reverse complement strand
CTGAGGTCCTGTTCTCACTGTTTTGGAGGGAATTTGGCTATTTTGGTACCCTGGGGAAAGTTTATGTTATTTTACATATCGGGAGTATTTTACATACTGACTCCAGTATTTTTAACCCTAATGCATTATATATATATATTTTAGACCAATACAATACAATAGAAAAAAGTCAGATTCAGCATTTCCCCACCACAGTTTTATTATTCTATATTTTTCTCATTGTCTTAAAATCTCATGAAGACCCCAACCAACAAAGTGTTAGTCCATCTCGCAATGTTTTGGACTTCCCTACCCTGCTCCAAATAGTTTGTGAACAACAATGGAGCTTTATGACACAAAATACTTAGTGTTAGTTTGAATCTGAACTGAAGATTTATTGGTAGTGAGAAAAATTTAAGATATGGTCTGCTTTTGGAGACTTGGTCTGATGAAACCAGTGTGCTTTAAAGCTGCAGTAGGTAACTCTTTATAAACAACAAAAATAACTTTTTTGTCATATTTGCTGAAACTTTCCTACTTCCTGAGCCAGTAGAACATTCTGTGAAACAATCAGGTTCCTGCCTGGCTCCTCTTTAGTGGTCCTAATGGCCTTTGCAAGCAATACGGCTCTATAACAACAACTCGAGCCCGAGTAAGGCTAAAAAGACACTTTTGGCCTTGGAAGGTTTGAAGATAGTGGAATCTCATTTTCCAAGCAGTATAGGACAACATGGGAATCGAGACTCAGCCAAATCAACTATCTTTCTGGGCTCTGATTGGTATTGTTTCGTCAGACCCCGGTGGAATTCGCAAATGACATGAAAGATTTTTTCACAGAATTAGTCTGTCTCATGTACTACTGTCAGCGGATATACGTGAAAGTTTCAGCAAATATGAAAAAGGTTATTTTTCATATAAGTTACCTACTGCCGCTTTAAGATCTGGCTGCAACCCTGATTTGAACACTTTCTCCCTAAAATCCCTCCTGAATGAAGCTTATATCACAGGTGAAATATTTCTAACAGTAAGGGTGGAATGATTCCTAAAATGATCAACATCAGGTTAATGTTTTTAGAATGATGGCTCTCATTAGCCTGATGTTGGACTTGGAAAAAATGTGGTATAAAAGATTTAGCAGCGTCACTCCCATGTGTGCTCATCAACCTTTTGGAAATCATTATGAAGGAGAAATAGGATACACTTTACACCCCCCCTCTCCCACTTCCTTAGATTTTAACTTGATAAGACCAGGCTGACCTCATGGCTTCACATTAATCTAGAGATTTCAGGCAGGGACAGTAAGTAAGTTATTTGGATTTTAGGTGCTGCATGTTGTTGAATAAATAGGATCTCCAGAGCTTTGACTCCAGTCAGATGTTCCAGAGGTCTTAACAGAGCTGTTATATCACACACCACTGACTGACATCTGTACAGAACAACAACTTTATTTACACACCAGTCAGTTTTTGTTTGTTGGAGAGACACTTGCCTGTTCTGTTTGTTTCTTATTTTTTTTCAATTGTACATTAGCTTTTTGGCCCCAACAACTAAAAACAAGCTTTGATTATGGGCACCTTATAAATCCCCCCTCCACTAAACAAAGAGGGAGTGTGAAGCCTTTCTCAGATGGACCAGAGACATCACATCTACGACATTCCAAAATGTAGATAGTGTAGCGGGCAGTGAGCTCGGCCACTGTGCGGATGACAGTTAAAGATCCAAATAGTGACTTTTATGGTTTATGATAATAAATAATTTAAAGAGTTCTGTATTGATGTCATTTTATCATGTTTGTGCAGCTCAGTCGAGTACAGCAGTCCATACATGATTAACCCCCAGGGCCTGAGCAGCTCACTGTGTACTCATCACATCACTAGGAAATCTGTGGAAGCTCGTAACAGCAGAAACTTACTGCTACATTGAATCGTCACTGAATACATGTTTAAATGTAGTTACCATTGAATTTATAGCACTAAAATATTTTACTTGAAAACCATCTCCATTTATGTATTTTTTTCATAATTTTATTTCAAGTGGTGTAACTTTATTCTTCCAGTGGGACAGAGCACACACACATTTCATGGGACAAAATAATGAAATACATATATCATTCATATTATTTTGCTCAAATTTGACCTAAAAGTTCAAGTTAGCTAAAATTATACTTATTAAAGTTCTGTTCCATTTAGTGTAGCAGAGCCTGTACAATGAGCCAATGTGTACAATTGACCCTTCTTAAGTCCCGCCCCTTTTTGCTACAGTGACAATTGAGCAAGCCTCGATAGGCAAAACATATATATGTATATATTTCTTAATTAGCTAGCTCATGGTAGTGAAACAATTGATGTGATTTAGCTTGCTAGTTAGCTACCATTTTGCTAACATTGGCTTTCAGATGCAAACAACTAGCTAACGACGGATGTAGCTCAGTTAGCTAGGTAGTGTTTTACTCTGTACAAAAACACTTGCTAACTAGCTAGCTAACAACTGATGTAGATTAGCTAGCTAGCATTTTGCAAAGATTAGCCTGCTGAATAAAATGTGATCATATGTATGTTGCATTTATCTTTTAACCATCTTCAAAATGTGGTTGTCTTTTAAACATTGACGAGCCTAGCACATAGCATATCTAAGGAAAGTTGACCGGCGTTTGCTCAACTGTTATTGGAGCACAAGGGTCAATAGGCAGCACAATGACTCTTTGTTTGACCTGAATGGAACAGAACCCCAATTAGTATCACTGATAACGTCTGTGTTTACCCTACTATTTCATGTCAAAATGGCTGCTGTGAAAAGGGTTTATACAAAACGTATCATCTGGTAACCACGGTAACACAAGACAAGGGTTAAAGAGATGTTGAGCTTGTGTCCCACTGCTTTAGCAGTTCTTTAAAAACAAGTGACAAACCCTCGTAACTCCTCTTCCTCCTCCCATTTCTGTTTGACTCATATCTTAAGGTCAGAATTTCAATGACTAAATTTCAGCAACTTGAATACAAAACTTAAAATCAGGCTTTTGATTTTCAAGGTAAAATATTCTAGTGCTATAAACCTAATGGTGTAAGTATTCAGATTTGTTTACATGTTCAGTTGCTGCAGTTTGCTTCCATAGAAACCTGCTGACATTCTTGCATGCTGATTGTGCCTTGTGTACAATGACATGGACCCTGACAAACTTATAAGAATCTAATTCACCGCTTTAATGCCAAATATGTGACCTAGAGTGTGATGTAGATGTGGACAGAAAGCTTAGCATCCATTCAGAGTGGCCCTGGGATCCTCTCAGTGATGTTTAATGTTATTTATTGAGTTGGGAAAGAAGAGACGGACTTCCCTGCTGCAGCACAGTCGACAGAGAATACAGTGTGTGTGTGTGTGTCAGTCAGGTAACACTACAGCCTTATAGAGCCACCAACATGAGACATTTTGTAAGCTGTGTGTTTATTTGTCGTATGGGACTCTTAATAAATATATCAGGAGCTGATTCTTGCTTGAACAGGAAATTACATGAATATAATGTGTATATATAAATGAAAGGTAAAGTACTTTTTACTATGTAATAAATATAATCTAAAGAAAGTGCTCATTCTGGTTTGTTGAGTTGTTTCTTTCTTATCTTACTGCAGATAGGCCTTTTCCACCTACAGGGAACTGGCCCCGTTCCAGTTTGCGCACCTAGTTTTGAACCGTTTCAAACATTTCAACCAAAAATAAATTGGTTTGGAACCTGAAACGTTGGTTCTTGGCTGGAACCAAAGTGGGTGTGTCACATTGTAATCAACATAGGGGGCATTTTAGATAATGTTAAACTTAGAAAAAAACG
>NW_023339751.1:22442131-22460422 GCF_004916995.1 Morone saxatilis | reverse complement strand
CTGTCAGCCTGGCTACAGTGCTGAAGAGGAACCTAGGGTTGTTCTTATTTTCTTCTATTAGTGCTGAATAATAGGCTCCTCTGGCATTACGGAGGGCCTTTCTATAGGTTTTAAGATTATCTTGCCAAATTGAGCGATATTCTAATAATGATGAATTAAAGGAAGGATTTTAAAGGCCCAGTGTGTAGGATTTAGTGGTATCTGGTGGTGTATTAGCAGATTACGACCTCTTTGCCTCACCCTTCTGTTCTGGAGAAACTACAGTGGCCATAAAACACGTGAAAAAAGGCCCTATCTACAGCCAGTGTCTGGTTTGTCTGTTCTGGGCTACTGTAGAAACATGGCAATCTCCGCCAGAAGAGGACCCGCTCCCTCTTTAGATAGAAACAGCTCATTCTAAGGTAACAAAAACACAACCGTTCTTATTTTCAGGTGATTAAACACTAATGAAAACAATGAATGAACTAATGAATACATATGAATATTATATTATATTTCTGACCATAGATCCTCCTGAATGTTACACACTGATGTCTTATAAGGTGTCATTATTGTATCTTTTTAGAACACTGGGGCTCATTACCTAAAGCAGCTGAGTGACAGTGAACACGTCGCACTGACTCAGGACTGCTCTCAGACTGCAGAGCTGCTTTCCGCACTGAAATGTTTTGTGAGTTAGGACTGATGCACCTCATTTTAAAGGTCTGTTATCCATATGTATTCAATTTATGTTTTTCTTCTTGTCAACAACCCTCTTGTGCACATTCAAACCAACACTGAATTTATCTACTAACAAGTACTGTGTGTATCAAAGCCTGATACACTACTTTCTTCCTGTGTGCCATTGAGTGCCATTGCTGCACTGGGTGACATGTAACTACAGTGTCCGGCTCTTTTAGGAAATTACGGAGCCTTTTTAAACCATGAAACAATGTATTTGTGATTTATATTTTTAAAGATTTATGTCTCCAGTAGGAACCAATGGACTAAGAGCTGAGAGCCACAGACAGAGAAGGGAAGTCCGAAAGTAGTTATAGATGAACATAGTTTGAGTCTGATAAATATAAGACTAAGACCATTTATTAATACCATTACCATTTACACCTTATCCGTCCAGTGTGTAACATTTAAGAGGATCTATTGTCAGAAATGGAATATCATTTTCATAGCTATGTTTTCATTAGTGTATAATCACCTGAAAATAAGAATCATTAGTTACCTTAGAATGAGCTGTTTTTATCTACAGAGAGAGCGGGTGCTCTTTTATGGAGTCCACCATGTTGAATGACCATGTTTCTACAGTAGCCCTAAACGGACAAATCAAACAGTGGCTCTAGATAGGGACTTTTGCCGTTATCATTCCCAGGTCGTCAAATAGACAAAGAGACGCGAGCAGTGTTCAGTTAGTGGCAATTGCAACTTCACAGCTAGATGCCGCTAAATCCTTCACACTGGTCATTTAAGAGTTTCTCCTAATTCGGCTCGCTAGTTTGGGGTTACTTTTAGCCTTGGGATGTTTTGTACATATGCACTCTTTTGAAGAAATCATTTTTCAGGAATTTCTTGACAATACAGGACAGCATTTGCTCCCAGTGATATTTTACTGATAAGCCCTGTATTATTCCTCCTTTTTTAACGATGCAGGGTTCACAGTGAAGTGTCTGAGGTTCATTAAAGGTAGGTGGTCAGCGTTTGTAGGTTGGCTGTCCTCACCACTGCCGATTTTTCTACTGTGTCTCTGGCAAATTGACTACTTTACTGCTGTTGTCTTCTAACCTTGACATGAATTTGGCCACAGCCCTTAAGTAACAGTTCAAATCAAGTATAATTTATTTTATTTTACAGAAATGTAATCTAAAAAATGAAAGTGTAAAATTAACATCAATGTGTTTATCAACAACAAATGTAAATTAGTATCAATAATAAGCTTTATGCATGTACATATGACCGTGTGCAGTATTTCCACTGGCCTCTACATATTCTGCCTTCTGCTTTTCCGTCTTGTAAACCCACTTTGAAGTGGGTTTACTGCAGTTTATCCTACCAACAGTCAACAGTTAAAACAAAATACTCACCTAGGTTTATGTAATCTGAGTGAAGGGCTAAAACACAATTACAATATTCCAGGACAACACAGATTATTTCCAGGATATTTGCTCCTGGAGCTTTAATCAATTTCCAGGTGTTTCCATGACTGGAATGCTACTATCTGTATTTCCAGGCTTTCCAGGATGCGTGGGAATGCTGAGACATCATCTGTAACTTGACCATCAAATGCTGGTATCCAGTCTGCTGTCAAATGCGCTCATCAGTGATGTCTGCTTGACATTCAGTGTTTTTACTGTAATATTTGAGATTATTTTAAAACAATATCCTGAAAAATGAGACAAACATGTAAGTGTTGAAAGTGTGAGTGAATCTCTGGTGTAAAACATCTCCGTTTTTATTTCAAAGCAGAATGAGAACCACAGTTTTTTTTAGTAAACTAACTGTATCAGAAACTACAGAGGGCAGGAAAAAAACTGTTATATTTGTACATGGAATGTAAAAACATCATTGAAACAAGGAACCATAATGGCAAACTGTACGTATTTAAATGATCTAATCTATAAAGAATGCAATCTGTTGAAGGGACAGTGGAACAGAAACGTGAACAGCACTCCACTCACAAATATTGTTTTTTTCCTCTTTAACCGAGACAGATTCCACATCAAAACCCCTACTGCCGCATCGCCTATCTACACCGGCTGCAACGGACAACAGTTAGAAAAACAAACCCTAAAACCAGAATCCTCACTTGGCGTCCAGCTTGGCCATTTCCTGAAGGTATATTCCGATGCTCTCACTGTCGAACAGAACAAAGTAAATGTTTTTCAGGGAGGAGCTGGTGGACGACACAAAATGGTTGGAGATGGCCTTGAGGATGAGCTGGGCGGCCGTTTGCTTCGGGAATCCGTTCCTGTGAGAGAGACTGAGCTCGTTACATGAATCTGTGCTGAGCAGCATATACATAACTGTTGATTTTAATGCAGATGAGCCACAGCTAAAGGCAAACCATAACGATGTGAAAGGTCACTGTAAATATGAATCTACACTTATCACCACCATTAAAGAGAAATGCTTTTCACAGCTTCATGAGCTTGTTGGCGAAATAGTGAAACTGTGCAACTATAATATAATGATGAGTCTGAGGTTGTCCACACAATCAGACAGGTCTTCCCATTTCATGGATTTAATTCAGCCTGATCTCCATATTAGCAAATGGAAGGTTTAGAAGGGTTGAAACAGCAAAAAGACAATAATCCTGAGCTGTTTAAATGTCTAATGAAAATGAATATTCCACTAATATTACCCTTTACATCGACTGTGTGAACACAGCCTCCCTCTTCATTCAACCACGTTCTTAAAAAGGTTTGTGTAGCTTCATCCCGCCTGCCCTCTCAGACACTGACACGCAGACCTTCATTGTGCTTCAGTGACACACCAGTGGCGGACTCACCCTTGGTTCACACTGCCTACCTGTACAGACAGCTGCTGCACTGAACAGCTGCATCTGGCACGCATGCGGTGTATACACCAACAGCATGTCAGCTACATGGCTGCTGCTGCCAGCCCTATCTGCCTTTGATACATAAAATACAATAAAGCCTGTTAACATAGGAATGGATTCTGTCCACAGAAACACCAGAGAGCTTTTAATCTCAAACAGATACAGGAGGTGTTGAGTTTAACAAATACATTTATATTTTTTCCATGTCTGTGACACATTTTACAAAAAAAGGGTGCCAGCAAAGTTTATTATTTATGGTGAAACAGCTCAGGCAGGGTTACGATTAGCACCCTATCATGTGTCATCCACTAGAAAGACACCCTGGAGATCAATTTATTGAGTTTTATCTACCATAGGGACATCTAAAGCGTGACACAGACAGGGAGACAGACAGAGACAGCGATGTAGCCTGGTCATTACGTTTTTTCCTGATCTCAGAACCTGTGTAGGAAAATACAGGCAGAGGGCTGCAGGGTCTCATATATATACACACACACACACACACACAGACTCACTTATATTTAGGACATGCATAGTATAGTATGCTTTAAATGATACAAAGGAAGACAAGTGTTCTGTGTTGTCTCTCAGGCTGCTTCACTGATGGATTTCAAAGCATATTTTTCCCTTGAAGTCTTGATTAATGACCACTGTGAGTGTGAGGAACACTCACCACCACTTCTTACAGTGAATCCACTGATACACTCACATCAGCTTCATCATTCACTGGAGAATTGTGCTGCTGGTTTATAAAGTGCCATTAATGCCTGTTTGCTCACATGTTGTATGTTTGTGCTTTACTGGATGTTCATTTATCATATTCATCAGTTGGCATGAATAATGTGAGGAGTGTGAGGGGGAAATAGTTTGATCTGAGAAGACTCTCCTCAATAACTTAATAACCGTGTACGTTTCATAAGTTACAAAGCTGATTTGATTTTCTCTGTACATAAGAGAAGTTGAATATGTGATACTGTTATTACAGAGCTCTTACTGGGCCAACAAGACACCTGTCTGCATGTTCCACCTTCTGCTGCTGTGCTCTTTACTTAAATCTGACTGCATTCACTTGGGTTGAAAGTGACACAGAAATGTTAGACTTAGTAAGACTGCTATCATGACAACCACATCAAAGACTTTATTTGAGAAAAGACACACATGTTTAACCCTTTGTTTCCCTGCTGAGTGATTCACAGACATCATTTCAGTATGAGCCAGGAGTCTGTCCATCAGACTGTGAACCTGCTCTGAGTGGATAAATACTGACCGGCACACAGCGCTGTGTCAAAGGGGACTCACCGTCCGGCAGGAAGTGAAGGGAAAGCCACAGACTTGAGCTTCTTCTCCTCTGCCGCTGAGAGGCAGTTCTTCACCGTCTTCTCTAGCTGGTCCTCACACTTCTCTGAACCCCACTGAGGGACGTTACAGTGGATGATGAAGCGGGCTGCCATCCCACTGGCCTGGCTCACTGCCACTGCAGGAGGCAAACACACAAACACTGAGTGGAAAGCTTGAACCCATTCCTGTATCCTGATCCATCTTAGAAGTTAACAGTGTTCTATGAACACTCTACATGCATTTCCCAAAGCAGCACTGAAGATTATCTACTGTCGTTTCTTTGTTTTTACAGATACTCTTTTTGGGGCATATTTGCCTTCATTTGATAGGAACAAAGAGAAAACTGTGGGAAGGGATGGGACATGCAACAAAGGTCAGTTCTGAACGCGTCGCCATGCCGCATGTGCTGTAACCATTCAGCTACCAAGGGAGCGACCATAGGTAAAATGCTTTTGGTAAACACCTGTTCAGCTTGAGAAAGTACAGTTGTAATCAGAAATATTCAACCCAAAGTGGAGTTGAAACATAATTAAGCCTTTGGGAACTCTATAATGATGTCTCCTATAATGCTTTTTTCATGTGCTTCAGCTGTGATGGCATATAGAAACCCCACTCGCGGGCTACTCAAGGTATTGAAGGTTGAGCTGCAATCATTGGGAAAGACAAAGGAGCTTCCTCAAAAAGCTGGGAGAGAGGAGATTATTTCAAATCACACCTGAAGGGCTTATTGTATAAGAAGATTTCCAAAAAATGTAATATTCAAGGACATGCCATTGGCATCATTATAAGGACTTTAAAACTTTTGAGAAATACAGCTGGAAACCTGCCTGGCTGGTGAAGAAAGCCAACATTTCCTCAGAAGGCCCTTAGCCAACTTACGTCAGAACAACTAGGAATACCGGCACCCTGTGTGACTGTTTTTACTGCGGCAAGGACACTAGCAATCAAGCAATACAATACCTAACCCAAGCACACCTCCAAGTCAACCAGCTTGTTGAGAAAAAGACTCCTGGAACATCCTGGAGTGGCCTTCTCAGTCACCAGATTATAAATCCGATTGAAAATCTTTTGTGGGATTTAAGAGGCAGTTGCCATGCACAGAAGCACATCACATCATTGAGCTAAAGGCTTTTGGCACGTTAAGAATGGCAAGATTCCGATCAAGAGTTTGTAAGAAACGTTTGTAGAGTTATAAAAGCTAAAGGATGCTCCACAAAGTACTGAAGCTGGGGGGGTTGAATATATCTGCACATGCACGTGTTGAAAAAGTTCATTTTTTTTGTAGAAGTCAACTTCTGTTGTCAAAATAACTTTAATAAAGTTTTTTTCTCATTTTTTGTCATTATCCTTTATCCAATTCACTATAAGTGATTTTTGGAAGGTGAGGGGGTTGAATATTCTGATTGCAACAGTATGTAAAGAATGGATTTTAGATCATTGCTGAGCCTAAAAAATCAACAACAACAATTTAGAATACGTAGAATAAATATTCTGTTCACGCAATATGAGCTGATAAATGGCTGCCATGTTTTTAAGGTTAAATTAAAAGGTTCTTTGTGTTACCTTTCCCGTTTTTTGTTTGCTGCTTTTTATGTGACCGTGACTTCTAAAATGCAGGGAACTAGTAGCACATCTGCTTCAATCGTAGGCCTCAAACAGCACAGCTGACACACTTTCTCCTGTATGAGGTTTCTGTCGTGTCAGTCTGTACCTGATTCCACCCTCAAAGGCCTGTGCTTTCCGCAGCTCCTTGACTCCTCCATGGAACTCTCGGCCTCCCGGCTTTCTCCAGGCGTTGCCTAAAGACCATTGCAGCGAAGTGGGTGAGCACAGGATGGAGGATGGGTAGAGGGAGGGGCCTGAAATTGTGAATGAGAAATAAGATGAAAGCCTCCTTCCTCACGCCCCTCCGTCTTTGCGATTCCATCTTCTGCGGTCTTGTTGGGTTAATTATCCCCTCCACCTTGATTGTACTGAATTTTGCTGATTCACTCTTCTGTTAGTGACAGCTGTGGGTTCACAAAGTCAACACACGGTGTGAGAAAAATCATGGCGTGGTGTTGGCTAGAATCTGGATGCAGTGACGTACGTATCACGAATACAGAGAGTTCTTCAACATATTGCAATATAAAAACACACATCATCTACATAAAATTTGAGTTAGAAGGAAAGTTGAATTTTTTTTGTTTATTCATTTGTTTTCACAATATCTGATACATCATAGCCCTCTTTTGACAGACACTGCGGTATTCTAGTGACAGGGGTTAATGTTTCATGTTTTATTGGTGCACTTTCCCTGTTCAAATAAAATGAATAATAATAATATAGAATAACACTAAACAATAGATATTATTTTTCAATATGTTTTACACCACTAGAGAAGTGTATAGGTTGTAATTGGAAACCTTAACATGTACTTGTTCTGTTTAGGGGATGGGATAATATACGATAATGTAGTGCGGGGTATTGGAGTAGAACCATTGATTTATAGTGGTCAATTTTCTGTATCGTGATAATCGCTGAATATCGTCCCATGACTTTCAGGTCATTCCAAAATCATAAACCTGTCACCTGGAGCTGAATGTTCAGCTTGTTTGTTGTATCCCACAAGAAGAAATTAAGGAAATGGTGTATAGATCCGATGATATTGTGATGAATTTGGTGTATCGCGGTATTTGGAAAAGGATCACTCGTTCTGATGCCTCGGGCCAGCGTTCAGGCTTCACGCAAAACAGTTCGCAGCTGGACATATTGCACGTCGGGCGCTGGCGTTACCTTTTTGGTTCCAAGGAACAGGGCCTTTGCTGACAGGGGGGATGGTGAATCCATCTCCAGGACCATGCTTCACTGTCGGAGTTTGGGTACGACTCAGTGCTCTGTGCTCTTTGGCCAGATGAAAAATAAAAGGGGTTTATTTAAACCACACTTCCATCACAAGAGAGTGACAAAGTAGATAAGTAATTGAGCTTAGTATCAAATTAGGACAGAATAAGAAGATCAAAAATGGCAGACGTTTCATCAGATCCGTAGGCTTGTTTACTTCAAGAATTTGAATTTAATTGTAATTAAAGGTTAAAACGCGTTAATGTGTAAAAGTTGTAACCCTTGGGAGCCAGTTGTTTACGCGCATAATAATCTGTATCTCAAGGTCGCAGTTTCTGACTTTTTTAAAAATTATTTGACTGGTGTCAGAGCTGGCTTAGGACATGAGACTTGTGAGGTCTTGACTATAGAGTGCTGCAGGAATGAGTCCTAAAATCCTGCAAATGAGTTAGCATTTTAGCACTCCTTAAAGATAAATAAGGTCTGCGGTTAACTCTAGCTTCAGAATTTTCACGTGGTGGTGGTGTTCATTAGTGAAGACTGTCTTAATGAACTTCCTGTGTATTCTTTCCATTCTGCTTGACTGACCTTTGGCTTGGCGACCTCGTTTGCCTTTAACCTTTTTGAAGGATTTTGATGGGTTTATTGCTCTTTGAGCGTTCTTCCTGCTTCTCTGGGACGGACGCCTGCTGTTCCATCTTCACCCGACCTCCCGCTCTTCTTGGGGACAGCTCTGGGTGTCATCCGAGGCAGAACCCCTATTTGATATGGTCACCCCCGCAGAAGCTGATGGAGAAAAAATTCAGAAACAAGAGTTTGACTGTCCTATAAATAGTCTTGCAATACCAATCAGAAATCCCAGTGCCAACCAATCATCCAGGGATTTCTAAATGACAATTTAGTTGCTTGAACGGTGGTGAGAACAGCCGCTAACAAATGTACGCCCTTACTTCAAGAACACGATCACCGGAAATGATCTCTCCTCCCGTTCTCCTCACAGTAAACAAACTGAGATGTAAATGTAAATGACTGTACCTTGTATAGGCGCTTTCTAGTCTCCGACCACAATGCGGCTTTACACTACATGCCAATTCACCTTTACACACATTCACACATGATCATCTGACAGAAACTAACACATTCATACACATTCACACACCGATGCACAGCATTGGGAGCATTCTGGGTTCAGTATCTTGCTCAAGGATACTTCGACATGTGGTGGGAGGAGCCGGGGATCGAACCAACAACCTTTCGATTAGTGGACGACCCGCTCTGCCTCTGAAAACACAACTTCACGTCACTGCCCTAAAGACTTTGGATTAGTTACTAACGGCAGCTAACATTCCCAGTGGCGGCAGTTAGCTACTTTTAGCAAGTCCACCTGGAAACTCCTAGAATCTCCTCAGTAATGCTGTCATCAAACTGTCCTCCATTTGTATCGAAGGTTGTGTTTGTTCCTGGTCTGGCCACGTTCACTGGGAAGCTGCTGAGCCTTGTTCCATTGCACGCGAACGGCAGCCAGCAGTTGGTGGTGAGTTGAGGCAGAGCAGCCAGTGGACATTAGTGGGAAGACTAGAAAATATTTTATCCATAAAATATGAAGTTTCACTCAAATCAGTGATAAAGTTGTGCTATTGTACCCCATAAACACTCCGCTCTGGCAGAAAGCTATACTGCCAACGAATGAATCCCAGCTCTGTCGCTAAAAGTTGAGGATTGAATGACAGGTGGATGTCATGATATCATATATATACATGGTTGAAATCGGTTGGTTCACGCTTTAATAAGCAGATGTCACATTTTGTTTTACAGGAAGAAAAAGTTATTGGATTTTGATACAAAAATAATAAGACATTTATTTTTTGTACATTTATTTGGCATACATTAAATAGTGGTACATTATGACTGGGACGTAATCTTAAAGGGTTAATAGATAAAAAAAAATATATATTTTTCATTTCATCTGGAATTTAATCCCTCTAATAATTTCCACCCACTTTTAGCACCAAAAGCTGGGAGAAAGTCCTCAGTCTCTATTGAGAGAAGCGTTAAGAGGCTTGTGATACAATAACACACCTTATTTCTTCATGAACGAGATGTTCTCTTTAAGAAACGGTGACTTGTCTTGTGTGAGCAGATGTGAAATGGCAGTGGCTGTTCCCAGCAGAGGTTAACCGCAGTGTTGGGATATAATAGCTGCTATACACACCATCTGCTGTCAGCTGAAACCTTCGCACTCACCATGCATACAGTATGCCTTGCACACAGGGAGAACACTTTCACTAACACAATCAGGACAGTACCTTAATATAACTATTACAACTCCTCAAACCCAAATAGTTTTTCTTTAGGCTGCACCACTACACATACAGACATCTCTCCACTGCAGTTGAATGTTCTGAGTCTGAACACAGCTCAGCTGTACAGTGAGTGTTTGTAGTGATAGAGCCACTGGTGCGTCTGGCAGAGGAGATGGGGTTAAAGGTGCACTGGGAAACTTGATCCACGGGAGGCCCCAATTGGCAGAGAGAGATATTCTTTGAATGTTGAGGTCTTCTTCACTTAAGAGAATGGCGTGGAGGGTGTCACTACTTTTAATGTCACTCCTGGTGTGGAGACACTTTCCAACCAGTGACCAAACAAACACTTAAAGGGGTCTTAAACTGTCGTGCCGTTTCTGGGATTTCATCCCCCTCTCCGACCCGCGATACGCTATATGATGAAAAATTTTATTATTTTTTAACTAGTTGTTTTATATCAATTATACTGCAACTTCATATAAAATTAATATAAAAAAGCAATTCTGTTTTAAAAATAGTTTTTCTTTGGCGCAAAGATAAGAAAAGTGCTGGTTTCGGGCCTTCATTTGTTGTTTGGCTCTGAACAACACATTTTTAAGGAAAAAATGCAAACAGCAGTAAGAATATTGCATTTTCTTGTAGTACTTGAACATTGAAGTAGCCCTCCTATGAGAGGACAATTTGAGACCCCTGACTTAAAGGGTTGTCCACCCCAGGAACAGTAACTATGATGATAACGATGTGAGCATCCACACTGATGTGTTCATCAGTGTGGATGCTCACATCGTTATTATTGTTATACCTCCCCCAAGCACAGTGCCTGCTCTGGCTGTGTCTGCAGCTTAAGGCTGATGAGCTGTTACTGCTGTACTAAGAGCAGGGACTCAAAGTTAGGAGCATCAACTCTCTGTTACAAGAGTTTGTAGTATGTTTTTTATATACGCCTTTAATAAGTTGTATACCACAATATTGTTCATTAAATCACTGAAGTGATTCACACACGAATATCATTTGCAAACGTTGTTGTCGTTATGGTGTGCTGTGACCACTTGATTTACAATTTTTTCAAAGATATATTTATTTATTTGTGACTTACTGGGTACAGCAAGTTTGAATTGGTGCATCAAATTCCATTGCATCAAGTCCTCACCTTTCTTGAGGATTTCAATGGAGGAATTCATCATTGAGCAACACACGATGGATTCTGCCGACTTCGAGTCGAACTTTGTTTACTGTAAAACACGTGAACAGTTCTGTTTGGCAAGAGATGATTGTGATTGAGTCAGAGAAGTTTGTTTGCTACATGATGAGTCCATATGATAAGCCACTTGTGTACTTTGTACTAGCAGAAATGTAAAGCTGCTTGTCACACCTGTAGAGCATGTGTTACCTGGTGAGCTCCCTCGTCGTTGGCCGACGCCAGCTTGATGTGCCGAGGAGTTATTCTGCCTTTCTTGTGTCCCGCGGCTTGCATTTCCTGTCCGCTCCAAGATCTCAGCTTAGAGGGGAGAGAGAGCAAAGTGTAGAAACCCATCAAACGACAGTGTTGTTTCTGATTTCAACTGGTTCACTTTCCACTGTGGATGCCCCCCCCCCCCGCATATAAGAACAGAAAGCAACAGTAGAGACCTTTCCAACGTCTCCTGTGAGGATGCTGCAGCACGGATGTGGACACAGCAAATAAAAGAGAAATAGAAGTCTGTCATTCTTTGTGTTACGGCTTAAGGGCTCATTTCTTATTTCACAACAATGGATATTAATTTATATATTATATGTAATGTTTTATTTTAATTTTTTCACAAAGCTAGAATTATGAGCATACACAAACATGCTGTCACAGACTGACTGCCTGTATTTGTGAAGCCCTGAATCATGTGACACCCCCCCTACCTTGCCAGGTCTCGATAACTGCTGCCCATGATAGACCGGTCCCCATGCCAATGCGGTATTTGTGCGTGCCGGTGCGCAGGTACCTCATCATCCTCCCCACAGGGAAAATGACCCCCGCCCTGGCTGAACGGGACAGCTTGGTGGCCTTCTTCTTTCCTCCTCTGGCTGACATCCTACTCTGGACACAGACAAGTCAATAACAGGAGCAATAACACACCTGTATATACTATTAAACAAAAAACATCCATATATTGTCAAAGAGTCAGTTCTCCTACATTGAATAAAGTGGTTTCAGCCCACACAGAAAGTTATCTGTCTCAATTTCAGCTTCCACACCAACACAATGGAAATGAATGACATTTTTTATAGTGGTCATTGCATTGAAAATTACATTTTAAATGTCTTTCAGGAACATCTCTTCCCAGAAACAGCACCCCGTATCCACAGAACACACTGGAGACAAGTTTTCATAGGGACTATTTCTTCTGTCGAAAGTACTTCCTCTTAAAACTGCAGACAACTTTTTAAATTAAAGTTAATTTTAAAACCTGGACAAACTGTCAGCATAGTTTATTTTGGCCAACTTTCTGTAATGAAGGTGAACTGACCCTTTTATAATGTCTTAGTGTAATTGCCAAACACATAAAGCCAGAGTGCTGTACACCAGTGAAATTGTTAAGTGCCAATAATAAAGGAAATTAACTACTTTTCCATAAACCCCTCTGCTAGGACAATAAATTGATTATTGGATAATAATTAAACTGTTCACTCAAGTGTACATAAATATGGCTTTATAAATATTTATGAGGGATGAATTACACTAACCAAAGACACTTGTAACTTGAACTGATATTTGCATGTTTTTAAACCTTTTTGCACTATATCAAAGGCAACATAAATCAGTGCTTCTCAACCTTCCGGTGTCATGGACCCCAAACTGATGTCCGTCTGATAAGATTTAGTTATTCCATAACTGCCTGTACTGTAGATTGGGCTAACTTATTGTCAATGAAATAATTGTAAAATAAAAAATTTCTGGAGATGTGCTAATCCACCTGTTTTCAGTTCCGAAACCACCTACTGTTTGATTACTAATTAATCCATTTTCGGAACAACATTTTGTCTATGGATTTCAAATTGTATTATTACATATTTATAATTCATAAAACATCAGACCATGGAATCTGGATTGGTACATAGATATATGACATCGTTCCGATACCGATATTTACAGTGATTTACATCAGTATCAGCACCCGATACCCATACTGTATGATCAGGCCTAACTTTACAATATTCCCCATTTTTCTGTGGACCCCTACGACCTTCCCAACGATAAATCCTTTCTACTGTAAATAAACTCAATGTAACAGATGATGAACTCAGTCAGGTATCAGTTCGAAGTGGAGAACAGACAACCTCTAACACGCACGGCTGAGCGAGAAAGACCAGGGGAATCTGTTTCCATAGGAAACACTCAATGAAGCATCAAACACACCCACAGTGCGGATGTCTCTGCAGGCGTGGATCTAAGCATGGGGTGGCAGCTGCCAACCCTGAAAAATGTCTGGCCTGGTCCAGTTTGGTGTTAAATGCTGTCAAATTCAACACATTAATTTATATTGTTTAAAATGAATTTAACATGTTATTTAGTGATTTATTCTAGCCACATTTTAGACTAAGTGACAAAAGATGTCTTTTGTATTGATTTCTAATGTCATCTTTAGATATATCTATTCAGTGTTTTTACTAAGGTGCCACAATAATGTTTCTGAGTTCAAATATCTTCATTTGGGTTTTGTTCTGAACATATATTGATATATGTGATTGATTATATCAGCAGATATTTCTGTCACTGTTTAAAGTCTCCCCGCCACCCTCTGATTCCAAATATTCCTCTAGGTCCGCCCCTGTGTCTCCGGCTGAGCTTGACAGCCTTTCTGAGAAAGTGATTTAACATAGTAGCATAATGAGTGTTGACTAATTGTTGTTGTTGTGTTATAACAGTAGAGAAACAACATACGTCACGTCCACTACTTGAATATAGGTTGTCATAAAGAAGACCTGTAGCCTTTTTCTTTTTTTTCTTTAAACCGTATGTTGACGGAGGATGTTACGGGGGAAAGGTTAACCCGCCCCCCCCACCCAAACTACCGACGTTTCCATGTAAACAAGCCCCAGCAGAGAGCAGTGTGAGCGGCTGCGGCCTGCAGCAGCGACGCCGGAGACCTCGCACATCATTTACATGTACGCACTAATTAACACAGAGTCACCGCTGGCTCCGAAGGTGGAGGGATATGATGTGTGCGTGCAATGTTCGGCGCACGAGCCGAGTGGAAAAAGACGGGAATGTGACCGCGGCCGTGTCGGCTAACGTTACTGTACCGAACCTAGCGTAGCTACGCAGACGTTAAACTGGGACTTCTAGGTTATTTAAATTGTATTAAAGCCTGACAGGCGACGCTAGCGCGCACGAGAAGTGTTTTTATTTATTAACGCTAATTTAGCAGGGGAAACATAAGGGTTAAGGTTAGCTATGTCAAGTCGGCTTCGTTTAGCTAGCTTAACCAAATTATTTGTAACGTTACACATTCCGCGGGGCACTCAGGCGTTATTGTACAACAGACACACACAACGACCCATTTCTTTAAAGTAGCCCCCGCCCGCCCCCTTCTCTTCCAATGTCGCCTCCAATCCTCCGCATGTGTGTAATCACATCAGACATGGAAAGTAACAGCGTCCCCGTAAATCCGGATATGCGCCGAGGCATGAAAAATGGAGAAACCCTCCAAGTTTGTACCTGTTTAGTCCTCGTTTAGCGCGGGTCAGAGATGCTCCTGCACGGAACACAGACGGACGTCCACACGGTGAAAGACGGCGCGCTTTGTTTTGGTTCTGTTTATTTGCTGTCCTTGTGCGTAATCTTGCTTCCCAACCTTAGGAAAAAACACACACACACACAGAGCAAGCAGGAACAGCGTAGTCTGGTCGGAGGCTGGCTCTGTGCTACTGATGCTGCAAAGGGGAAAAATTCAGTAGAGGGAAAATTCAGTGAAAACGCCCCCCTGTAACATGGCTTCAAGAGGGAAAGTGTTGCTTGAAAGGACCGCGATGTACTTAGAGATAATAGTGTTTGACTGCAAAGAATATGTAAATGCATCCTAATAGTGGAGGTGCTGTAAATGACACCCTAAAATGACCCTGACGGGCAGTTTCTGCTGATTTAACTGTAAAATGTGAATGAAAGCTGGTCTAACAGGTAGATGAACACCTGCCCTCCTTGAAGGCGCAGACTGGGAAGTAGATCAGACGGATGATCCTGGCAGCCTGTTAGTTTGATGCATCAGAAGAGAAATCACAAGGGGCTCAGAGACTGTCAGCAGCCAATCACATCACCTGACTCCATCTTTGATATGTCAAAGCCAATAGATCCATGACAGCCACATCCTCTCACTGAGGATAGATTACATTCTTACATCCTAACAGAGCATTTGACAAGACACAACACTGTCTTATTCATTTCAGCATGCCATAAAAACTTCCTTGAGATCGATCATCTGTCACTATGAACATCCACTCTGTGCTCATCTACATTGTTATTCCAGTGTGATGCTGTGCAGACGGATCAGTATATACTTCTTCATTACAATGTAATCATGATGGAATGGAACTTTGACAGTAATAACTAGACATGGTTTGACGGATTGTAACTGTTCAACAGTTTCAGTAGTAGGTAAGGAGATTAGTTGCCTTACAGTTGCTCAAGTTGCTAAACAAAGAAATGCTAAGCAATATAAATAATATAAACAATGAGTCCAGCAGCTGGACACATGTTAAAATATATGTGCATTATATTACAATATATAACAACAGTTATAGTTAGTAAAAAATAAGACAAAATATGTATACTGGGGCGCCTTGGTGGCTCACCTGGTAGAGCTGGCCTGGTCGTTGCTGCAGCGGCCATGGGTTCAACTCTGGCCTTTTGCTGCATGTCGTCCTCCTCTCTCTCCCCCCTTCCCTGTCACTCTACAGCTGACTCTCTATCATTTAAAGGAAATAAAAGCCGCCCCCAAAAATGTGTATAATAAATAAATAAATGAATGCATGATGTATACCACAATATATAACAACAGTAATGACTACTAATAATGCCGAGAACTGGTGTGCTACTGAATAAACAGAACAGTGTAATTTCAGTATTAATGACAGTGTAAACAAGAGTATTGCACATTAGAGTACACTCTGGCCACAATCGTGTACATTGCAACTTGTGATTTTACAGCATTGTTGATTTTCTGAAGTGCTGCCTTCAATCATGTACATGCAGCCTATTTGTTTAAATCATAAAATTACACAATGAGTAATAATAAAGAATTTATGTCAAATGAATATAGACTTAACCACAGCAGACTCCCCTCTAGGCACTATCAAACAAACCCATGCCAAAACAACCACACACAAGTAGGTAACTATAAGTAACTCAATATAAGCAAATACAAGCACCTCTGTACCGGGTCTTAAATGGTCTAAAATACAATAATCTGAATTTTAGGCCTTAAAATACCTTAAGTATGAATTTCACAGGTCTTAAAAAAGGATTGTATTAATGAACATGTATAAAGCAACCAGAACCAATTGCGATTTTCCTTCCTTCTAGCGGTTATAGAGTGAGTCATTATCCACACATTTATTCCAGCATTCTTTGCACTACCTTTACCAACACTTCGAGTACAGTGCAGATAAACAATCTGTGTGTAAGTAGATTGAAATCTGCTGAGAACCTTCCTTGTATGTCTCGACATACTTGGCCATCAAAGTTGATATTTTGGACAGCAGTGTGCTTCCATCTTTGTAGCAACAGTTTATGTTTGATCATTCCCTTTTTCAACATAACCCTAACCCTGTGAAATGGTTCTCCAGTTTGTTGTGGAAGAACTTAACTGACCTCAGATCAGATTTCAACCCCATCCACGTTTGGTACGGGCTGGTCATTTAGGTAATTATGGGACACACTTCCTAACCTGATCACAGGCAGGAAACATACCTATCATTATTTAAAGAAAGCAGGGTCAGCACTGGGATCCAGCCACCCATCATTTTGCACCTCCTGACCTAAAAAATATGGAAATGAAGTTGCAAGAAGGTTTGTGTTCTAATCTATGGCCCATAAGAACTACTGCAGCACCTGCTGGACATTGTCCCTGGCAGTTGTCCCTGTGCCACAGCCTCTGTGGTGATTCTGGTGCCTGGCAGTAAACTATAATCAACATAAACCCTAATCATATGCTCTGTCTTCTTTCTGCCATGGTGGAGACCATGTGGGACTGACTTTACTTTGTACACGTACTGTGATTTTTAGAGTCTTACAACACAAATGCAAAACAGTGACATTTCTAAATCAGAATAATCAACTGTGTTGGGACTGAGGGGTTTTATTTCTCTCTATACATGAACAGCTTCTGGGAGCAAGGTAGAGTTGTGACATGTTTTCATTGTTTTTAAAATTCACATGTTTAAAGTCAGTTTAGGATATTAGGCTTTTGGATACCCAGGTCATCAAATATTCTTGCTGGGAATGAGACTCTACCTTCAAGCTCCCAACCCAAAGCGTCTTTCTATCTTTTCTCGGCTCTGATTGGTTGTTTTCGTTCAGACCCGGTGGATTGTGACCACCCACTTCTTGCTTTGGATGGATATGATGAGTTGGTGGTTTGTTTTACTGGATAGTATTATCTTATTTTAGATACAAAATTAACTCTATTTGATTTTCTTCCCTTCTTTTTGTTATGTGATTTTAACATTTGGCTTTATTATGTTCATCATGCTCAAATGGCAACCTGTGCATAGAGGAGTTATGATCTTGAATTGTTTACTTATCTATGCTGACATCTGCTCCTGTGAAAGGAATCAATACAGTTCCATCCAATCAGATTCAACCCAGATGTTAAAGCCATCTCCTGTGTGTTTGTGTTTGTTACATTTCTGGTACAAAGCACTGTGGGTGCCAGTATGAGCTCCTGTCAGCAGGCTGACAGTATTAATGAACAAGTTGTAATCAGAATCAGAATCAGAAATACTCTTCAATAATCGGGGGAAAATATATTACACTGAGCAACGTAACGCAGCATGCAGCTTTCGCGCATACGCACTACAAGTAATAATGAGTCCCACACGAGAGGTGGAAGTCAAAGTGGAGCATGTGATCAGTACTATCATATGGCATTTAAAGGGTCTACAGAGGGCAGCAGAACACCAGCTTTCAGAGGCTCTGTGTGCCTAAAATGGACAACTTGTCAGCAGTCAAAAGTTCAAAGTTCATTCTAGACCATGGGAACAGAAGTTTAGAAAACAAACTCACCACAAAACAAACAAACAAAAAAGAAA